>NC_035445.2:96409537-96744002 GCF_002127325.2 Helianthus annuus | reverse complement strand
CAGATTGTTGATGATGATCTTGTTGGATGATTCTGCTTGACCATTGGCTTGTGGGTGAACTGGTGTTGATGTTTATCATCTTAATTCCCAACTGTCACAAAAGTTAGTGGTTCTGCTTCCAATGAATTGGGAACCATTATCACATACAATTTCAGAGGGAATGCCAAATCTAGTTATAATGTTTCTTTTGATAAAGGATATAACTTCTTTTTCTCTGACTTGAGCAAAAGCTTCAGCTTCTATCCACTTAGAGAAGTAGTCAGTCATGGCAAGCATAAATACTTTTCCACCAGGTTCTTTAGGGAGCTTGCCAACTATATCCATCCCCCATCTCATGAATGGCCAAGAGGATGTATGGGGTGTAGCAATTCAGCTGGTTGATGAAGGATATTGCTGTGTCTTTGACAAGGATCGCATTTCTAGCATATTCTACAGCATCCCTTTTCATGGTTGGCCAGTAGTATCCTGTTCTAAGGATCCTTGAGAACAATGCCCTGCCCCTAGTGTGGTTTCCACAATCTCCTTCATGGAAGTCTCTCAACACTTCTTCAATTTCAGGATCCTCGATACATCTTAAATATGGTCCTGCAAGAGATCGTTTATATAGCACATTATTTAAGATTGTAAATTGAGATACCTTCATCCTGAAAGCTCTAGGATTTCTCCATCGGAATCTCCCCGTATTGCAAGTATCTCATGATTGGTGAGATCCATGATCCTGCATAAGATTGAGCTTCTTCATTAGGGATTACTGCAGTATCCTCTTCTATTTCCATGGCCACCTGTTTTTCAATAGCAGGAGCCAGGATATGGATGATAGGGATACTTATATCTTCTGGAATCTTTAAGGATGATCCTAGGTTGGCCAATGCATCAGCTTCCGTGTTATCCTCCCTTGGTACCTGTGTTAAGCTGAAAGAAACAAAAGAGAGTGCCAATTCTTTGACTATCTCTAAATATTTGGTTAGTTTTTCACCTTTAACGGCATAGGATCCATTAAAGTGATTGGTGATCAATAATGAGTCTACATATACGTTAAGATATTTCACCCCCATATCCTTAGCAATTTGCAAGCCAGCAATTAAGGCTTCATATTCAGCCTCATTGTTAGTTGCTTGGAACTCACAGGCTATGGAGTGGGGTATTATGTCCCCCTGTGGCGATTTTAGTAGTATCCCGAGCCCTGTGCCCTTGACATTTGAGGATCCATCAGTGTGTAGTATCCAAGGATCCTTGGTCTCATCCAGCTGTTGGACCTCCAATTCTGCTTCTTTTTGTAGATCACTACTGAAATCAGCCACAAAGTCAGCTAGTGCTTGGGATTTAATGGCTGTTCTTGGCTCATATCTTATATCATGGGCACTAAGCTTTACTGCCCACTTAGCCATTCTTCCTGACATCTCTGGTTTCCTGAGGACATTCTTAATTGGAAAGTTAGTTCTAACAACGATAGTATGGGTTTCAAAATAATGCCTTAACTTAGTTGATGCCATGATTAATGCAAGAATAAGTTTTTCGAGGTGTGAGTACCTGGATTCGGCATCAAGTAAACTCTTACTTACATAGTAGATAGGATATTGTGTACCTTCATGATCCTTAACAAGGACAGCACTTACAGCGGTTGAGGATACCGCCAAATATAAGGATAACACATCTCCTTTTTCGGGCTTTGTTAATGCTGGTGCTGAGGACATATATTCTTTAAGGGCTTGTAAAGCATTCTCATGTTTCTCAGTCCATTCAAACTTCTTGTTCTTCCTTAGGATATCGTAAAATTCTTTACATTTTTCTGAGGATTTTGATATGAACCTGTTCAGAGCTGCTATCCTGCATGTTAGCCTTTGCACATCCTTAGCATTGGCAGGGGACTTGATGTTCACTAGTGCTTTAATTTGCTCCGGACTTGCTTCAATGCCCCTCTGAGTTACCATATATCCTAGGAATTTACCTGCCTTAACGCCAAAGTGGCATTTTGAAGGATTAAGCTTCATGTTATAATTATCAAGGATATCAAATGCTTCTTCCAAATCCCTTAGGTGATCCTCAGCTTTCTTTGATTTGACTACCATATCATCTATGTATACTTCCATAGTTTGTCCAATTTGATCTTTGAACATCATATTCACCAGCCTTTGATATGTTGCACCTGCATTTCTTAATCCAAAAGGCATGGCAATATAACAATATAAACCTGTTGGGGTCATAAAGGTTGTATCCTCTTGGTCAGATGATTCCATCTGAATTTGTTGGAATCCAGATGATGCATCCATAAAGGTCAACAGTTCATGCCCCGCTGTTGCATCCACCATGGAGTCAATGTGGGGTAATGGGAAAGGATCCTTGGGACATGCCTTATTCAGATCAGTGAAATCGACACATACCCTCCACTTTCCATTTTTCTTTTGGACAACGACCACATTGGCTAACCATTTTGGATATTTTACCTCTCTGATCATACCTGCTCGAAGTAGTCTCTCTACTTCTTCTTGGATAATGGCATTCCTTTCTGGTGCAAACTTCCTCCTTTTTTGATGGATTGGTTTGATAGACCTGTCAATGCCAAGTTTGAGTTATGATATCCTTAGATATACCTGTCATATCTTCATGCTTCCATGCAAAGGTAGACTTTCTTCTTTTGAGGAAGGATATCATGTCTTCTTTCATCTTGCCAAGGATCCCTGATCCGATATAGATTTTTGATTCAGGATCACTAGGATCCAAGAGGATTTCATCCACATCTTGTTCCCTTGCCTCCAAGACATTCCTCGGAGGATACTGTAATTGCTATTGCTCCCTTGGCTTCGAGGTTGGCTTCATGGATGATGTATAACAATCCTTAGCCTCCTGCTGATCACTGTCGATCTTGATTATCCCCCATGGGCTAGGGAGTTTCACACATTGATGATAGGTGGATGGGACTGCTTTCATATCATGTATCCAGGGCCTGCCAAGGATAACATTGCAACAAGATAAACAATCAATAACACAAAATTTTTGATAATTATGTAATCCTTCCACGTAGATTGGGAGTTTGATGTCCCCCAGAGTTTTCTTTGTTTCTCCACTGAACCCTACAAGCACGGAGGATCTTGGTGTGATGTCTGATTCTGGAATACCCATTTTCTTCAGAACATCAAGCTGGATAATGTTCACTGAGCTTCCTCCATCGATAAGGATCCTGCGGACAAAATGGTTAGAGATAAAGAGAGTAATAACTAAACTATCATGATGAGGATCCTGAATGTTAATGCGATCATCCTCATCAAACGTTATCATCTTCCCTTCTGAGACACTTGATGTTCTAATAGGTCTTTCTCCATTATCCATTTTTGACTCCTTTGCATGCCTTTTGGCCGCCGAGAAGGATGTACCACAGATGTCTGATCCTCCAGAAATAAAGTTGATCACTTGTGCATTTGCCGGAGGTGCTGGAGCCTTTTCAGGGATCCTTTCAGGATCCTGAGTCTTTTACTTTTTTCTTCCCAACAATTCTTTTAGGTGCCCCTTGCTTAACAGATATCCAATCTCTTTTCTTAAAGCTATGCATTCTTCAGTTAGATGCCCGAAATCCTCATGGTATGCACACCATTTTGACTTGTCTTTAGTCCCGGATGGTTTATCATTCTTCCTGGGCCACCTAGCTTTTTCTCCTAGATTCTGCATTGCAAGGATTAGCTCATGATTATCAACGGAAAAACAATATTCTGAGATTGGAGGATAATCTTCATCATCCTCTTCTTGGTCAACAGCATGCACATTCTGGTTATCGTTTCTATGGTAGGATTTGAACTTATTGCTCTTGAAGGAGGATCCTTGCTTCTCCTGTTTTGAGGATCCTACTTGTCTCTCTTGGATCCTTTTGTCATCCTCTAGCCGGATGAACCTGAGTGCCCGAGTTCTTACTTCATCTAGATTCCTGCATGGTGTCATAACAAGATCATCATAGAATAATGAATCCTTAAGCAGTCCCATTTTGAAGGCTTCAACAGCCGTAGCCATATCCAAGTTGGGAATGTCCAAGGATTCTTTACTAAATTTAGTTATATAATCCCTTAATGATTCATTATGATTTTGAGTTATCCTGTACAAATCACTAGTTAATCTTTCAAATTTTCTACTACAAGAGAATTGATTATTGAATAAATTAACTAAATTAGCAAATGAAGTAATAGAGTAAGGGGGAAGACTTAGCAGCTATTTAAGAGCTGATCCAGTAAGAGTGGATCCAAATCCTTTACATAGGCATGCTTCCTTTAGCTTTTCCGGGATTGGATTGATCTCCATCCTTTCCCTGTATTGTGCTATGTGCTCCTCAGGATCCGTTGTACCATCATACAGCTTCATAGTAGGGATATGGAACCTTTTGGGTACCTCTGCATCACAAATTGGTGGTGCAAAGCGAGATACCTTATGGCTTCCATCTGCAATCTCTGGGATAGGCTTGACTACCCCTGGAACACTTGAGATCATATCTTTTAGCTTCTGCAACTCCCTGGCCATAGCATGATTGATACCTGTATCCTGTATGAATCCATGGTTAGTGGTAAGATAATTATTTAAAGTGTTACCTCCCATTGGGTTCAAGTTAGTGAATCCATATTGCTGGGATTCTGGAATAACGGAGGGACCAGTGGAAGCAATGGTCTGCATTGGAATGAAGTCCCCTTGATGGACATCTAGACTTCCTGTTTGCAAACTTTTTAGGGATCCTGGCGTCTGGGAGGATCCTGGTATCTGGAAGGATCCTGGTATCTGGGATGATCCTGGAACGAAGGAGGATCCTTGAACCTGGGATGATCCTGGAACAAAGTAGGATCCTTGAAACTGCTGCGCTCCCGGATAGGCTCCTGATTTCATGAAGGATCCCATATGCTGGGGATGGGATCCTGCCGGCTGAAAGTGTGAGCCTGATGTCTGAGTCATTGCTGTTGATCCGAGGTGCAATCCTCTTGATTCTCCCATAATTTGCACGTCTGGAATTTCCGATGGCTGAGAAGTGATCATTGGAGTATTAAAGCTCAAGGATTTGGGCATCAGTGGGGAATGATCCTCTGCCGTTCTCCTTTGTCTTTTGAGATCTCCAATTTCCCTGAGGATCCTTTCATTAGTTTCATCCTGCCGCTGCATACGATCCTTCATCTGCAAAATCAAAGTAAATACATCACTAGTACTGGGAATATAAGAATTCATAGCAGAAGAAGATGGAGGTTTAGAGTTAGTAGGAGTTTGTCTCTTCTCAGCATTCTTCTGGGATCCTGCCGGTGGAGGAGGCAGAGTGTTCTAAGACGAGGTGACTGCAGACATCGCCGTGGACATGTTTTTCAATGATGAAGCCATGTAATTCTTTGAGATGATTTCGAACAGAAAGTTTTCTTATGGATGAAGCACCAATTGCCCCACGGTGGGCGCCAAACTGTTTTGGTCAAAAATCACACAAGGATAATGCAACCAAACTTTATGTAAATGGGGTATGATGCTTGGTTTATAGAAAAAGTAAAGGATCACTTCAGTGTGAAATATGCAAAGACACAATGATTTATACGAGGAAAAAGCCCTTGATCAATGTATGATCTCCGGCATAAAAAACCTCGGGTGATGGCAACTACCGATCACCAAACTACAATATATCAAAATATGATTACAACTTCGGATGATAATGAGCTGAGTACAAGGATCACTATAGTTTCGAGTGTCTAAGCGTGTGAGAATTGTGTTGTGTGTTCTTCCGAATGAGGAAGAGTGTTATATATACAAGTGTAGGTGACCTATTTTAGGTAAAAAGACTAATAATCAGCTCATTACCCCTTTAGAAATAAAAGTAAATCTAGCCTAAATTATCGCCCTTAAATCATGCCAAGTTTCCATATCCTTCACAACGTCCATCTCCGATTAAGCACATGCTATAGTTGTAAAGACGTGTCCTTTAATTGTGATGCTTAAGAGCGGATCCTGCTAGATGTCCTGCAAAACAACATTAAATTCAACGAAAGCAACTGTTAGCATGAGGATCCTATGATGGTCCGTGATCCTGATCCTGGAACTCTGCTGAGGATCACTATCTGCCAAAGAAACAAGGATCACTGGTTAGGATCACACGTGAGGATCATGTATTGTAAAAATCCATCCCTAACACGGGTAACATATCGAATAATAATAATGCTATTACCGCTAACAGTGTTGGATCTTTGCAGGATACAACTGTAGCGTCAGAATTATCCAGGGAACTTCAGAAATTAAAGGATATGATATCCAGTGTACCTGGGGTGGTGCAGCCAATTCCTGAAGTGTCCCAGGATAGCCACAGGGTATCTCGGTTCGTGCATCCTATATGTGGTGCTGAAATCCCAAAAAGATTTCAGACTCCGAACATGAAACTCTACGACGGAACCACGGATCCTGAAGAGCATATTGCCCAGTATAGGGAAAGGATGGAGATCAACCCTATCCCTCCAGATCTCAAGGAAGCCTGCTTGTGCAAGGGTTTTGGTTCAACCTTGACAGGATCGGCTTTGAAATGGCTCCTAAATGTTCCTCCACATTCGATTACATCTTTTGCTCACTTAGTAAATTTATTTAATAGTCAATTTTTTCTTGTAGTAGAAGCTTTGAAAAATTAACAAGTGATCTCTATAGGATAACACAAGGGCCTCAGGAATCCCTTAGGGATTATGTGAACAAGTTCAGCCGGGAATCACTAGACATTCCTCATCTTGTTGTTGCAACGGCTGTGCAAGCTTTCAAGATGGGGCTGCAAAAGGATTCTCAATTCTATCAAGACCTTGTAATGAACCCATGCAGGAACCTGGATGAAGCCCGGAACAGGGCTCTAAGATATATTCGGTTAGAGGATGACAGAAAAATGCAAGAAAAGATGAATGCATCCTCGACATATGAATCGACTAACAGGAAATCAGAATCCTCATATAGACCATATCGCTCTAAGCCATATGGCAGAAATGATAACAAGAGAGTGAATGCTGTTGAAGACGAGGATCCTGAAGAATATCCTGAATTATCTGAATATTGTTTTTCTGTTAATATACCTGAACTAATGTATGCTATGCAGGGTTTGGGAGATAAAGCCAGGTGGCCTCGGAAGAATCAACAAAAAGCAGATTGGAAAGACAAGTCAAAATGGTGTGCTTTCCATGAAGATTTTGGACATATGACTAAGGACTGCATCGCTCTGAGGAAAGAAATCAGCTACCTTCTAAGCAAGGGATATTTGAAAGATCTCTTAGGGAAGAAGAAGAATAAGGGTCAGGATACTGAGAAGGATCCTGAGCGAGCGGCATCACCTCCCGCCGATGCCAAGATAATCAACTTCATTTCAGGAGGATCCGACATTTGCGGAACTTCGTATTCGGCGGCCAAGAGACATGCAAAGGAAGCTAAGGCCGAGAGGGGAGACAAACCTATCAGGATGACTACGCTCACAACTGACAAAGTGATCACTTTTGATGCAGATGATAGGGATACTGTCCAGGATCCTCACCATGATGCTCTGGTAATAACATTATATGTGGCTAACCATTTTGTACGCAGGATATTGGTTGATAATGGCAGCTCCGTCAACATAATACAACTGGAGACTCTGAAGAGGATGAATGTGTCTCCGATGGATATCACTTCGAAGTCTACTGTGCTCGTTGGTTTCAGTGGAGAAGCTAGGAACACAGTGGGAGAGTTAAAGCTGCCAGTATATGTTGAAGGAGTCAACAAGATGCAACGTTTTTGTGTGATGGACTCTCTATCATGCTATAACATCATCCTAGGAAGACCTTGGATCCACGATATGAAGGCCGTTCCATCAACGTATCACCAATGCATCAAGATCCCTACCCCTTGGGGGATTGTCAAGATCGACAGTGATCAGCAGGAGGCGAAAGAATGCTACTCATCCTCGATGAAATCCTCAACTAAACCTAGTGCAACATAGCAATTAAAGACGCGGGCCCAGGATATCGTGGAGGATCCGGAGCAGGATGTGAAGAAAATTATCCTGGACCAGGATAATCCCGATATTTCGGTGCTCGTGGGAACCAATATCCCTCAGGATATTGAAGAACAATTAATTAACTTTTTGAAATGCAGGATGTCAACGTTTGCATGGAAGCATGAAGATATGACAGGTATATCTAAAGACATTATTACTCACAAGCTTGGAATTGACAGGTCATTCAAGCCTATACAACAAAAGAGAAGAAAATTCGCCCCTGAGCGGAATGCAATTATCCAAGAGGAAGTTGAGAGATTATTGAAGTCCAGGATGATCAGAGAAGTTAAGTTCTCGAGGTGGCTAGCAAACGTGGTTGTGGTACAGAAGAAAAATGGGAAATGGAGAGTTTGTGTAGACTACACAGACTTGAACAAAGCTTGTCCTAAAGACCCATTTCCTCTCCCCCACATTGATGCAACGGTAGATGCCACTGCCGGGCATAAAATGCTGACCTTCATGGACGCATCCTCAGGATTTCAACAGATCCAAATGGAGCCTTCTGACCAGGAGGATACTGCCTTTATGACACCAACAGGTATTTATTGTTATACAGCTATGCCTTTTGGTTTGAAAAATGCAGGTGCAACATACCAAAGATTGGTAAACATGATGTTCAAAGACAAATTGGGGGACACCATGGAGGTGTACATTGACGATATGGTGGTAAAATCAAAGAAAGCTCAGGATCACCTCCAGGATATTAAGGAAGCATTTGATATCCTGGACAAGTATAACATGAAGCTGAACCCTGCAAAGTGCCATTTTGGAGTAGGGGCAGGAAAATTTCTAGGATATATGGTAACCAAAAGAGGAATAGAAGCAAGCCCAGAGCAGATCAAAGCTATCCTGGATATAAAATCACCCTCAAATATGAAGGACGTACAAAGATTGACAGGCCGAGTAGCAGCTTTAAACAGGTTTATCTCAAGATCCTCAGAAAAATGCAAAGACTTTTATGATATCCTGAAGAAGAACAAGAAATTTGAATGGGGTGAGAAGCATGAAGCAGCCCTGCAGGATTTGAAGCAGTATCTCTCAACCGCACCTCTATTGATGAAGCCTGAGGATGGTGAACCATTATCCTTGTATCTGGCAGTATCAGGGAATGCAGTAAGTGCAGTACTCGTAAAGGATCACGAAGGTCAGCAGTATCCTGTTTATTATGTTAGCAAAAGTTTGTTAAATGCTGAAACTAGATATTCTCACCTAGAAAAACTAATACTGGCTCTAGTAGTGGCATCAACAAAGCTTAGACATTATTTTGAAACACATAGGATTCATGTTAAAACTAATTATCCTGTTAAAAATGTGCTTAGGAAACCAGAAATGTCAGGTAGAATGGCTAAGTGGTCAGTAAAATTAAGTGCCTATGATTTAGTATATGAACCTAGAAATGCCATAAAGTCTCAGGCTTTAGCTGACTTTGTGGCTGATTTTAGTAGTGACATTCAGGATGAGGTAGACCTAGAAGTTCAACAGTTTGGAGAATCCTCAGGATCCTGGACATTATATACCGATGGTGCATCTAATGTAAGAGGAGTAGGATTAGGAATACTACTAAAATCGCCACAGGGGGACATAATACCCCAAGCTGTTAGATGTGAATTCCCTGCTACTAATAATGAGGCAGAATATGAAGCTTTAATTGCAGGATTAGAATTGGCTAAGAGTATGAATATCAAGAATTTGCAAGTATATGTTGATTCTTTGTTAATTACTAATCATTTTAATGGATCCTATGCAGTCAAGGGTGAGAAACTAATGGAATACCTCGGTATTCTTAAAAAATTAGCAGGATATTTCGATGTTTTTACGCTTGAACAGGTACCAAGAGAGGATAACGCTGAAGCAGATGCATTGGCAAATTTGGGATCATCAATCAGGATACCGGAAGGAATCCCAATACCGATATTACATATCCTGTATCCTGCAACGGATCCTCAGCATAAGGAAGTAGCAAGTATTTAAGATCCTGAAGAGGATCCTAAATCCTGGACAACTCCAATTATGAGATATCTCAAGGAAGGACATATCCCCGAAAATGAAAATCCTAAGGCATTTAGGATGAAGGTATCACGATTCACTATTATAAATAATATTTTATACAAGAAATCTCTTGCAGGACCATACTTGAGATGCTTGAAGGATCCTGAAGCCAAAGAAGTACTTCAGGATATACATGAAGGGGATTGTGGTAACCATACCGGGGGCAGGTCATTATTTTCAAAAGTGTTGAGGACAGGATATTATTGGCCAACAATGAGAAAAGATGCTGCAGAATATGCTCGAAGATGTGATGCATGTCAGAGGCATAGTAACATATTGCATCAACCAGCTGAACCACTATATCCTGTAGCATCCCCTTGGCCGTTCATGAAATGGGGGATGGATATAGTAGGGAAGTTACCGAAAGCTCCGGGAGGAAAAGTCTTTATGCTGGCAATGACGGATTATTTCTCTAAGTGGGTTGAAGCTGAAGCATTTGTGCAAGTTAGAGACCAAGAAGTAGTTTCCTTCATAAAGAGGAATATCCTGACCAGGTTTGGAGTACCAGCTGAAATAATTTGTGATAATGGGTCCCAGTTTATAAGCAAAAGGACTACTGACTTTTGCAAGAGTTGGGGAATCAAGATGATAATGTCTACTCCGGTGCATCCTCAAGCGAATGGGCAAGCTGAGTCTTCAAACAAGATAATAGTGAACAACTTAAAGAAGAGACTTGGAGCCAAAAAAGGAAGATGGGCAGAGGAATTACCCTTTGTGTTATGGGCTGACAGGACAACGGTAAAAAATGCAACCGGCCAAACCCCATTCTCCTTAGTATTCGGAGCAGAAGCAGTAATTCCAACGGAAATGGTGATACCTACTGCAAGATCTATCCTACAGAATCCTGAACAGAATCCTGAAGCCTTATGTCAAGATTTGGATACCATAGACGAAAGAAGAGACGCAGCAAGGCTAAGGATGGCAGCATATCAACAAAGAATATCCAGAGCATATAACAAGAATATAAGGACTAGGAGATTTCAAGTGGGTGATTGGGTGCTAAGGAAGGCTTTTCAGAATACTACTAATCCTACCGATGGCAAGTTAGCTCCAAAATGGGAAGGACCATACGAAGTTGAATCAGAAGCAGGGAAAGGAGCATATAGACTCAAGAATATGGAAGGGGATATGCTACCAAGGTCTTGGAATGCTGTACACTTAAAGCTCTATTTCAAGTAAGAATAGAATTTAATTTCTATCTCAGAATGGTATGTATCCTATCTCTTTTAAATATATATGTTTATTATCTCGAACCCAATACTGACTTAGGCATCGGAGGGGTGTTAGCCAAGCTAACACCCACCTTAGTTTACAATTGTTTTGCAGCATATGCTCCAGGATATAGCTCCAGGATGTGTACTCAGGATAACTCAGAAGATTAGAGGATTGGCCCCCTCTCTCACATTTAAGGGATACTGATCCCTTCACAGGTTTAAAGGTATTCACCTTTCTCCCGAATTGGGTTTAAACACCCCGCCTGGAGCGCAAGTTATTCAGGGATAGTTCAAGGTGGCGGGACCAGTCCATGTAAAAGTGGCTGACAATTTCGTTACTATTGGCTATATCCTGAATTCTAAAGGTATATGAGGATTGATCACCCTCTCTCACGAAAGGGTATTTTCATACTCTCTAAGGTTTAAAGGTTTTCACCTTTCTAAGTCTTGGAGTTTATACACTCCCGCCTGTAGCGCATGAAACTCAGGGTTTATCCCCAGTATACTAAGGTTTCATTTCAGGATATCAAGAGTTTTGCCCTGAGGTATGTGGAATTCATTCGAGTCAAGAATATGAATACATTTGTTTCTATCTTAAGTACAGGGGACATACGTCATACTATTCTGAAGATGGATTCGAGTTTATAAGTGTGCATTGGGGACAAGCCTATAATGAGGAATTGAAATTGATTCACTAAGAATCTCTGGTATGATCTTTCCTTTTTACTTAGACAATTAATAGGTTGTATTTTGATATCTTTATCAGCATATCTTTCAGGATATCTACCAGGATATATCTGTAATATGTTCCCAAAAATGTTTGAACAAAACAATTTTCACAAGTGAAATTCATACATCGACGACGACAATGATAAAGTCAAAAAGGGTTATATTATTAACATAGCAAAAGATTATGCAATTGGCTTCGTCTCAAACCGAGACCCATCCACCAAAAGCATAATTAGTTTCCTAACATATTTACTTAACAAATGAAGGCTTCGTCTTGGAACCCAAGATACCTCCACCTTCACTTGTTAAAAGCGTTCAAAACAAACCATACTAACTGATGACCAAGGGCTTCGTCCTGAAACTCAGGATCCCTCCACCTTTGGCCATCATATTGTCTACGTGCAGGAAATTAAAATTGTTCAACAGACAAGAAAAGTAAATTGTTCGAGACATCAACCATCAAACCTAAAAAAAAAAGTGGGCTCCGGCCTAGGCATCAATATCCATCATCGCCCACTCAGCTGCCCTCACACAGCGGCATCCTCTCCTGCTTTCCCCGGCTTCTCAGCACCGACATCCTCTCCAGCATCCTGTCCAGCATCCTCACCAGCATCCGCTCCAGCATCCTTCTTGTCTCCAGCCTGATCCGCCACCCCTGCGACTTGGAAGATTCATCGGCTTCAGATGGGAGTGGCACAGCCTTGCCTCCGAGCTCCTTCAGCTTGGCTACCCAGGATTCAATTGACCAGGATGGACAAACAAGACCTGTCTCCTTGGCCTCATAGGCCATCTTGATGCGTGCTTGTAACAGGGAGACAATAGCGGAAGTCTTGATTCCTTCCCGGAAATTGATCATGGCCTGATCGTGATCCATTTGCATGGTGGCCAATTTGAGCTCAGCATCCTGGGTGACCTTTTTCAGCTTATCCTCATAGTGCCGGCTCTTTGCCTCGGCAATGGCACCTTGGTCGGCAACAGTGGTTTCGAGCTGCTTAATCCTGGCTTCATGGAGGGCGACAGTACCACATGCATCGTTGTACAAGTGGAGCAAATGCTGGAGGCCCTGTGCATCAATAACAGGTACAAGTTAGAATATGTATCTCTATAATGACTAAGATATCCTATCAGGATGTCCAGTTAGGATATCCAGGCAGGATATATGTGCAGGATATACGTGCAGAATATGTGTCAGGATATTACCTTGTTGAGGAAGGATGTCATTGGCTCTAAGGAATCGGTGAAGCTGAGCTCGTCATAGGAGAACCCTTCTGAGCTTGGAGCGCTGACTTCAAGGCCTTTCCTCTTTTTCGCCGTGGAAGCATGAGTCCTTGGGTTGGCCTTGGGAGCTGGGAGTGGCTTGGAGCTAGTAGCAGCAGGAGCCTCCTTCTTGACTATGGAGGGAGTTGGATAGCTGTCAAGTTCGTCAAGGTCTAGATAGACTGGGACTTTGCTGGAATCTGCACACAGGGAGTAAAATTCTAAACCTTTCCTAAAGATATCAAATAAAAAACATGTGTCTACAGGATATCTTGTAGGATCCTTACCAGACATGGTTGCGCTTGAAAGAGGGCTTGGAGTTACTGGAGATGGGTTGAAACTTCTCTCTGCTTCTGGAAGGAGCCTGATGGCGTCTATTCTTTTCTGAGAATCTGCAAGAGGAGGTGCTAGCTTCCTAAAATCAGCTGTACAGGAAAACGACAAAGTCAGTTCAGGATATAAAGCAGGATAACAAGCAGGATCATCTTTAAACCCTAAATCCTACCCTTCTTCAACCAATGCACCGGATAATCCGCTCCACCAGGGATTGAATCTCTTTTTACGAAAAAGAATTTGGATTTCCATTCTTCTTCATTCCTGGTGGCTCGGAGGATTAGTGGGTCACTGGAAGTAGAATAAAACAAGAATCGACAAGAACCGTGGCACCTAAGTCGGTATGCTAAAGGGAGATCGTGAACAGAAAGGTCAGGAATATGGTTGTTCTTGATTTGATCAAGAACGGACAAGACTCGCCAAAGCATTGGCATTGTTTGACTGAAGCAAATTTTTGTGACATCAAAAAACTCGGTGATAAATTCAGAAAAAGGAAATTGCAGCCCTAGAGTAAAGGGGAAAGCATTGAAACACAGCCACTCGTCGGAAACCATATCCGATCGGATTTCCCGATCAAATGGCCGGAACACCGTCCCTTTTGGGAAGATGCCGGAGGATTTGAGGGCCGACAAGTGGGCACTGTCGAAGGAGCATATTTCCTTCTCCGGATCTTGGAGAATATTCTGGTGAATGAATGTGGGGGCGGAATCGCCGGAGCTGGATCTTGTCTGCCTTGTCATGTTGCCGGAATATTGAAGAGGGTGAAAAAGGAAGATGAAGTTGAGAGAAAGTGTTTACCTTTTTTCTCTTCGGAGATAGTTAAATGAAGATGAGGATGAAAAAGATATAGGGTGTGATGAGTAATTATAGGCCGGGTGGTTGAAAACTATCACATCAATGGTCTTATCTCTTCATTGCCTCGTTCTTCGGGAAAAAATATAACCGTTAGTGACCAGAATACTTAACGGTAACATTTTTTGGGGACAATTGTTATGGGTGAAATTCTGAGCCCATATCCTGGAAAATATCTTGATATATATCTTGTTTATTGTATCTATTTACATCCGGGATGCTGACTCAGGATATTGGTAACATCCTGAATGGTATCCTCAGGATCACTAACGGATTAAATGCAGGTACGTGGGTTAGAAGCTAGCAACGTTCATGAAGACCTTTTCTACTGAAGACTCGGTCTAAGTCGTTTACAGGAAGCCGTTGAAGCCGCATTACTCGGTCTACAACGTTCACATTGGAATATTCGAGGCATCCCATGTTTATAGGAATTTTAGTTTGTAATTCATTACTATAAATAGTGGGTATATCAGATCAACTAGGACATCACAATCACACTCTCTACACTCTCAACACTTGCTCTCTCGCAACTTTCACAAAATTCATTGTAACACTTAGCGATCTGATCTATATCCTGCACTGTATCCTGAAGTTTAAAGCAATAAGAAGAACTAGGCAGCTGCGATTGTCAGCTCCCGAGGTTTTATGCCGGCGATCTAGATTGATCAAGGGCTTTCCTCGTACATCCCGTGTCATTTACTTTACTTTATTGCTCATTGTTTGATCGTAGATACAACTCAATATCCTGAGCCGTATCCTGAACACTGTTTTTCCAAAGAACCTAACAAGCATATTTTCAACACACTTTTTAGCACACTACCTCACTCAACCAATTTGATCACTTAATTTCTTCGGTAATTTTTGACCAAAACAAGTACTAATATACTCAATACAAAGATTATTTTCCTCAACTCGTTCACGTACGAACAAATATTTTGTATCGAGATATAAACCAGCTCCAGTCGAACTGTTACTGTTCGAGAAACTAACGGCAGCTGCGTTATCACAGTAAAGCTTCAATGGTCTAGAAATGGAATTAATGATTTTGAGTCCAGTGATCAGATTTCTAAGCAACATTCCATGACAGGTTGTGTTGTAAACAACAATGTATTTTGCCATCATTGTGGAAGTTGTAGTTAACTGTTGTTTATGACTCTTCCATGAGATAGGTCCGCCTGCTAACAGAAAGATGTAGCCCGAAGTGGATTTCTTGTCATCTTTGCATTTGGCATAGTCAGAATCAGAATAACCTACCACTTCTAAGTGATCACTTCTTCTATAGGTCAGTTTATAGTCTTTCGTTCCTTGCAGATATCTAAGGACCTTCTTAGCTGCTTTCCAGTGATCTAGACCAGGATTAGTCTGATAACGGCCAAGCATTCTAGCAATATAAGCGATATCTGGGCGAGTATAGACTTGAGCATACATCAGGCTCCCGACTACTGACGCGTAAGGTATCTGGCTCATTTGCTCCTTTTCAACATCTGTTGTCGGACACTGGAATGAACCGAAAACATCTCCCTTAACTACTGGAGCGACGGAGGGTTTGCACTGTTGCATGTTGTAACGTGTAAGGACACGATCTATGTAAGTCTTTTGAGACAATCCTAAGATCCCTTTGTGTCTATCTCGGTGAATTTCGATGCCAATGACGTAAGAAGCATCTCCGAGATCCTTCATGTCGAAGTTATGCGAAAGTAACCGCTTCGACTCATGCAACATGTCCAAACTATTACTTGCCAATAGAATATCATCTACGTAAAGGACAAGTATAGTAAAGTTACTCCCACTCATCTTGAGGTAGGTGCATTGATCAACTTGATTCTTCATAAAACCTTGCCTCTTCATGACTTCATCAAACTTGAGGTACCATTGACGTGATGCTTGTTTTAACCCGTAAATGGATTTCTTCAACTTACAGACTAGATGCTCCTGACCTTCAGGTTTAAAGCCTTCAGGTTGTTTCATGTAAACATCTTCGTCTAAGTCTCCGTTAAGGAAAGCAGTTTTGACGTCCATCTGATGCAGCTCTAAATCAAAATGAGCTACTAGGGCCATAACGATCCTTAATGAATCTTTACGAGAGACAGGTGAAAACGTCTCTTGATAGTCAATTCCCTCTTTCTGAGTGTAGCACTTTGCAACCAATCTCGCTTTGTAGCGTTCAACGTTCCCATACGGATCCAGTTTTGTTTTTAACACCCATTTACAACCTACAGGTTTGACACCATTGGGTAATTCTACCAAATCCCAAACGTCATTTTTCTTCATGGATTCAAGCTCATCAATCATTGCTTTATTCCATTCAGAAGACTGATCACTGCTAATGGCTTCATTATAAGAGATAGGATCATTGAGCTTTCCAGCATCCATTTTAGTCAGGTAGGTAACATAATCATCCCAATTAGTAGGCCGTCTTTGCCTAGATGACCTCCTGAGTTGATTATCAGGTTCAGCGTTGTCTTGGTTTTGAGCGTTTGATGTGCCTTCATTATGAGGTATAATGGGTTCTGATTGTGGAGATGGAGTTTGTGCAGTGACTTCAGGTGGAGTTGCATGGGGTACAAGAGGAGTAAACGGAGTAATGGTAAGCGACGAGACTCTCCCCCCGCGTCTTGTACTTCTTGCAATTCTTCGTAAGGATTGGTACTGCTCCCACTGACCTTGAAATCCTCCAGGAACGCAGCACGCTTGGTTTCAACAATACAGGTGACATGGGAAGGACAATAGAAACGATAACCCTTTGAATAATCAGGATACCCGATAAAGAAGCAGGTAACTGTTTTAGGGTCAAGTTTCCTTAGGAAAGGATTATAGAGTTTTGCTTCAGCAATGCAGCCCCATACTTTCATATATTTAAGACTCGGTTTCCTTCCTGTCCAAAGTTCATAAGGAGTTTTAGGGACAGACTTAGAAGGAACTCTATTGAGTATATGAACAGCTGCTTTTAACGCTTCAGTCCAGAGGAATAATGGTAAATTAGTGTTGGCTAACATACTGCGCACCATGTTCATAAGGGTACAATTTCTTCGTTCAGCGACACCATTCTACTGAGGTGTACCAGGCATGGTGTATTGGTTCACAATCCTCTGGCCCTTACAAAACTCATAAAATGGACCAGGAGCTTGACCCACATCAGTATGTCTTCCATAATATTCACCGCCTCTGTCTGATCTCACAACTTTAATCTGACGATCTAATTGCTTTTCAACTTCAGCTTTATAATCTTTAAAAGTTGTAAGAGATTCAGACTTTTCCTTAATAAGATACAAGTACATGTAACGAGAATAATCATCAATGAAAGTGATAAATGAAGTATGTCCTGTTATGCCGGCGATTTGGTAAGGACCACTAATGTCAGTATGAATGAGTTCTAATAAATTAGAGCTCCTAGTGGCACCTTTCTTATTCGCTGATGTCATTTTGCCTTTAAGACATTTGACACATGTTCCAAAATCAGTGAAATCGAGAGGAGGTAAGACTTCATCCTTTACGAGACGATTTAATCATTCTCTTGAGATGTGGCCTAAACGTTGATGCCACAACATAGATGAAGTCTCTAAGTCTCGAATCTATTTCATCTTTGTGAGTGATTCATTAATATTATATGACAACAAAGATTTGGAAAAATTATCATCTAGTTCTAATCTATAGAGACCACCATCCAGAATGCCAGTACCATAAACAACGGAATCATAGAGAATAGAGAGTTTGCGATGACCATGAGAAACGACAAAACCGTCCATGTCTAACTTTGGTCCTGATACAAGGTTCCGAGTTACCTCAGGAACATATAAGGTATCATAAAGTTTAATACATAAACCAGTTTTCAAAAATAATTGTAACGTTCCTATGGCCTTCACTTCTAATTCCCGATCATCCCCAACTTTAAGTGTTCTTTGGTTTCTTCCCAGCTTCCAGATTGTAAGGAATCCCTGAGTAGAGTTAGTTACATGAACCATAGAACCAGAATCAAACCACCAAGAATTAGCAGGAACATTTAAATTAAAGGACTCAAGTATCATGAAAAAGTCGTTACCTTTCTTAGCCAGCCACTCCTTGAAGTCAGGGCATTCCTTTTGCTTATGTCCTGTTTTCTTACAGAACTTGCAATAGGGTTTGCCTAAGGAGCTCTTAGAGCTGGAAGGTGCACTTGTATTAGGATTGGGCTTTTGGACTTTGGAAGCATCCTTTCTTTGATGATTGTGCTTCCTCTTCTTAGAGTTGGAGGTTGTGAAGTTAGCAACATCAGTAGTGCGATCCATCTTCATACGCTCTTCCTCCTGTACGCACATAGCGACCAGCTCACTCATCGTCCATTTCTCCTTCTGAGTGTTGTAATTGATCTTGAATGCTTCATAGGACGAAGGAAGCGAAGTGATGATGAAGTGAACAAGAAAACCATCACTGATTTCCATCTCTAGCCCTTTCAGCTTATTGGCCATGTCATGCATCATCATGATGTGCTCGCGAATGCCGCTCCTCCCATCATACTTAGTCGTCACCAGCTTGAGGATAAGAGTGCTAGCGTGTGCTTTTGATGTTCCTTTGAATTGAGCCTCCACAGAAGCCAGGTAGGTTTTAGCATCTTCAGAATCAGGAATGGCGCCTCTAATAGCATTGTGAATGGATTGCTTCATGAACATGAGAGACATGCGGTTACATCTAGTCCATTTTTCATGAACTATTTGATCAGCAGTAGTACTTTGAGTAGTAAGATCTGCTGGCTTATTCTCTCTAAAAGCATAATCGAAGTCTAGCAATCCTAGTGTAAGCATGAGGGCATCCTTCCATTCAGCAAAGTTATCACCAGTCAAAGGTGGAATCCCGCAATTGGGTGCCGATAGTGGAAATAAGATGAGCAAGTTATGATACTAAGAAAGAAGTCCTAATGTGATCTAAGGGCATGTTATACTAAGGCAGGCATAAATAATGACCATTTTAATTATGAAGCTGTGATAATGTCTATTACTAACATTAAAATAATAGACTTAGTAAAATTCTACTTAAACGAAGACAAATCAGCTTTGGCCAGAAGTGTAATCATTTAAGTATGTGTGCAATGTAATCGTGACAAATCAGCTTTGGCCAGAAATGAGACAATCACTTTAGTTATGCACTTGTCAAGCATGCTAAACATGAATGAATTAAATCAGCTTTGGCCAGAATTAAGACATTTCACGTTTGTAATGCATACTCAACATAGCTTTTATAATACTTGAACAATAAATAGATGTATTAAATCAGCTTTGGCCAGAATTAATACATCAGAAGCTCATTCAAGTTAAGCTATTTTGGTTTTAGTTCACATGAAACGGCCTAAGGTAATGGGGTCTCGAGTCAGGTCTCGAGTTAGGTCTCGACTGCGTTATGAGATCTCGAGTCAATTATGAGGTCTCGAGTCGTAACCTTAGTCTCGAGTTGTAACCTTATGGTCTCGAGTCGCAACCTTATGGTCTCGAGTTGTGACCTTATTGTGTCGAGTCGAGATCTGATGGTCTCGAGTTGTAAAGATTTTAGGCCCTTTGTCGAGATCTCAGTGGTCTCGAGTCGAGACTGATGGTCTCAAGTCGCAGTCTTATGGTCTCGAATCCCTGTTAATAGCTGTTTTGTGATGATAACTGAAAACTCGAACTTTTAGGGATTGTGAGATAGTGTTTCCTGTTTTATTGCTGATCTAAATTATCAAAAGATTTCAAAAATAATAACTGAAAATCTATTAACAGTTTTCGAAAATTTTAATAGATAAAATTCAGATCAAAATCAGTAAAAACACCCACTAATCCGGATTATATTCCAAAACTTAATGAATTTTCGAGTTTTCTTAAACGAGTAAATGTACGACGACAATTTCGACTACACGAGGTTCATTAAGAAGCACACTGGTGAGTTGGTAAGCACATCTACTTGATTTATTAGTTTTTATTGATTCAGATTCGTTTTTTTTACCAATGGAAGAGTTTCAAAGTTTTACTAAGACAGTTAATTAGTTTTTATTGATTCAGATTTGGTATTTTTTTTGTTGTTTACGCAATCGCTGGAGTTCCGGATTTTACTCGGAAGGTCGATTATTCTGATGACATTTCTTACTATCATCTGTGTCTGGCCAATTAATAGTGAACAAAATAAAGATAAGATGTGTAGGGTCGGTCGGGTCAGTTCAAGGGGGATGTGTAGTTGTTCCAAGAGCTAGCGGACTAATACTTGCATCGACTAACGAGGAAAATGGGCTAAAAGGCATAATTTGGTCTACATTTGATATTAAGGGGACATAAGTAATGAACGGAAACGTCTCAACGGGTTTGGTCATGTGGTAAACGGCCATAGGTGGTGTGTACTATCTGTCGGACCTGAATTTAATCATTTTACACTGACTTATACAATACACTTTTTGTCTCAACTTCTAAAAAGTGCAAAGAATTAATAAAACTTAATTTGTTTTCCTTATCTTACTATACATTCTGCTTTTCATATTTATTTTATCCTCGTATGCTCACAAGTGTTTTATATTTGTTTTTGTAAACACCAAGTATGTATATCTTGGTCAGACTGGTTTAAAGGCATCTTGCTATATGGGGATACCGCCAAAGTCACATTCAAGGCATGTTTTCTTTTGCTAGGTAAATTTGATGTTTCTTTAACATTGAAGTTTCTTTTATTTTGTTGCTTTTAAATTGGTTGCATATGTCACCTTTTTATTAAAAACATAATCTGATATATGTGGTGTTGATCTTGGTAAAGTTATACTTAGAAAACTAGAGAAATTAATGCCACTAAGTACCTGGTTAACCTATGCAAGGGGTCATAAAAAGCACAATCAAATAATAGTGTTTGATCTTTTTTAATCTTTATCTAATGTTTTTAACCTTTGACCCAATGTTTGTAATTGTATCCTCCAAGTCTTTTTATATGGTACATTTTTCAAGTATGGTTTATGATATTCCTTGATCTAGATGTTCTTGGTTTCATGTGAAGACAATGAGAATATGATTGATGGTTCTTGGTGGATATAATATACGAGACATGCTAGGCCAGTAGAGTCCTGGTTCAGACAGGGTTTCAATTAATGATTGATATTTCTTTGAAATGCACAGAATAAGGGATCAAATGACATGACCTCTAAGCTCCAATGATGTATTCGGACAATCACCGACTGGAGTGCGAAACCAGTTTACTTTGTTTTGGGTCATCAAATCCACTATAGTTCGTTAGCCGATGATGATGTTATGGTTGTGGCATGGTAAATGTGATGGCTTGAAACGACCTCAGTATTGACTTAGTGAGAATGCTATTACGAGGTGAAATTCTACGCCATATATATGTACTATAAACTTATTTCATAAATGTTTCTTTGATTTTAAGACCTGATTGGACAACGATTTCAGATGCAATTATATGGCGTAAAAATTGGTGTATCGGTTTCTTTAAATTAATAATGCCCCTCATATTGCTAAACCAATAGAACCTACACCTTTTCCACCTCTAAAGGTAACATTACTGAGTCATTAAATGCACAACATGATTATGACAACTTCTATGTGTATGTGTCTTTATAATTTATTGAAATTTTCATGCCGGTTGTAGTAATATACTACAAATACCCAAGTATGCATAGCTTAGTGTTTAGCTTTATGTTTAGAGTAATAAACCTCAATTTGCAGGGAAGTGGATCTCCTACATATGGTGAAATATCATTCTTACCATTGAATAAGAAGGTTTAACCGATCTTGGCATCATCTTCTATTAATGGAACACCTGGTATGCACATAAATCGAGATTAGTTTTAACCTACTTTAGTTTAGAATAATTGATTGAACATTTTGTTTGTTGTTTTAGTGGCTTGGGACCTGAGGAATCAAAAACCAATTACAACGTAAAATTCAAGAATTTTGCAAAATGGCTATGTGATTTTCCAAAATGGCTATTCAATTCCGGCATGCATAATTATAGAGGTTCTTAATGCTACTTATAATTTTTATGCAGCTAAGGTCAGTTATTGTTAATGCTAAGAGGACAAAACTAAAGAAAAAAAGGTCGCTTTTAAGAAGAAAAAAAAAAGAGTCGCTTTTAGGAAGAAAAAAAAAGAGCCGCTTTTATGTACTAAAAATACACATCATGTGATATTCGACCCGTTTTCTTTTTAACTGTTTATTATTTTTTTGTCTTACCCGTTTGATGTGTTGGTGACCGTTTGATGTGCAGGTTAAGATGGTTCAGCTGGGTTGATCCAAAGTTCTTTTGCCCAAAACGGTTAGTTCCGATTTAGGTCTGGATAGTTCAGTTCATATATCTGGTGTCAAAGTTTTAAATAAAATATAAAAAAGTTTATATTTTTTTATTTTTTAACCTTTAATATACACGTTTAGTCGTTTAGACCATTTGATAAAGAAGGATACAAAATTCAAATGATGCATAACATGTAAATTATAACCACTTCGTTGTTCTTACAGCAACTGTGTTTTATGGACATAAAAATTGAAAATAATAGGGGAGGTTCCCACAAAATTAAATACAATAAAACTTTTCTTATTATTTGTGAATGAGGATTTGATGCACCATGATTTTTCATATTTTCAACATAAGACTTATATTAGATATTTGTGTTTGTATTTAATTAGCAAACCAACAGGATTTTTCTTTAATATCTGCAAATATGAAATAAAATTGGTTTGTGAATTCAATCTGTTTTGACTTCCTTGAGTTCCTCATGCCTCCTGAAATACCAAGACTACCGGTTTCTTTTTTCACCAAATTCTCTCTTTACACCATATTTTCTGATCAAATTTTAATAGGTTGGAAGAATGACTCTTGGTAGTTTGTTGGCTTTGGGATACCACATTGCTCTTTGTTATAAACGGGCATCTAAACCAATCATTTATGGAGATCTTTCAATATCCCCGGAGACCATAGACGCTCTTTATGAAACATACATAGTTCTCAGGGGCAACGATAGAAAAGTATGTTCTTATTTCAAGGTTATTTTGTCCTTAACAACCTTAGGTCGTTAGCATGTATGCATGATTTATGTTCTTTTTCTTAGATGGTTGAATCAAATGCATCAAGACTGGGATTCACGGGCCCTTGGATCACTAAATCATATCTTGAAATGATGGTAACTTTTTTTTTTAAATGTCGTCTGTTCTGTTGTTTTTAATTAATCTATAAAACATAGCATGTTTAGAGTCGTGTATAGAATGAAAGTACTTAGGGTTTAGGCAAGTAAAAGTAGTCACGGGATGTCTATATGCGTGAAATTGTCTAATATTACCATTAAGGTATAACACATTTAGAAAAATGGCCACTTTTTTAGGTCTCATTAGTTACCTCAGGCACATAATTTGATCCACAATTTGATCTAAATGCACTTTTGCTTTAGATCTTTGTTTTTTTGTGTAGATTTAGGGGGTGTTTGGTGTTGCGTTTTCAAAATAGATTATGCGTTTTCAAAATAGATTTTACGTTTTCAAAACTGCGTAGGCACATGCTTCTCCAAAACTGCGGCATATAATTACTTTTTCATCCAAACATTTTTTTAGATTATTTATGTTTTACAAATGCAATAATCAAATAATCACTTCAAAACGTAATCCCAAACACCCTCTTAGAGCAGCATGTATACAACCATACGGTTTAGGGGGGTGTCTGGGATTCTTTATCTCAAAAAGGACTTTTTGGCAAAAGAACTTATTGACTTATGACTTATCCAAGAGGAATTAAAAAAAAAGTGTTTGGATGAGCTAATGAGGTGGGAAAAGGTAATATTTCATGAAAAGTTAAAAGGAGTTTCAAAAAGTCAAGGTTTCCTGACTTTTCAAAATGTCTTTTCCACCTTATACAAAAAAAGTCCTTTTCACCTATCCAAACATTATTTTAACTCAAAAAGCCAATAACTTAATAAGTTGTTTCCAAAAGCTAAGCCAAACACCCCCTTAGATTATCATTATAGCGATGATATTTTTTTAAATCTTTTTTATTCCCATTTTATAGAAGAAGGTTTATGTTGGTCTCTTTTGATCAGGCTGTTTCAACTGCAGATTTTATCTCACTTTATATGTCGCTTACCCCTGCTACTTCAAAGGTGTTTAATGATGCAACCTTTGCAAAGATGAAGAAAGGAGTTCGGATCATCAATGTGGCACGGGGTGGAGTGATCGATAAAAATGCCTTATTGAGGGACCACGATAATGGAATAATTGCACAAGGAGCGTTAGATGTGTGCATGAGCTTTACAAGGTGAACTTTCTGCAACTTATGCTAACACCCCCTATGGTCGGTACCCCTTTAGGTAAGTTCACATATAGCTTAACCCGAAATAAATACGTAATGCTTGAAAGAAATAACCTTTTGCAGGTTCTTCTATCTGAGCTGGCACCTTATTTGACACTAGCTGAGAAGTTGGGAATCTGTGTTATGGAGTGTAGTCATGTCGGGTTCTAGAGATACTTGGGAATGAGATTTTCAGGCTGTCGGCTCAACCCTATTTTTGCTTTTGGAGTTGGAGACCTTCTAAACCTTCATAACTTTGAAGAGGTTCCTTTAAAAGGAAGAAGTCTATTCAGGTCATTTTGATTACAGTTTTTCGGTGTAGTATTTGGCATCTCAGGAATAGTGTTCTGTTTGATCAAGCTCAAGTGTCGACCAGGCAAGGTGGTTGAAGAGATTAAAATTATGGGATAGTTTGAATTGGCAGAATTGGTGATAGTTTGATGTATTTATGTAATTGTTTGTTGTTCTGTTTTAGTTTGTTTGTGGTAGTCTGTTTGTATACTAGCTGAGCGGGTTTAGCGCCTCGCTTAAAGCCTCGGTTTGTTTTTAATAGAACTTTTCGGTTGGTCATTCAAAAAAGTTGGGTTAGGGTTGTAGAGTACATGTCATTGGTGCTGAACTGAGATAAAATGACAATTGTGGAGATCGGATATCAAAGAACTGAGATAAAATGACAATTGTGGAGGCCCCGAATCCAGAGCTTGCGTCTAATCGTCAACTATTTCTCTAACGAATTCCTACGTCAACATTGTTAAATAATATATTTTTTTTTTGTTACACGGGTTCTTAAACTAGTATTAATAATATATTTAATCTCACAGCCTAAAGATCAGACTTTCCAACTTTCCAACCTGCAAATTACCCTTTGTGTGATTCTGGTTTTGCAATTTTTTCTTCTCGAATCGCTTTAGATTTCTCTTGAATCTAACAAATTGTATAAGAAAACAGAAGTCTCATTAATTTAGTAATTTTTGATCTATCAATTTGGAGATTTTTTAATTTGAAGTATACATTAGATTATTAATATTAACCTATAGTTTTCACAATTTCACATGAATCCTTATGTTTTGAATATCAAATTGTTAGCATCTGAATTCGAACAGGTTATTTGTAGAGGGCGCTATATTATCTCTCATCTAGATTTATTTTTCGAAGTCTTTGAGTCGAAGTTTTTCTTTGTAACATGTATATCAAAGTTTAATAAAAGAAAAGAGTCACTCATGTGTTTAGAACAAGTTCTTATGTTATGTTAGTGGTGATAAACATGTACAGAGAATACGGGTAGGGTTTATTATTAGAGAGTAGGAAAAAGTGTACAATACAAGAAACACATGAAGGCTATATATAGCCCATAAACAAAAGCCCTAAGTAAATACAGAAAAGCCCAATAGAAGGCCCAAACTTATTAGGTTAACACCCCCCCCCCCTCAAACTCATAATACAACAGCAATAAGCATTGAGAGTTTGTCACACAAGAAACGAAAACGAGACGCCGACCGAGCCTTCGTAAAAATATCAGTAATCTGCAAAGGCGATGGAACAAATGGAAGCAAGATGGTCCCGAGCTGTAGATTATGACGAGTGAAGTGACAATCAATCTCAATATGCTTTGTCCGCTCATGGAAAACATACTCCTTTTGCAATTTGCATGGCACTTTTGTTATCACAATGAAGAGTAGGGGTGTTCAAAACTATCCGTATCCGAAAATCCGATCCGAAATATCCGATATCCGAATCCGAAATATCCGAAAAACCGGATATCTGAATATTTCGGATTCGGATTCGGATAGTGATTTTCAAAATTTTCGGATATTTCGGATTTTCATTTTTTCGAATATCCGAATATCCGAATATCCAAATATCCGAAAAATATCTGAAAACTTATATTCGGATATCCAAAACAATCCAAAATATTCGTTTCCGAACATAAAAAAATATTAAAAAATAAAAATTAAATAAAAAGTTGGATTTTCGGATAGGGAAATCTGGTATCCGAAAATTTCGGATATCCGAAATTCGCATATCTGAATTTTCGAATATCCGGTTTTGAACACCCATAGGAGTAGGCTCAGAAAGGTTGACCCCCATATCTGCAAGAAGCCAACGTAACCAAACAATCTCACATGTAGCCATAGCCATAGCACGATACTCAGCCTTAGTGGAAGATCTAGAAACAACATCTTTTTCTTACTTTCCCATGAAATTAATGAATCACCAAGAAAAACACAGAAACCAGTGGTGGATTTACGATCATTACGATCACCATCCCAATCAGCATCACTATAGGCCCTCAGCTCAAGAGATGACGTCGATGGAAACAAGAGACTCTGAAACTGAGTGCCACGAAGATATTTCAGAATCCGAAGTACAGCGCCCCAGTGAACAGAAGTAGGAGCAGTAACAAACTGACTAACCACATGCACATCATGACCTATATCTGGGCGAGTAACCGTAAGATAAACCAAACTCCCCATAATAGTACGGTATAGACTCGGGTCTGCTAATTGATAGGTAAAAGGCTAGCCAATGATCCGCAGACCAATTGGTTGGGGGGAGGTGAGAAGGTTTAACCACTTATGTGGGGTTCCTGCCCGGGAGGTCTCAGGGTCGAATCTTGCGGGGTGCAAACTGTGGCACCGGTTCAAACTGGCAATAATATGCCAACCGTGGGATTCCTACTCGTGACTTGGGTGATCAAAGGCCAAAGGCCTAACCGGGTGATCTAGCCGTCCAAAAAAATAGGTAAAAGGCTTACTGACTTATTCAAATGTATCATGTCACTGAACCAAACACACTTACTGCTCACTGCTTCAAAGGTAGACTTTTAATTGAATTATTAAGATGCTACCAAACAATGAGCGGGGATACGGAACAAGCCCTCCTAAGACTGATTCAAATGTATCATGTCAGTAAACCAAACACACTTAATACTCACTAATTCACATGTAGCCTTTTAATGAAATCAGTAATAGTAATAAGATACCAAACAAAGAGTGGGGATAGGGAACAAGCCCTCGTAGGCCCAAAAGAGTCCAAAGCATTTTCTTGATCCAAATAACCAATTATCAAAATTTGTAATATATATATTTTTTAAATTTAAATATAAACTAGTATTAAGCCTCTGCGTTGCAGCGATTGTTGTAAAACTATGTCAAGTAGTACCAACGCTATACCACTGTCAACGACCACCAACATCGGAAAAACTCGTAAAAACAAATTAAATAAAAACAAAAAAATAAACGCCAAACGAAAAGCAGACATGAAATCTTTGAATCACGAACGCTCGTTGCAGAGAAATTTAACCGAAACGTAAAACATAGAAAAAAAATAGCTAAGTCAATCCAGGACCCGCGCGTTGGTTGAACTTGTTAAACAGAGAACAATAGATGTGCTGCGACGGGACAGTCAAACGGGAAAAATATACGAAAAA
This sequence comes from Helianthus annuus, assembly GCF_002127325.2. Classification (NCBI taxonomy): domain Eukaryota; kingdom Viridiplantae; phylum Streptophyta; class Magnoliopsida; order Asterales; family Asteraceae; genus Helianthus; species Helianthus annuus. Next base: position 96,715,876 of record NC_035445.2, on the reverse strand, counting down.
AATGTTGAACCCCACACGCACGTTGCGGTGCATTAACTCATAAAATTTAGAACGAAACGAAAAACTTGGGAAAGATGATAAGTATGGTGGACCAAATTGAAAATAAAAAAGAGTTGGGATTAAATTGTAAAAGATGAAAAACTTTGGGTTAGAAGTAAAAAAAAAAATAAAGGGTCTAAATTACAAAATTGGAGTTATTTATAAATCTTCGATAAAAATAAGGATAAAAATAAATGATATCTATATATTAGTTATTAATATTAATATTAAAAGAAATTTATTAAATAATTATAAATAAAATTTATGAGGTTGAAGAATAGAATGTCATGTGGCATTATTTAGAGTCTTTTATTATAAGTTAGATAAGATTTGAAGCTAGGGGTTTGGACAAGGATTTTAACTCTCATTTTTTTCACAGCAGCCAAATCGTTTAAAGTGGAAAGAATTTGTTTTCCCAAATTTAAATACATTGCTGATAAAGATTCCGTTAGATTCCATATAATTCTTAACATAAAGCTTCAATTGCCGTTTGTATTTTTGTTTAACCTTTTTGTCTATTAGGTTTGGATCAAGGGACACTTTTTTTTTTACAATAGTTGCTTATATAGTTTTCTTCTAAAAGCTTGTTGCTTAGGATTAATGATGATGTTGAGTTCAAATTTATCTTTTTGATGCTGCTAATTGCCTAAGGATATGATATTTGTTACCGACTCAGTCCTAACCTGACCCCATGTTAGGGAACCCTAAAAGGGCCCCAATTTTAGAGTTTACTTTGGGCCTTCAAAAATGTTGAGCCGGCACTTAAACTTAAACTCAACTCATCAGTTTACAAGACCAAATGCAGATCATCAAATATATATATATATATAGTTACATCCACAGGATTTATTATTTAGTTACAAAAAAACAGTTGGTTTAATCAAGATCAAAATAATAAGCCACTTCTTACATATATATATATATATATATATATATATATATATATATATATATATATATATATATATATTCAAACAACAAAGAGATAAACATGGGATTTGAATTGAAAGATAATCACAATTCTTCTTTAATAATCTTTGAATTAGTCAAAGATAGAAACACCAATGTATGTGATACTTCAACTTAGTTAGCCATTATACAAAGTCAAGACATACATCAAGCCTTATATAGGCTTAGAATGGGCGTGAAGGTTCGCTACTTTTGACACCATTCTGTTAAGATTGATGGTACCGCTAGTAATTGCTAACGGTGACTACCAAACTAACGAAAACAGTTAGTTATTTGACTCATAACTAGAATTTGAACCATTACATTCTAAATCATAAATAAAAGTAAATACTAAGGTTTTGAGTACGTTTATTATTTATAACGCTATTTTCCCAACCACTCCTTAATAATGTTTTGGGTACGTTTATTATTTATAACACTATTTTCCCAACCACTCCTTAATGATCCATCTTATAACAAACAAATACGACCACCACGCTCCCACCTACAACACATGTCCGGTTAACACTCTAAGCCCTGAATCTTAAGGTTAAAGATCAAGAAAGCAACGTATATCAATTGCATATATACTTTTAGTAGTCTTGTAGATCAAGAAAACACATGGATGTTGACATACCAATGAACATCTTTTAACTCAACAAAATAGTCTTGATCATAAGACTACGGGGTGTGGGGGACGTCCCAGGCTTGTCCACACTGCCCCCTCTGGTCTTTCCCCATCCCTGTTGTCCCTCCATTGCCGCTTGTGACAGGCCATTGCTTTCTTATCCAACACACACATATACATACATACACTTACATATGTATATATAAAGGGGCACATCACAACACCAATGGCCCATCCCTTGGGGTTCATTCCCCACACCCGATGATGTGGCCGCCTATGTGACGGATCATACCCAAAGACTACCTTCCTCCACACCCACTAGCCTAAGCTGCAGTCCTGACCTTTGTATTGCTCCCTATAATCCGCCAATCTAAACCTGATCCACCATTCGCCAAGACCAAAACACAACAAGAGTTACATCTACATGAGAATCATGAATTGCCCATAAGCATGGATGAATATGACTCAGAACTCATGTGATTAAATTCAATAGATAAGTCCAGTCGATTCCATCAAGATCAAAATATATAATAAGCCACTTCATTATATCATCCATTAGTTTGTGCAACAAAAGACCATGACCCTAAAATAGTAATAACCCTTACAAATCACAAGCAAAGTTAAGGAGGGCCACTTTGATTTAATTCCTACCAAGCTACTTATGTTAGTGATTCACTGTTTCTCATATTTAAAACTAACAATTAGCATATCTAATATATCATGTTCTCATCAAACACGAGGAAGAGTAGCCTTAAACACTCCATTTTTCATCTCTCTCTTGATCATATCATTCTCCCTACGGAATCCCTCCGGAACCCGCACCCCCGCAATGTAGTGCTCGCCCTCTCTTTTCCCTTCAAGAATCAGCGTGTCCGACTCAAACCCCGCCACCACATCCTCTAACTCAAACCCGGGCATCCTTAACGACACACACACTCCCTCCCTAGTCACCACCATCTTCTCCACCCCAGGCAAATTCCCTCTGAAGTATATGCTTTCATCAGTGTCCTTCTTATACGCTGAGAACGACTTACTCTTCACCCCCGGGTGCGCTATTACTTCGCAAAGCATCCGCCCTAGATCTGACCGACCAAACATCTCTGAAAGTACTCATCAACAGACAAACATATAATGTAATAGTAATAGTAACATAATGGTGTACGTTTAACAAATAATAACAAGAGTTAAATGCGATTTTAGTCCCTGTGGTTTGGGCCATCTTGCTAGTTTAATCAAAATGTTTCATTTTTTCGTATGTGGGTTAAAAAAGGTTTCACCGTTGCCATTTTAGTTCACTGGGTTAACTTCATCCATTTTTTCAATCAACGAGAAGGGCAATTCGGTTATTTTATATGCAATTCTGTTAACTTTAAGGGTAATTTGGCCATATAAAATGACCGAATTGCCCTTTTCGTTAACAGAAAAATGGATTAACTTAGCCAGTGGACTAAAAAGGCAACAGTGAAACCCTTTTGGACCTGCGAAAAATGAAACCTTTAGACTAAACTGGCAAAATGACTCAAACCACCCACATACATGGATGGATCTACCTCTTAACAAGGGGTAACCCACGTTGCCACTTGACGCTCTGGCGGTAGTGTAAATTTAGCGTGAATTTTGGAAAAAAAAATTGACATTTTTCCGATTCCGTTACCCCTTTTGTTTGAAATGTTGTCCCCAGCGGCGGACATATAGTGTTAATAGGGGTAGCACGGCTACCCCTCAACCCTGTCTTCGTAGTGTAATCTGTAGTGTAAAAACACCACTCAACTCCTTTTCTGTTATATAAAGGATACACCTGATCCTAAAAAAAAAAATAGGATACCCCTAATTTTTTGGGCTAGTTCCGCCACTGATTGCCCTATATGAGTTTTCTAGATCCGCCACTGCGCACCTACACTAAAAATACTAAAATGGCATTTAACTCTAATAATAATAAGTTAAGTGCATGTACCACAGTAAGGGGTAGGGCGAGTGAGGTGCCGGTTGACGTTAGCCTGAGCCAAGAAGCGATCAGGGGTTTTCTGAGTGGGAAGGCAAATAGAGAAAATACCGTCGTTAAAGTTTACTTTCAAGTTACCATAGGGGTTGTAATACTCCGGGACCTTCATGGATCCCAGGTAGGTTGCTTCGGGTGTATGGAGTTGGAAGAAGAAATTGAAGCCTTCAAAGCCCACCTTGAGTCCGGGAAGTTGACGGTGGGTAGGTCCATCAAAGGATACCCATACGCCTTCTTCGGTCTCCGTCTGCGTCAGTCCGGGCATTTGTACGGTCAGCTGTTCATCTTTCACCAGCGTAAATAGTGCTGATGGGACTCCGGTTTCGGCTTGAACCCTTACAAATTGTAAATCGAATGTAACTGAAATGATCAGAAAAGAAAACATATATTCAGACGATCATATAATGTAGAAGAAGATATTTAGAGGTAAATAAGAAAAGTATTACAGTTTGGGAGTGAGGCGACGATGGAGCTTGCGAGGCGGAGCAGGCAGGAGGTGGAGGAGGAGGAAGCCATAATTTCCGATAATGTTGAAAACCAGTCAACACTCACCAGTGAGGAAGGGTTTTTTTATACTAAAAAACAAAATACATTTTCATTTTCAAATAAAACAAAAAGTAAATATTTTTGTCCTCTTTCTACACATACTCTGGAGAGGTTGTTTGTTTACCTCTTAATAAAACTCTTAATAGTTCAGACCTCTTACTAGTTAAACACTTAATGGTTTAGACTGTTTGTTTCACGAGCAGATGCCTGAATGGTTCAGACATTTGCCTCTGAATGGTTAAGTATTATACTGAGTCTGAATGATTAAAATCTCTAATCTGAATTGGTCAGAGATTTGTCTCTAAACGGTTAAGGATTATACTGGCTCTTAATGGTTCGGACCTCTTACTGGTTCAGCACTTAATGGTTCAGACCTCTTACTAATTCAGCACTTAAAGAAGTTGTCAAACAGCCCCTTAACCATATCCATTTAATTAGTTATTTTATAAATTAAAAAATTCTTCACCCATCACCTATTGGTCTGGTATCGCTCTTGACAAGTATGAACTTGTGGGATTAAATTCTTAGAGTATACGGAGTGGGGCTTGAAAATGTGTCGTTATGCAACATGTACTATGTTGTTATACGACATGTGTATGACACTTCAGCGAGTGTAAAAAAAGTGGCATGGTGCAAAAACGTGATGAGTGGAATGCAGTGTGAAAAAGTGACGTTATTCAACACGTGACACCCATTGTTATTATTAATTTATTATTCAAAATGATTTAAAATGTTTTTAACTTTTAAATAAAATTTAAATACTAATTAAACAAATAACATTAATAATCAAATATTACATAATTTAAAAAATAAAAACATTTTAAAAAAACACATTACATACTAAAAAGCCGCTACTAACATAACGAAAATTAAACGTTAACCTAAACATACTTAACTAAAGATTTTTAATATTTGCCACGCCGCAACGTGTTTGAAGTCACGGCCGTACATGGTATTGTACTCGGCGAGGGCGACTTGCATGACGTTGTCTTCGTTGAGCTTATCATCGTCGTTGTCCACAACGTTGACAACCATCTCAAATCTTGAACTATCATTACGAATCATCTGAAAACGTGAACAAGTTGTGTCCATGGTTTGGGTTGCCTCATCCCCATGCATACAAAATTGTTGGAAAACTTATTCCCAAAACGAATACATGCGTAATGGAGCCCTGTGATCGGTCACTGTTGCGATCAACGATTCACATAATGCAATGTCCTCTTCTTCGGTTTAGAGATTAATTGGCATTTTGAAGAGTTTTGTGAGAGAGTGTTGTGAGAAATAAGATGAAAATTAAGAGATTTTGAAGGTTAAAAATGGAAGAAAGGGTGTAGATTATATAATAAAGAGGAGTATTTTTTTTTTGAAAATTAATTTATTTTAATAGCTGTTAGAGGAAACGGCTATAATCCAAAGCCAACCATTTGATGTCACGTCATCACCACAAATCCTTCAATGCCGGTGGAAATCCCCCCCCCCCCTCCAACACCACGATGTTCCTGGGGTAGTGTGCCCGGCGTGAAGAAGCCACCACGCCAGAAATCCGTGCCCACACCATGTGATCTTACAAATGCAAGATGAATGTGAAATTAAAGTTTTAAAAAGTTTGCTCTTAAAAGAAAGAAAAAAATGTCCCCACTTTTGTATACATGAGTTAAAAACTAGTGAAGGATTGAACTGAACGAATTCTGGTAGTTTAAAGTCGAATCACTTTTTAATCTTTTACTATTATTTCTTATGATAGAGGATCCTGTACATTAATCCAGAAGTGTTAAAAGTGTATTATAACACTATATATAACACTATATAACATCATATAAACACCGTATAACACTATGGATCAACTGGAATTTCATTGGAGGCAAAATCATTTGCCCGGCTAGTCCTATGACGAGGAGTCATCCAGTATACAAGTCGTATATAAGTATCCCTTATACATATATACTTGTCGTATACTAGTATGAGAGTGTCAGAGTGTGTTTGGTTGCGCAAATATACGACTCAAGGACATTCTATAATATAACATTTAACGTAGGTTGGTGTGACCAGTACACTAATTGGACATATTTATAATCTTTATTTACCATACTGCCATAGGTCTTTATTTACCATCACCATGTCAACTACGTATCTGCATGTTCATAACAAATCAAATGAGGAATAATAACTTTATTTTTTGTTTTTATAGGTTCTTGTCTTTTATGTTTTCTATTTTGTTTGATTTTTATTTTTAATACATAGTAATTTTTTTATTTTTGTAAAAAAAACTTTAGTTTTATTATAATTTTACGACAAAAGTTAAATAAGTTTAACTTTTTATATTAGTTTTTGTTTTACGTTTTTTTCCGAGTTTGTGGTCGCTTAGTGTAGGCTTATTGAATACTAAAACATCCCCACTCCTATTTACATAGAGTAGTATTTGGTTTTCGGTGTGTGAGTTTATTACTGAACCCGAACAAATTTCGGAAGTTCAAAACAACCAAATTCAGCTTTTAATCTTTTAGTATTATATTTTATTGGGTTAAGCTAGCATAAATGAATGGGCAAAATTCGTAATTGAATTGAGTTAGCATAACCATTATTTGTTATTTAAACCAAGTTTCCGTATTTTTTCTAAATAAATCGGTTTTGACTAATATTACAATGAACACGCTGTTTCCTTTATTTACTACAACTAGATTAGAACCCCGTGTATTACACGGACTAAATAAATGTAAATATATATACTAAATAATAAAATAATATATCTTTAAAAACTTTGTTTATTACACGGATTGAATACATATAATACTATATACTAAAAAATAAAAAGTTATATATTTAAAAACCTCATGTATTGTTATACAGGTTGAATAAATATAATTTTATATATCAAATAATGAAAAAATACTAAATAATAAATTATTTATATATTTAAAAAACATCGTATATTGTACGGGTTGAATAATCTAATTTTATATATTAAATAATAAAAAAAGTTATATTTTTAAAAATCTCATGTATTACACGGGTTGGATAAATGTAATTTTGTATAGTAATTTATAAAAAAAATTATATCTTTAAAAAATCCCCTGTATTACACGGGTTGAATTTATATATCAAATAATAAAAAAAAGTTATATTCTTAAATACCTCATGTATTACATGGGTTGGATAAATGTAGTTTTGTATAGTAAATAATAAAAAAAGTTATATCTTTAAAAAACCTCGTGTATTACATGGGTTGAATAAATGTAATTTTATATAGTAAATAATAAAAAATTATAATTTTTAAAACCACGTGTAATACACGAGTTGAGTTCTGATTAACTTTAGATTTTGATTTCCTCTATTTTCTCTCGTATTAAATAATAATAATTTTTATCTCCTTCAAATTACATCTTAAGTCATATTCTTTTTTTTTATAAAACATATTTAAAAAATATATAATATTTTATTTAAAATAAATATATTTAAGATATATATATATATATATATATATATATATTGTTTTATATATCCCTAATAACATGGAATGAAGCTTGCACAGAGAAGAATACACGGTTTCCTTGGTGTAAAACTAACCAGCAGAAAAAGATTATGTACTACCTGAACACACGGTTTCCTTGGTGTAATCGTTGCAGGGGCTACGAACTTTGAAAAGTAATAATATAATGTAACATCGTATATCTCTTAAATAATTATTTAATTTTAATAGGCTAAAAAATAGATGGCTCCAATAAATGACATGTGTCCTATAAATGGTTTCTTTTATTATATAGTACTAGTTGTAGGACCCGTGTGAACACACGGGTAAGTTTAATAACCATCAAAATCAAATACTAAAAAATAGATTATAATATATCATTTAAATTGTTTGCGTTTAGTTACATATCTCTATAAAACAATGTTAAAGCAGTATGTGTTAGGACATAATTTCACCGTTCCTCATAGTTGCTCAAATTTATATTCAAATTCACATCTAAAATCACACAATTAACAATAAAAAAACATGAATTGAATACCTATATTAAATAAAGTTGTTGATACATAAGAGGCGTGTACAAAAGAGGCGCATCAAATTCATTTCATGAGCATGTCAGCAAGGAACAATGGACAACCATCCAATATTTCACAAACTAAACCTACTCCATATTTCCCAGTTAAGGGCCCTCTCCTTAGACCTGCAATTCAGCCACCAAAGAATCAAAGTCTTGATATCTCACATTGTTTTCTTTAGCGAAACCGGCTGAACCTGGAAACACAAGCACAATGAATTAAACTACTATACCGGAGAATAAATAAATGCTCTTAGTAGCCGTCTCACTGCTTTAAAGTGAATATATAATCAAATTGGGCTTGGAGAAAACAGTGGTCGAAACCACTGTTGGGTAATATTTTATTGGGTTAAAACATTTTTTTTGTGGAGAAAACAGTGGTTTGAAACCACTGTTTTCTTCACAAAACACTGTTTTAGCCGAACAGTGGTTGAACACACGGGTAGGTTTAATAACAATCGAAATCAAATACTAAAAAACAGATTATAATATATCATTTAAATTGTTTGCGTTTAGTTACATATCTTTATAAAACAATGTTAAAGCATAAAAGCAATGTATACCAAGCTCTCTTCGGCGCATTCGGGTCTTTGTTTTTTTATTGGGCTTTCTCTTTTTCAACACATCATCTTCACCCCTTTTGGTTCTTTTCCGACTTGAAAGAATCCTCGTCATCGTCAAAAAAATGATCACACGAGAACTTTATGATCAGTGGTTACAACTTACATATCTACAATATGGCAATCTAGAAAGGTGCAAAATAAATGGGTGGGGTAACAGGTTGAAACCGATCAGTATGACAAATGCTATAATCAATACTTTTGTCCGCTTTTTAAATTTTTGAAATAACAAAAAGTAAGTTTTTCATAATAATATTACGTATATATGAATAAACCAGTCTGGGAAGTTTGCGTAGACTATGTCAACCTGTTTGACCCATTTGAGATATAATACAACCCGAATCGACTTATTCATAAGTTAATTGGTCGAAATTGACACCTACGATAATGTGTGGAGAATCACAAACCTGATCGCTTATGAGACTTGCAACAGGGCCAGTTTCGGGACTTTCTCTTGTACTATTGTTTCCGTCTCCTTCACTGTCTTTATCCATAGGTGGTGCAAGTGATGATGTTCCAAAAATGCTTCATCATGAGTCGCCTTAATCTTCTCCTCCCGTTTTGCCTTCAAAATGTCCAAAATACCCTTCAACATCCAAAGTTAAATAAAAAAGTGTTTAAAACTTAATTTGGAAAATACCTCTACACCAGAAAAGCGGAAAGTTTGACTAGTATGCTTCACTAACGCTCCATCATCTTCCGCAGCTGAAATATGCATAGTAATAGTATGAGTCTATAAATCCAATAAGGGTTTGTGGGCTGGCCCAACCCGGCCAGACCCATTTGAACATAAACTAACCTTCAATCTCTTCATCATCAAGTGGGGCGTCTTTGTCAAAGTTAAATCTCTCCCATCCTGACCCCATGTCGTTTGCTTCATCCTGTTTAGCTGAAATTCAAAATGCATATATAAAATTATGAAAAGAAATCATATACATAAAGTATACACGAAAAGCGGATCAAGTCTCTGTAATGTTGATAGCATTTAGCATGTTTAAGTAAAGTAATAGTTAACATATAACATTAATGTACCAGTTGAAGAAAGTTGAAGTTTCATCTTTGCTTTGACCCTTTCAGCTCGTGTAATTATAAGGTTACACTTTTGGGTGACTTTCGACCTTCTAAGACCATCAGACCGTGTCTCTTCTCTTATGCATTTTCTTCTTGACCAGTTAAGAGTAGAGCTGTCCAAAAACCTCGCCTTTCGGAGCTCGCTCGGAAAAAGCTCGCTCGATATGGCTCGGTTTGAAAGTGAGCCGAGCCGGCTTGGCTCGGTTAGAAAGTGAGCCTAGCTCGGCTCGGGATGAGCCAAATTAGCTCGGTTTGGCTCGCTTGGTAGCTCGGCTCGACTTAGCTCGAATTATTTTACTTATAATATATTTTACTTTTATGTACATATAATATATTACAAAAAAGTGATTATTATTTACATTTATTTAGACTTGTAGTTTGATATCTATGAAATATTTAAAGGTTGATTGTCGTGCAAATGAACAAATATTGTATTTACTTGAAATATAAAACTTATTTTGCGTTGTTGAACGTCATTTTGGCTTATAATGTGTTAGGTTGACCTTATTTTGAATATGTTGTTTTGAAATTTTGAATAATATTTTAGAATACTGAATTTTGAGAGCTATGTATTAATTTTTATTTTTAAAATCGAGTCAAACCAAGCCGAGCCGAGCCAGCTCGGTTTAAAATCAAGCCGAGCCCGAGCTTAGATTTTCAGCTCGGTTTCAAATCCGAGCCTAGTCGAGCCAGCTCGGTTTATAATCGAGCCAAGCCCGAGCTTGCCTTTGCATGAGCCACAACAACATTAGGAACCCACCAGAGCTGTGTGTAATTTGTAATTGTGGGAACATACGGGGATGCCTGAAAGCAATCATGAAGTTCCATCAGTAACATGTGAAAATAACTCTAAATTCATAGTCCAATTTTAAGGCAAGTAGTGAAACTTATTACAATATTGGATTGTTAAATACACATCTACAATAATTTACCTTCTTAGTCTTTAGCTGAATTAGCGAAATTTGCAGCTTTTCCAATCAAATTTGAAATCTTTTTTGTCGAGTCTTTCCCTGGAGGATGGTTTTCCTCTGGCTTGTGGAAAGGGTAATTTGAAGTTTTTGTAGGATCGTGTGCGGACCCGAAACGAGTCGATCAGAGGCGTTCTACACAATATGAAAGGCGGAAACGGACATATTGTGTGTGATTCAGCAAGAATATCACTTTTAACTGTCTTTCTATTGATTCTGATACGATTACAAGTCTGTAGACACTTCGACAGAGCTTCGCCGTCAGAAAACCTCAAGCTAATTTCATGCCAAATGACACGGAATTACACCTATATATAGACTGCTTAATTCCGCATGAAACATGCTTCACACGGAATTACCTTTACAAGCGATATTACATTCAAACGGAATTACCTTGTAATTCCGTGCGGAATTACAAGAACTCTTCAAATGGAATTAGCCTTCTCATGTGGAATTACATGTTTTGACTCTTTTCTTGAACTCCGTGCCCTGTGTAATGCAAGACTCGATATAAGACGAAGTCGACAGACGTATGCACCAACAGACCCCCCTCGGATGTTGACGAGTCTAAAGTGTCGAGTCTTCGCATCTTCAATCTTTATCAGTCTGATTGCTCTCTTTAAAGTATCTTACGGTAAAACTTTTCCAAACTTCTCTCTTTTTTTCAGCACCAACAGACTCTTCTACCAGAATCTGAACTTGGCTCTATCTTCTCTCTAATTCTCTTGATCAGATCTCTTGATTCCTTAAGTTCATCAGCATCATCAGCTCCAGAATCGTAATCTGGCTCACCTTCTACTCAGGTATCTTCAGACTCTCCCGTTCGATATGCTAGAAGCTTTCACAGGATCAGGATTGTAACTTGGCTCTATACTCAAATTCAGAAACCAGGCTACCCTGCACATCCTCTTCCACACAATAAATTTCACAAATTTAACATTTGACAAATTTATATATCAAGACACCCTCTCAAAATTAATTAGAATGTGTTAAATAATGATAAAATCTGATAACCACAAGCAGGAAAATATTCAAACATTTTCAGTTTAAACAGACATCCCCTCAAATTGATCATCATGTTTAGCATTTGGAACTTTGAAAATCAGCTCTTCAACACCAGTTGTCGAAAATCTTTTTGACTTTTTCAAAAATTTATACTAAAACACATAAAAATATTTTTGAAATTTTTGAATATATGAAATGCAGTAAAGAAATATTTACAGACACTATTTTTGTGAGTTTGTGTAAGAGAATCATATCAGTTTATGAGACAAATCACTAACACCATTAAGCTTTAAACATTTTAAGTTCTAAACAATTCACTTAGATTGTCAGTATACTGGTCTACTTAAATTTTCACACAAATTTCAACTGTTTCGAGATACGAGATTAATGTCTTAAACACTTAAACTTATTCGCGTGTCCCATCACTTGAATATACTCTTGTATCCAGATCCCAATATTCAGTCTTACAGGTGAGTATACCTAGATGATATCTGTAAGGGGTTAGATGCGAAACTGTGAGAGCTCAGGTCAGAACTTCTGTTCAGTAGAGAGATGACAGCTCGACTTTTGGTGTGTCCCCTTTAGAGGATCTTTTCTTCAACATCACATGATTAGCATTTTTCAATGTTTCATCATTTTTTGTACTGAAGGTTGCGCTATATTTCAAGCAAATTGCAAAGTATTATACGGGGACTAGGCCATTGCTTCCGCAAAATCAGAAGTCCCGGGATAATACCCCAGATATCACTGAGTATAAAGACCTAGTATCTCAGAAAGTGGGACCTTTCAAATAAGATTTCGAGGGTTACCCATATATCCAAGAAATGTTCCCCACGAGATAAGCAAGTTTGAAATATTTAGGTTTATATCTCGTCACAATCTACTAAATGTGCAAAAACCTACTGACACATCCACAGTGAGATTGTTTATCACATTTTGACTTTCCAATTCTTTAGCATGTTGTGATAGTCCACTGATGTACTATCATTTCCTCTTTTCACAACAAAACTCATTTTTTTATTTTATCATGTTTTTGTCTTTCTCAAAATTTTCTAATGCTTTTGGATTTTCTGAAATTTTTACTCCCCCTAAAATGCAAACACATTTAAAAAAATTTGAAAACAAATTGTACAAGTAAAGTGACAACTGTTGTGAATCACTTCAATTCACCATCCACTTAGCATAAACAATCAGAACTCCCCCTTACAACAAACTATTTTCCCATTTAGATTTCAAAACACTTAAGTTTGTTTTAATCAAAATGGTTTTTCCGGAAAATAAGTTTTGTTAAAACCATTTGTAGGTTCGGGGATAAGATCATCACTTTGTTTCTCAACTTTTTACAAATAATGAACCCCAATTTTTAACCAATTGTAGAAAATCAGATACAAATTAATGTCCCTGATTTACCACTTGTAAGACGAAATCACTTTTCGTGAATTTCTCAAGAGAGATGCTGATTCCTACTCCACACTTACCAACCTAGGAGTTTCGGCAATTCCACAACCAGTAAAAATTTCACAATTTTTAAAATTTTTCACAAACACAATTTTAACAAGAATGATGCTGATTCCTACTCCACGATTACAAACTTGGGAGCTCCGGCAAGTCAGGATTTTCATGTAAAGAAAATGTCCACCCAAGCCTGACCAGCCTTGAGTGATCTTAATTCTTCCTCAGTTGGGCTAGAAGTTGCTTTCTTTGTTGCATAAAAATCTTTAACCCCTTGAACTTTACCTTCAACCATTTTTCCGAAAATCTTTTTCACGTTTCCATTAAACACTTTCTCGACATCAAATTCTTTCTTCTCCGAATAGAATTGATTCGAGATCTCAAATTTACCAACTTTTGATTTAAAATTCTCAGCCTTCAACGGTGAAAAATTTGCATCATCCATTGGAGGCATTGAGTTTACCTCTTTAACCTCAACTTGTGGCTCCTCTGACTTTGTGGAATCAGATTCATCACCAAATTTCTCAAAAACTTCTTAACAACCCACATTTGGTTGTCTTTGGCTCTCTTTTTGTAAAAATTTTTCTTTGAACACTCACCAACTTCATAAATTGAATTTTCAAAAAATTTGAATTTTTCAGTTGATGGTTCATTTTTCTCAACAACTTTTCCTTTAAGTTTTTCAGAAACTCCCTGTTTTGTCTTTGTATTCAACGGACAATTCAATGCAATGTGACCAGCTTCATTGCGTCTAAAACAGGTTCCAGTCTCCTTTCTATGAAAAACTCCAGTCCCCATTCTCTCTTGCTTCTGAGCAAGAAACTCCTGGTTTGACTGTCTCCAGAAAGGTTTCTTCTGTTCTTCTTCAGCACTTCCTCCTGAAACAAATTTTGTGTTTGTTTTAGAAATTTTCTCATTTTTATGATTTTCAGGTGGAATAAAACCTAGACCTTTCTTTTTGAAATTACCGTTATGGTTTGGTTTCTTTTGAAAACCAGAACCAGAACTGTAACCTTTTTTCTTGTTTAAACGCTGTTGAACTCTTGAAGTGTATTTTTTAGGTTTTTCAGAAAGATTTAAATATGTCATTTCAGAAATATTAAATTGATCTTTTCAATTTGAACACTTCTTATTGGAAATTCCTCATCAGAATATAATTTGTCTTAATCATTCAATGTATAAGCAACTTTGAATAATTCATCATTCAAATTAGATTTTGATAAACGGAATTCTTTATTGTAAAGTCGTTTAACTGACGTCTTTGATTTGTTGACCGACGAACTCGAATTTCCAGACTCCGACTCCTCATCTGTATCCAACACCTGATCGACCACCTTTTTTATTAACTCAGACTCATGATCAGTGTCAGACGAAGTGAACGTGACGTCAATGTTTTCTGGCAATTCATCAGTTATTTCGGATTTTAACTTTTTGTTGACAGCCTTATTGACTTGCTCCTCATTTGGTTTTCTGGGATAATAACCTTCCCAAATCGGAGGCGGACACTTGTTATAGCTAACACTCTGTTTCTTACCAGTATCCTTCTTCTTTGGCTTCTCATCTTTAAATGCTTCAAGACCTGCGACAGTTGGATAAATTCGGTCAATAAGATAATCCGAACTAGAATAACTTTGTAATAATCGTCTGATTCTTTCATTTTCAATCTTTTCAGTCTCCAACTCTTGCTTCCACTTTGCACTTTCTTCAATATAGAAATTGATAGCTTTCTACTTCGACATCATCACAGCATTCAGCATTGTAAGTGCATCCTCTCTTTCAGAATTAGTCTTTTGCAGACCAGTTACCGTTCTGTTCAATACATCATAAGATTCTTTCACGTAGTTGAGATCAAACAGTAACTTCTCTTTCATCTTTTCTTGCTCACTCAGTTTCTCATCTTTTTCTGCATACTGTTTGCAAGATTCTAAACACTTTAAGCAAGGCTTGATGACTTCCACAATCTTTTCTTCTTCAATGATCTTTTTGACTTCAACAACTTTCTCAACTTCAACTACCTTCTCAGCAACTTTAACTTCTTCCACTTTTTCCTTTTTCAACTCCTTTGCAGCTTGTTTCTTCTTCAACTTTTCCAAGCGATCTGCAAAATAAAATTGAAAACTTTCAGGAGATAGTTGAGTTTTTACAACATTAATATGCTTTTCTTCCTCATCATCACTACTGTTATCAGTTGGAGTTTGATCAAAACTTATTGTCTTTTCTGAACTGTCATCCGAAGAACCAGAATCAGATGGTGTTTGATCAAAAACCGTTGTTCTTTCTGAACTTTCATCGGATGAAACAGACTCTTCTTCTTGACTCGAATCATTACTATCAAATATCTTTATCCATTCTGTAAACAAATCAGGCTTTTGAACAACTTTTGCAATGAGAGCTACAACTTTTGAATCAGGTGGAATGTATTTATCCCAGCTGAAGCCTTCTACCACTTTCTCATCATCTTGATCAATGATACCATAATAAGCTTTCTTATTTGCATCTTTGATCATTCTTGCATGAGTAGTTTGTGGTTCTTTTTGTTGATGCGGTTGATGAGCAACTTGTTGGTATATGGCTTTACGATAGTAATCATCTTTACCAAAAGGATTCTTTGCTCCACTAGCTTCCTGATTTTTACATTCTCTCTTGAAATGACCTTTCTCCCTGCACCGAAAACAAGTAACTTTAGATTTATCAAAACCCAAAGTAGAAACATGTGCATCCAGAAAATCATTTCTTCCTGTAATCATTTTGAATTTTTCAGCTCTCCTCAAGACACTAGCTAGACACCATTTGATGTCCATGAGCTCCATCTCTTCGGCGTCTATCTGATCGTAATCCTCTTTTGTCAGCATAGGATTTCCGATCCTTCCAGCAACCAAACCTTCATAGGATTGTAACACAGTTGCAAGTAATGTCATGTGATCTTTTGCAATTTCTTCATAAAAACTTTGACCATCTGGAAGATTCAATGCAATGTTGCACTGTATCACACAACCATTTCCACCTTTTGAACTTTGAGAATGAAAACTTGAAGTTGAACTTTTGGGATTAACACTTGGATATGAGGAAACTCCACTACTGTTGTTTGAGCTTTGATCAACATTTCCAGATGAGTTCCCAGCACTAAAAGCAGTTTGAATTTTCGGACTCATTTCAGCCTCTTGAACACTGCCTTTGTAATACATTTTCACATCATGTTGATTACTTGGATTATTCATCCTTGCAATCTTTTGCTGTTCGAGATCTTGACCTTCAATCTTTTCGATGAACTGAGAAATTGTTAGGCCATCATACTCTCCGGTGTTCTTTAAAATCATCAAAAATGTACCCCACTCTTTCTGAGGTAAAGCGTCAGCTAACTTGTCAACCCATTCATCTTGAGGTTTTCAATTCCTAGCAAAGACATAGATCGTTCTAAGTGACAGTATCTTTCAATTAATTTCTTTGACGATTCTCCTGCCAAACTTGAAAACAGATCAAACTCTTTCTTTAGCAACGCTTTCTTGCTCCTGATCACCTTTTCACTACCTTCAAACTTAGTTTAAAGCGCATCCCAGATCGATCGTGCAGTACCATCATGCTGAAGCAATATAAAGATATCTTCTTTTATCGCTTGCTGAAGTAGAGTAATCATCATCTTTTCAGCTTTGTACATATCTCTTTCTTTGTCATTCAATTTAGAAATCGATTTGATAACTTGCAAATCAGTACGTGGTTTCACATATTTCTTCTCAATGCATTCCCAAGATCTCAGATGATTGGCTTGGACCCAATTCTCAAAACGATCTTTCCATTCATAGTACTCTTCAATGCCCATAAGCTCCGGGTGTTTTTGTAAAGTTCCGGTTTCGTTTTCCATGTTCATGCTTTGAGCAATAGCAGCTGGAGTGGTCGGAGATGAAGCAAACACGTTGTAGAACTCTTCTTCCATGATTCGGTAAAAAAGTTTCACAAACAAACACTTTTCAAACGAAATTACTTCCAAGCGAGATTACCTTCAAACGAAATTAACCTGCACAAACAAGCTTTAAACGGAACTAAAACTTTCAAATGAAATCAGATAATTCCGTGCGGAATTAGACAATTTTCAAACGGATTACTCTTTTGAAACGAAATTATAATTTCGTTTGAACGATTTCAACCGGAAATACTAATTCCATGCGGAATTAGCTGATATTTCAAACGAGATTACACAAATGAGGTAATTCCGTGCGGAATTAAAGAGAAATTACAAGCGAAATTATGCTGATCTCATTTTGTTCGAACTGATTTTCAAGCGGAATTACAAGTTTTGTCAGTTTTAGATTGAATTAAGGTCCAATTTTCTCAAGGGTTTGTTAAAACACTGTTTTGCTTATGATATGTGCAATTCAGATCATTTTGACCGTTAAAACTTGTTCAAAAGATAAAAGAAGGTGTAGAAGTAAGAAAATGAGATGAAATCAGGCTGAAATCTGCACAACTCCTCCTCCTGAGCTCTGATACCAATTGTAGGATCGTGTGCGGACCCGAAACGAGTCGATCAGAGGCGTTTTACACAATATGAAAGGCTGAAACAAACATATTGTGTGTGATTCAGCAAGAATATCACTTTTAACTGTCTCTCTATTGATTCTGATACGATTACAAGTCTGTAGACACTTCGACAGAGCTTCGCCGTCGGAAAACCTCAAGATAATTTCGTGCCAAATGACACGGAATTACACCTATCTATAGACTGCTTAATTCCACACGAAACGTGCTTCACACGGAATTACCTTTACAAGCGATATTACATTCAAATGGAATTACAAGAACTCTTCAAACGGAATTAGCCTTCTCATGCGGAATTACATGTTTTGGCTCTTTTCTTGAACTCCGTGCCCTGTGTAATGCAAGACTCGATACAAGACGAAGTCGACAGACGTATGCACCAACAGTTTTTCGGGGTGTTCTCTTCACTGACTTCCTTTTGTGCCGCCTAAAATGGGCCAGCTTTAACATCGTATCCTCTCGCCTATCCTGATGGAGAGAAAACTTGTCATGCAGTTTAATAGAAAAAAAAATGAAAAACAAACGCTGTGTACCCACCCAATGATGTGGCATAGTTCCGAGAATTGATTCTCAAAACTCCTTGCATTCCAACTACAGATGAAAAAATGTTCAGCAACAACACCATCAGAATTTTTATTATGATATAAAAAATCATGTTGTGTTTTGAGTACCACTCCTGGTTGGCGCTTATTGAGAGCATGGACATCAAGCTTATAGTTATGTTGTGGGATTAGTGGAGATTCATCTGATGAAGTTGCTTCAATGTTCTATTATTTAAGAATAATAGCTGTAAGCAAATGAATAAAACAGAGACAAGATCCCATTTCAACTGTATGCTATAAACTAATGACCAAAATATAAAAAAACAGAAATCTCGTATAACCTCATTCTTTCTACTCCAGCGAAGGGTACCAGTTCGCCCCGCAAAAGCATAAAATGCAAAATGGTGTAAGTCCACAGCACTCGAAGCATCTGCAGATTGAATGCAAAAAAAACCCTTACACTTTGTTGCTATAAGAAAAAATGACATACTTGATTAAACAAAACCGATACAGAAATTAATTTGCAATTGCTTACTTCTTTTTCACTTGCACTTCTTCTATGCTGATCAGCACTTTCTTCAGCCATTTTAATTTCTTCAAAAGGATCGAGATGCATCTGAAACAATGCTATTAGCTCTAAGGTTCACCATTTAACATTGTATTATGTATATGTGTAGAAAAAGACGCACATATGGCTGCATTTCCGTTCGTCCTCCAACAATTATAAGGCCAGCATCTCCGTGTTTTAACGTATAATTACTTACAGAGATAGATATCTCCCTATGGTGAGCATTATGTGGAAAATCCTCCTAAAATAGAAAAAAATACAGACCAAGTGAAACACGGTGTATATTTTACCAATTTGACCAAATAAACTGAGACTCCAAACTGTCTTTCATGCTCTCACCTGAACATTTGTCTCCTATAGTTTTTTGAGGTTGTGATCAAAACACATAATGGGGCAACCTGATGTGTTTATCAGTTTATCCAACAAAAGAGTTGATCAGCTTAAAGTGCAGAGCCAGAAACCTATCTACTTAATGGGCTCAGGCTGCTAAAGTCGGTGATGTTTCGATTAAGATGATGCATAGATTGATAAGACAGGTAGCAAGGATAATCTTTCTTACTACACTACTCTTCTTCACTGGATCCACAAAATTCATGCCTAAAAACACAACAAAGAATATAGCTTCAAAAACTGATAATATTACGTTATAAAGTAATCAAAACCAAAAGAAGAAATGCAAAAAATGAGAAAATTATCATCTGGAAGGCCAGCCTACATTAGGATTTCTTACTAATTCAACACCGACTACCGTTGACCGTGACCCGAATACTTCTGTAGTTGACTGGTTCTGATCTTCCGTTGACTGTAACCCGATCTCATAAACATATAACAGATAATACGCTCACCACTAAACCCGGTTTTATTTTCAATTAATTTTACTAATACGAAAAAAAGAATATATACATGTAGAATTTTACCTTATTGTGGTGAACATAGCTATCGCAAACCAGAGCCTTGACCTAGACTTAACATCCTCAACAACGCACTCCTTAACAACCATAATCTCTTCCTGTATAAGTAACAATAAGTGTGAAAAGATTGAATCTTGATTACAATAATGTTTGTTTTAACAGAATGAAAGTACCTCAATCTTCTTATCAGATTCGATTTCTTCGTCGAAGGGGCCCAGATCTGAATGTAAACTCCTGAATGTTTCTAGAAAACTCAGATCTGCAAAAACACACACACTACCACACAACACAAAATTATACCAAACAAAACCAAATCCAGCTACACAAAACCACAAATCAAACAAATCGGACCATAAATTCACATACCACTACAAAACCTAAACCTACAGAGCAAAAGTAACCTAATCTAACCTAACCACAACACATCAACATCCAGAACAAAACCTAACCTCATCTTCTTCTTCGTTTTCCTCCGGTTCCTTGCCGGCGGCGTCAACGGCGGCGGTTCCGGTGTCGTGGCCTTGAACCCCAACCATTTGATGGAGAAGAGAGAGATAGGGATTTAAAGAATGGTTTGAGAGAGAGAGAGAGGGGGGGGAGATTTAAAGGATGGTTTGAATTTTAATTTTGAAAGTGGAGCCAGATTTCAAATTAAAATGGTATCTATATAATAGTTTTTATATATATAAATATTGAAAACTAATTTATGACATCAACATGTACACATGGCATAGCTTAGGAGTTGACACATAGGCAGTTTTACATCAGCAAAAAGTCTCTTATTATAAATAGTATAGATAGATGTCACAAGTGACCCTTAACTTACAATAATTACATATAACACGCTAACTATACTAACTAAACTTTCTGACGACTAAACCAGGGGCGTACCCACCCTAAGCCAAGGATGGGCGGCCGCACCCCATGAAAAAAATATTTTTTAATGTTATTTTTCGCCAGAAATCCCGACCGCACCCCTTGGAATTTTTCACCCGCACCCCTTGAAAATTTTCAACCGTCCCACTTAGAAAAAAAATAACTATTAACTACTTATTAACTTAATTATTTAACCCAATCAAAGCCCAATCTACAATCAATTTTTATTAACACAAGCCTAAACCCAACCTAAAGAAATTTGAACTAAATAAAATAACCCAAACCCATCTACCCATTCCATTTCCAAATCCTGCCCCCAAAAAAATTCCCAGCGACTTGACGCCACTGCTCACGACCTGGTGGTTTTTTTTTCCGGAAAAACCAAAATTCCGGTTGGACCGACCTATATTACGTCAGAATTTCAATATAGAACTAGTATGGTTTATTTATTTATTTATTTTGTTTTATATGATTATTAGGAGAAAATATAGATGTGTAAGGGTTTAATCTTTTTATATTTTTTTTTGATTTTTTTGTTGTTCTAGACTTGTAGTTAAATGATTTTGTTGTTTTATTTATAGCATTGTTTGTTTAAATGATTAGTTACAAGTAATCAACATTTAATATTAGGGATTGAATGTTTAAAAATATAATTTAAGTTATGGGCTATAGTTGAACATGATTGTTTATTTTGTTTAAGTGTTTAGTGTTGTTTTATGAACTTATGGAGCAAATTATATGTGTTAGGAACAATGAGTAAGAATGCAATGAACTTATGGCGTATTTAGTATCTTTAGATGATATTTTGGATATATTTAAAAAAAAAAAAACCTATAGGGCACAATTTTCAATACGTTTGTAATTTGTAATGACGTTTGACGTGTTTTTGATGATTTATAAATTTTATTCTGATGTTCTTTGTCTTACATGAATCTGACCCGACCCGCTATGAACCGATATATTTATAAAGCAAGGGGCTAAAATCTTTGAAAATATTACGCACCCCAGGAAAAAATTTATGGGTCCGCCACTGGACTAAACAGACGAGATCTATGATAAACTAACGATGTTGATATTAATTCTAAGGCTGGACGGTATGGGGACCGTCCAGCATCGTACTCCCTCCGTCGTCATCGCCGTCCCCCTCTCCATTTCATGCCTTCCGTCGCTGTTCCTCCAGCGTTGCCAACGTCGGGGTCTCGACGGCAAAGACGCCCCTCCCCTTCTCTCACACACCTATACATACAATATATACATATATATTAGGACCATCTCCCCATTTCCTTAGCTCCATCCTCTTTGCCCCATCCTCACACCCGATATACATGACGATTACGTGATGAATCATTCTCCAAGGATGGACAATCATCATACCGCATAGTCCAACAGGTCTAGGGTAGTGATTTCATGGGATTTGTTGTTATAGTGGCTAAAATAAGTATCAAAAGCTGCATGGAAAAAAAGGTGGTACCCATTTTAATGTTGGTTTTCCTTTAGCTAGTAATGTCAATGGAAAAAGCTTATAATTCTATTCAAATCTCCATCACATGCCATTAATGTATTAAAATAATTAACTAAATGGATTTGCTGCATATACACATTTATTTACAAGCGTGTGTGTAGTTTGACAACTTATTATATATGGGTTTTGCTGCATATAGCGGGTCAAAACTTCCAAACTGTAACCTTCCTATCATTTTATTTAACTTGCACCTGCTGACTTCGTATGATAATATATATCCTTTAAAACAATTGAATTAAAAAATATAACTCTAAAATAATAATAAGATAATATTAAGGTGAAGGGGGTGCTCACCTAATAGGTGAGTCCCCTCTCTTACGCCAAACCAATCCCCGTGTGCCACGTCAAGTCCCCTCTTAAACTCCCCTAACACCCCAATTTGATGGCGCCACTCCCCTCTTAGGTGAATTGGTTTTTTTTTTTTTAAAAAAAAAAAAAAAAAAAAGAAAGCTGTGATTGGACAAGGCCTCTCTCTCTCCTCCCTCTCTCCTCTCCTCTCTTCGGTGAGCCGCCACCCATTTCACTCCCCTCACCCACTCACCTAAGGGATGGCGGCGGTGTTCCCCTTAGGTGAATGGGGTCACCGATTTGAGTCCCCGCTTACACCCCGTATACCCTTACTCATTATTATCCTTGATCTACTCCAACTCCAAGCCACCCCACGAGACCAAAACCGAACCACCCTTATACTTTCTGGCACTAACTGTTCAGGTCCTTCAAGTTGGTATTGTACCAAGTTTCACACCCCAACCCAAAAATATAACCACATATGCATGTAAGATTAAATATATATTATTTTATATTTAATCTAGTAGTCATTATAATCATTTACATTATATAGATCAAAATATATAACAACCTATTAAATAATGGGTCTACATATTCATACACCCAACTCCCTATTTCCACACCCTTCAAGACGTCTCGTATAAACCTATACGAGGCGTATTACCTTTTTCAATTTCCAAAAGAATCTCTGATTATGTCATATTTTGTCTTATTTGCCTCGTATAGGCCTATACTGGACGTCTAGACGTAAAAAGACCATTTAACCCCTGATTTAGGCCTATACTGGGGGTAAATTGGTCTTTTTTGCCTCTCATATATGCCTAGTATAGGCTTATATGAGGCGTATGTATATAATTCAAATTACCATTTTACCCCTGAGTTAGGCCTATACTGGGGGCAAAACAGGGCTATAATGGTCTTTTGGACACCAGTATACGCCCAGTATAGCCCTATACTGGGCGTCTATTTTTATTTTTTTTTGTTTTCTCTTTTTAAATATTTAAAAAGAGAAAACAAAAAAAATAAAAATAGACGCCCAGTATACGTCGATAGGCATATACAAGACCTATACGAGACCTATGCTACACTATATGTTAAAAACAATGTAATATTTCTATGATTGAATATTTTTAAAGGCCGATCTTGAAAACGGTAAAATATTTTTATAAAAAAATAAAACTTTTCTTAAAAAACAACTCAAATTACCCCACCAAAACACCCATTTTTTTACTCAAAAAAACATCACCCTCCAAAAACAATCAAATTACCCTACCAAAACATCCATTTTTCAACTCAAAAAAACACCAACGAGGGGTCCTAATATTAATTATTTAAAATAAAAAACTTGTTTTTGTATAAAAGTTTGTTAAAACGACTGATGTTGTATAAAATGTTTGCTAAAAAAAACCCTTAGATACGCCCAGTATAGGCCTATACGAGGCATATAAGGGGCAAAGGGTCATATATGAGACATATACGAGGGGCCCTATACGCCCAGTATAGGCCTATATGAGGCATATTGAAACAGTCAAACCAGAAGTGACATGAGTCAGACACTGACTTTGATGTAACCCTATACGTCTCGTATAGGCCTATACGAGGCAAAGGGTGTCTAAATAGGCAAATAGGGTGTGTGAATAGGTTGAGCCTAAATAATTAGTTGGTAATTGTTGATGGGCCTTATTACCATTATTAACTAATTAGGATTTCCTCTTGGGTGCATATATAAGGAGACTTATGTAGAGGTTCTAGGGTTAGACACATAACCTAATTACTCTCATAACATCAAATCGCCTCCTCTCCTAACCGATTCCCCTTTATCGGTTTCTTCATCACCATCATTAAATTGCACCCTAAGGAGGAACCAGACCAAGCTGACAATCATGTCAAACCTGTTGTTGCGTCTCCTTCTGGATTCTCTGCTGGCCTGTACTGATGCAATCGGGTATGTTATTTATATGTTTTCCATTATGTATAAACAGAACTGATCAACATGTGGTATCAGAGCATATGTTGATTAGTCAGTTCTGTGACAATTCGAAATTCCAAGGTTAGTAATGTTTAATCTTGCGATTCTAACGTTCCGTTATCTATTCCTTCTTCAATGTATTAGGTAATCTAACTCCGTTAAGCTTAAATTTTATCGAACGACAACTCGAATAATATATATACTTGTGAATGTGGGCCGTATGGGTGATATGTACCATTGGGCCTTGGGCCGTCACCATATTCATTTATATATATACAACTTGGCCCAATTCATTTATCTA
Source organism: Helianthus annuus (assembly GCF_002127325.2). NCBI lineage: Eukaryota > Viridiplantae > Streptophyta > Magnoliopsida > Asterales > Asteraceae > Helianthus > Helianthus annuus. Next base: position 96,691,053 of record NC_035445.2, on the reverse strand, counting down.
TTAGTTTTATACTCGGTCCAATCCCTTCCATTCTAAAACATAAAGTCTGCTTATAAGAAACATGTAATTATTTGGGCTTAAGCCCATATCGGCCAAGGAAGGGTAACCGCCCAACTTAGAGTTTATAATACGTATAGGATTAGGAGAGTTATAAGCATAAATTAAAACAAACCCTACCAATCTTTTGATCGCTCGAATTCAGTGGAAACCCCCCCCCCATTCGTAACAATATCTTGATCAATCAAGACTTCTGGTTAGTGTGTCCAGTTCATGCTTGTTAAATTTTCATACATGTGTGAATGATTTCTTGATAATTTATGTTAGTTTATGATTGCTTGTGACGTGATACGAGTTAACTGAATTAATCGAACCTGTTTATGATTGTTAGTGATGTGAATCGAAGTACTGGTTAGATGTAGTCGGTTATGATGGAATATAGTTGGTAGCCTGTTTTCTTTTGATAGGTTATAAGTTCATCGAATGGGTATTAGTTGGGGGGATTAATACACGATCACTGGGTTGTTCCGAATTAGTTAAGAACATGAATCTGTAACAACAGAGTAAATGTTGCATGGTTTTGATCAATATGATGGTTTGTGTGGACTGAGGTCGAACTATGCATGAACATTTTGGTGTGATTCTCCTAGGTCGATATATGCTTTCATGGCCGCATACATTAATTGATGGTGATAATAATATATTAATTGAGGCCATATAATAAAAAGGTCCAATAGCAAGAGGTGGTTGTGTGGTCCAATTATAATAAAGATGGCAGCCCACTAACCTTATTTGGTCAAATGATATTGTATACTAACATGAGACTAATGATTTAGTGTAGATGTATGTCGATGTTATATGTGTTATATGTGCTGATTAAATGAATTACCGACTAGAGTGAACATTATGTGATGAGTTTTGCTATGACTTGGAAGTGTTCGGTCTATTTGATTTTGTAACTGTTTGGGGATGTTGGTCACACACTGATAGGATGACTACACATGTTTACCCTATGTTGGGCTTGACACATTAGGGTTGCACATCGTACACTGGTAGCATAACGATTCCAGGCCACTTTACATTGGGCCATCACTAGGGGTCACAGACTTAACACATGGGCTTACACTGACTTGGGCTGCAAACGGGCTGGCCTACGTCGCTATTAAGTCGCCCACTTGAAACTAGATCGCACAATTGTTTGAAATACACACTTGTCTAAGTTTTACAGTAATAATAAATGGACATGATATATGGGTAGTTGCGGGTTGAATGATGAATAATAGGGAACAGTTAGATGGGTAGTGAAACATGAACTCGTGATGTGAACTTTGTATGAGACCCGAATGCTTATTACGGATTGTGGTGGATTGTTGTGTTACGTGATCTCTTGTTACAACTTGCATAATGATGTGTGTTTTATTTGTACGCTACGTGTGGAATGTGAACGTGGAATGTATGATTTAAGTGCATATAAACTGACTGCTTTCGGTAACCACGGTAGGGTTTGGTTGACTGACGGGAACGGGTAACTAGTCTTACCGAGCAAACCTAAGGTGAGTTCATTGCTCTTTTCTCAAGCATGGATCCCAGGGAAGGGATAACGGGTAACGTTCCGAGGAGGAATGCATGGGTAATGGGATGTTGGTTATTGTACTCAGTTTTCTATCATTGTAAGACCACTATATCTACCGACACGTTGCTTGTAGGGCAACGGGGGTTATTAGTTGATAGCGCTATTAGGTTTGGCACCCTCACGACGTTCGAGGAGAACGGGCGTGAACTAATTACCTTAAAACATGACCAATGCTTTGATAGGGGCATTGGGGTTGGCAATCACATATCATATGGCCATTCGGTAATCGAGTAATAACAACATCGAAACATCAAACATCACAACAACAAACAACATATCGTTTTGGAAACTGTTTTACTCACATGATTGGTAATACAACTTGGTAAACGAACACAAACCTTGAACTCACCAGCGTAGTCTGACACACTTGTTTACATGCTTGTAGGTAATCATTGAAGGAACTTGGGAACTTGTCGTCTGATGCTGCTGGAGTGGTTGTGGTCATGATAAACAATTACATTGATTTGGTTTTGATACATTTACACACTTATACATTTATGCTTCCGCTCAATACTTTGGTTTTGGTTTAATCTACAAACAATACATTTCTTTCAATTGAGTATTTCAATACATTATTACTTGTGTTTGATATCATTGGTGGCTCTTTGTTGGATTGTTGCACCTCCATTAGGGACATGCCCTAGGTGGTAATTTGGGGGTGTGACAGTTTGGTATCAGAGCCACTGGTTATAGAGAACTCAGTTTTAAAATGTTTTCTTAAAACCAGACTATAACCGAATTGATCCAAACGATGACCATGACACTCAGCTTCAGACTGCAAGGTTCGTTCCTCGTTAGCTTATGCATCATATGTCTAGTAAACGTAACTATATTTATAGCATACACGATACGGCATGGTAGGCATCATGAGACATTGATAGTGTAACATAACGCTTGCATCTAGTAAATCCTAATCTTGTGGTAGTGCATATTTTGTGTTGATTGGGGTGGGAGAAACTTCAAACATAAGTTAAGAAGCATCGAGAGGAGCATGCAAACCGCCTTATTATCATGGGTGCACACATAATAATAACGCGTGGTGCATGCAAATCCCAATGAGGCTTAACGAGTGTAAGAGGGGTTCTTCCCTGTTTGTGTATTAACATGGTAGTTAATCGTTCTTAACGTGATAAACCTGAACGCTTTCCTCGTTTTCGACTCCTAAATTAGTTCATTTCCATATATAGAAACATGAGTGGACGAGGACATGGACGTGGTAGCATCAACATGACTCAGGCTGAGTTAACAAATCTGATAAACACACGTGTGGCTGAGGCTCTGGCAGCCTACCAAGCTGGTATGAACTGTACCAAATACTTTTAATCTTGTATCGTGTACACCACTCTTACTCTTGTGTTGTATCTTCTTTCACTCAGCGCACCCAAACAACCAGCCTGCCTGTACGTTCAAGATGTTTATGGATTGTAAGCCACAGACCTTCAGCGGGACGGAAGGGGCTGTGGGACTATTGAGGTGGTTCGAGAAAGCTGAGTCAGTGTTTGCTATGTGCAACTGTCCCGTGGGGGACCGCGTGAAGTATGCGACAGGCTCAGCTGCTGGGTATTGATGCAGCAAACGCTACTACTTGGGACGACTTCAAGGAATTAATGAGGGAGGAATACTGTCCTCGTGATGAGATACAGAAGCTAGAGAACGAGTATTACGATCTGAAATTGGTGGGATCTGAGGTTGAAGCGTACGTGAAGCGGTCGTATGAGTTGGCTGACTTGTGTCCGAATTTGTCTCGACCTATGTCTCGAAGGATCGAGTTATTCATCAAGGGGTTACCTCCACGAGTGAAGGGTTTGGTTATTGCTGCAAACCTCAATAACTTGACCCAGATTGTCCGATTGACTCACAAGATTATTGATCAGGAGGTGGAAAGCAACTCACTACCACCGCGTGTTTCTAAAGCTACTGCTGCCGCCACCACAGCCACTACTCCTGTCACTGATAGTAAACGCAAGTGGGGTGATATGGACAAGGCGTCCCACTCGATTCAGCCCCAAAAGAAGACAGACACTGGCAGTACTCGCAGCTTTAGCCAATCATCCTCAGTGAATCAAAATCAGAGGTCTTATGCAGGAAAGAAGCCTCAGTGTAGCAAATGTGGGTTTCATCATTATGGGCAGTGTAATCGAGTTTGTCGCAGGTGCGACAAGGTAGGCCATGAGGCCAAGGATTGTAGGGCTCCTCAGCCAAAGCAGCAGCAGCAGACACAGCCGAATCAGAGACAGCAAGGGCAGCAATCTCAGCAGAGTCAGGGGTCTAGAAAAGGATGTTATCAGTGTGGAGCTGAGGGGCATATGAAGCGGGATTGCCCACAATTGAAACAGAATGCAGGTGGTAACAACGCAGGGAGCAATGGTGGGAACAATGGGGGCAACGTGGCGCGTGGGCGTGGATTTACTATTGGAGCTGGTGAAGCTCGGAACGACGGCAATGTAGTTACTGGTACGTTCTCTGTGAATGGTGTTTATGCTTCTATTTTATTTGATTCGGGTGCCGATTGGAGTTATGTGTCTACGGGGTTCAGTTGTCGTCTAGGATTGAGTCCTACGCCTCTTGTTGTTAAGCATGTAGTGGAAATAGCTAATGGTAAAACTATTGAAGCGTCTCATGTCCTCATGGGTTGCAAATTAGATCTCCTAGGTCAAGTATTTGATATTGACCTACTTCCTGTTACTCTCGGAAGCTTCGATGTAGTTGTCGGAATGGATTGGTTATCCAAATATCAGGCGGAAATTCTCTGCAAGGAGAAAGTCGTTCGTATTCCTCTTGCTAGTGGTGAATCTTTATCTGTTCAGGGTTATCGTAGCGGTGCTACAGTAGGTATTATCTCAGCCATGAAGGCTCTAAGTTGTCTACGTAAGGGCTATCCTTCCCTTTTGGCCCTTGTTACTGACTCTCAGGCTGACGAGAGGAAACTCGAAGACCTTCCTGTTGTTCGAGAGTTTCCTGACGTTTTTCCTGAAGAGCTCCCTGGTTTACCTCCACATCGTCAGGTGGAATTTCAGATTGAACTCCAGCCAGGAGCAGCACCGATTGCTCGTGCTCCATACCGTCTTGCACCAGGAGAGTTGCAAGAATTATCGAACCAGCTTCAAGAGTTACTAGACAGGGGTTTCATTCGTCCTAGCTCTTCTCCTAGGGGAGCCCCTGTATTATTTGTGAAGAAGAAGGACGGGTCTTTTCGTATGTGCATCGATTATCGCGAGCTCAACAAGGTGACGATCAAAAACCGCTACCCTTTACCACGCATTGACGACTTGTTTGACCAGCTGCAAGGGTCAAGTTTCTATTCCAAGATCGACTTGAGGTCAGGATATCATCAGGTACGGGTTAGAGAGGAGGATGTGCCTCGAACAGCTTTTCGGACGCGGTATGGCCACTATGAATTTCTGGTTATGCCATTTGGGATGACCAACGCACCAGCGGTCTTCATGGATCTCATGAACCGCGTGTGCAAACCTTACCTTGACGACTTCGTTATCGTTTTCATTGACGACATACTAATCTACTCCAAGAACAAGGAAGACCACGAGCGCCATCTTCGTCTTATTTTGGAGCTCCTGAGGAAGGAGCAGTTGTACGCAAAGTTTTCTAAGTGTGACTTCTGGATTCGGGAAGTACACTTTCTCAGGCACATCGTTAACGAAATGGGTATTCATGTGGATCTTGCCAAGATCGATGCTATTCGAAATTGGGCGGCACCAAAGAATCCTTCGGAGGTGCGTCAATTTCTTGGTCTTGCGGGATATTATCGTCGGTTTATCCGGGATTTTTCTAAGATTGCTCAACCCCTCACCGCCCTGACTCAAAAGAAAGTTGTTTATTCTTGGGGATCGAAACAAGAAGAAGCATTCCAGCTCTTAAAGCAGAAGTTGTGCAGCGCGCCGATTTTATCGCTACCAGAGGGTATTGAAGATTTTGTGGTTTATTGCGATGCGTCTATTCAGGGTCTCGGCTGTGTGTTGATGCAGCGAGACAAGGTGATAGCTTATGCTTCTCGACAGTTGAAAGTACACGAGAAGAACTATACGACACACGACCTGGAGTTAGGAGCCGTAGTCTTTGCGTTGAAGATTTGGAGGCATTACCTGTACGGTACCAAGTGTACCATCTATACCGATCACAGGAGCCTTCAACATATCTTCGACCAGAAGGAACTGAATATGCGGCAACGTCGTTGGGTCGAGCTTTTCAATGATTATGAGTGTGCTATCAAGTACCATCCGGGTAAAGCTAATGTTGTAGCTGATGCCCTTAGTCGCAAGGAACCGAAACAGAAGCGTGTTCGTGCCCTACAGCTTACTATTCACTCTGATTTACCTGCCCGGATTCGTTCAGCTCAGATTGAAGCGCAAAAGGAAGAAAATATCGAAGCCGAAGGATTACGAGGGTTACACAAGAAGAAGTTCGAGCAACGGTCTGACAATATCTACTACTTCATGGAACGGATATGGGTTCCTTCATTTGGTGATCTTCGGGAACTTGTGATGGACGAAGCACACAAGTCACGATATTCTATTCATCCAGGGTCTGATAAGATGTACCAGGACCTCAAGGTTTTGTATTGGTGGCCGAACATGAAAGCTATTATTGCCACCTACGTGGGTAAGTGTTTGACCTGTGCTAGGGTCAAGGCAGAGTACCAGAAGCCTTCGGGGCCACTTCAGCAGCCGGAGATACCTATGTGGAAATGGGAACAGATCGCTATGGATTTTGTTACGGGGTTACCTAGAACGCAGGCAGGGAACGATACTATATGGGTAATTGTCGACCGTCTCACAAAGTCAGCACATTTCCTAGCAATCAAGGAGACAGATAAGTATTCGCAGCTCGCAGCAGTGTACCTTAAAGAGGTGGTTTCTAGGCACGGGGTGCCAACTTCTATTATTTCCGATCGAGATCCTCGTTTTACTTCCGAGTTATGGCAGGATATGCATAAGTCATTCGGCTCACGTCTCGATATGAGCACGGCTTATCATCCACAAACGGATGGTCAGAGTGAGCGTACTATTCAAACACTAGAGGATATGCTGCGGGCATGTTATATTGATTTTGGGAAGGGATGGGAGAAGCACTTACCGTTGGTAGAGTTTTCCTACAATAACAGCTATCACACCAGTATCAAAGCGGCACCATTCGAGGCACTGTATGGGAGGAAGTGTCGTTCACCTCTCTGCTGGGCTGAGGTGGGTGATAGTCAGATCACCGGTCCTGAGATGGTACTCGAGACTTCAGATATGATCGTGAAAATCAGAGAACGTATGGCAGCTGCTCGTGACCGCCAGAAGGCCTATGCGGACACGCGTGCCAAAGAGGTAGTGTTCGAAGTAGATGATCGCGTCATGCTGAAAGTCTCACCGTGGAAAGGGGTCGTACGCTTTGGGAAGCGTGGCAAGCTGAACCCACGTTATGTTGGGCCGTTTAAAGTTCTTGAGGGTATCGGTAAGGTGGCTTACAGGTTGGAGTTACCTACTGAGCTGGGTAATGTTCACGACGTATTTCATGTATCTCAGTTAAAGAAGTGTTATGCTGACGACCCATTAGCGGTACCTGTGCAAGAGTTAAAGATCGACGACAAGTTGCAATTCGTTGAAGAACCCATCGAGATCATGGACCGTGAGGTCAAAGTGCGTAAACACAGTCGTATTCCCATCGTTAGATTTCGTTGGAACTCAAGACGTGGACCAGAGTTCACGTGGGAGCGCGAGGATCAGATGAAGCTCAAGTATCCCCACCTTTTTCCCAAAGACAAAGCAGAGTCAAGCAAAACTGGTGAATCTCGGGGCGAGATTCCTCTTCAAGTTGGGGATGATGTCACAACTGAGCAGAATCCGCAATAATCTTGATCTCCTCACCTCGCTCCTCAGCGTTTACTCGTCAAATTTCGGGACTAAATTTCTTTCAAGTTGGGGATGATGTGACAATTCGAAATTCCAAGGTTAGTAATGTTTAATCTTGCGATTCTAACGTTCTGTTATCTATTCCTTCTTCAATGTATTAGATAATCTAACTCCGTTAAGCTTAAATTTTATCGAACGACAACTCGAATAATATATATACTTGTGAATGTGGGCCGTATGGGTGATATGTACCATTGGGCCTTGGGCCGTCACCATATTCATTTATATATATACAACTTGGCCCAATTCATTTATCTATTAGTTTTATACTCGGTCCAATCCCTTCCATTCTAATACATAAAGTCTGCTTATAAGAAACATGTAATTATTTGGGCTTAAGCCCATATCGGCCAAGGAAGGGTAACCGCCCAACTTAGAGTTTATAATACGTATAGGATTAGGAGAGTTATAAGCATAAATTAAAACAAACCCTACCAATCTTTTGATCGCTCGAATTCAGTGGAAACCCCCCCCCCCCATTCGTAACAATATCTTGATCAATCAAGACTTCTGGTTAGTGTGTCCAGTTCATGCTTGTTAAATTTTCATACATGTGTGAATGATTTCTTGATAATTTATGTTAGTTTATGATTGCTTGTGACGTGATACGAGTTAACTGAATTAATCGAACCTGTTTATGATTGTTAGTGATGTGAATCGAAGTACTGGTTAGATGTAGTCGGTTATGATGGAATATAGTTGGTAGCCTGTTTTCTTTTGATAGGTTATAAGTTCATCGAATGGGTATTAGTTGGGGGGATTAATACACGATAACTGGGTTGTTCCGAATTAGTTAAGAACATGAACCTGTAACAACAGAGTAAATGTTGCATGGTTTTGATCAATATGATGGTTTGTGTGGACTGAGGTCGAACTATGCATGAACATTTTGGTGTGATTCTCCTAGGTCGATATATGCTTTCATGGCTGCATACATTAATTGATGGTGATAATAATATATTAATTGAGGCCATATAATAAAAAGGTCCAATAGCAAGAGGTGGTTGTGTGGTCCAATTATAATAAAGATGGCAGCCCACTAACCTTATTTGGTCAAATGATATTGTATACTAACATGAGACTAATGATTTAGTGTAGATGTATGTCGATGTTATATGTGTTATATGTGCTGATTAAATGAATTACCGATTAGAGTGAACATTATGTGATGAGTTTTGCTATGACTTGGAAGTGTTCGGTCTATTTGATTTTGTAACTGTTTGGGGATGTTGGTCACACACTGATAGGATGACTACACATGTTTACCCTATGTTGGGCTTGACACATTAGGGTTGCACATCGTACACTGGTAGCATAACGATTCCAGGCCACTTTACATTGGGCCATCACTAGGGGTCACAGACTTAACACATGGGCTTACACTGACTTGGGCTGCAAACGGGCTGGCCTACATCGCTATTAAGTCGCCCACTTGAAACTAGATCGCACAATTGTTTGAAATACACACTTGTCTAAGTTTTACAGTAATAATAAATGGACATGATATATGGGTAGTTGCGGGTTGAATGATGAATAATAGGGAACAGTTAGATGGGTAGTGAAACATGAACTCGTGATGTGAACTTTGTATGAGACCCGAATGCTTATTACGGATTGTGGTGGATTGTTGTGTTACGTGATCTCTTGTTACAACTTGCATAATGATGTGTGTTTTATTTGTACGCTACGTGTGGAATGTGAACGTGGAATGTATGATTTAAGTGCATATAAACTGACTGCTTTTGGTAACCACGGTAGGGTTTGGTTGACTGACGGGAACGGGTAACTAGTCTTACCGAGCAAACCTAAGGTGAGTTCATTGCTCTTTTCTCAAGCATGGATCCCAGGGAAGGGATAACGGGTAACGTTCCGAGGAGGAATGCATGGGTAATGGGATGTTGGTTATTGTACTCAGTTTTCTATCATTGTAAGACCACTATATCTACCGACACGTTGCTTGTAGGGCAACGGGGGTTATTAGTTGATAGCGCTATTAGGTTTGGCACCCTCACGACGTTCGAGGAGAACGGGCGTGAACTAATTACCTTAAAACATGACCAATGCTTTGATAGGGGCATTGGGGTTGGCAATCACATATCATATGGCCATTCGGTAATCGAGTAATAACAACATCGAAACATCAAACATCACAACAACAAACAACATATCGTTTTGTAAACTGTTTTACTCACATGATTGGTAATACAACTTGGTAAACGAACACAAACCTTGAACTCACCAGCGTAGTCTGACACACTTGTTTACATGCTTGTAGGTAATCATTGAAGGAACTTGGGAACTTGTCGTCTGATGCTGCTGGAGTGGTTGTGGTCATGATAAACAATTACATTGATTTGGTTTTGATACATTTACACACTTATACATTTATGCTTCCGCTCAATACTTTGGTTTTGGTTTAATCTACAAACAATACATTTCTTTCAATTGAGTATTTCAATACATTATTACTTGTGTTTGATATGATTGGTGGCTCTTTGTTGGATCGTTGCACCTCCATTAGGGACATGCCCTAGGTGGTAATTTGGGGGTGTGACAAGTTCTGTTTTCATATCCATCAATTCTGGGATAGAAATCTGGAAAACGAAATTTTGAAAAACTTAATAATGTAACAGCTGTTTTCGAGTCATATAGAACTACTCGAAACCTCTGTTTCGAGGAAAAGAACTATTTTAAATGTCTCGAAATAAAAAATGGGTAAAATTATGACCGAACTCTGTTTAAAAGCCTTAAAAATTAAGGTTTCGGGTTCCAGAATTATTATTTTATTTTTTAGGGTTCATCATGTGTTCTTAGGAAAATTCGAAATTCCTTTATGTTTTGGAATATGATTTGGATTATTGAGTGTTTTTCCATGTTTTGATCTGTTTTAACTATTAAAAATTTTCGAAAAACTGTAATTAGATCAACAGATAAAATTTTCGAAATATTTGATGAAATTAGATCATCACTAAAACAGGAAACCATATCTCAAAATCCCTAAGAATTCGAATTTTCAGTTATGCTTTTACATTAACAGCTGTTAACAGGAGTTTCGAGATCACTTTTAACGACCCGAGACCAAGATCTCGACTCGAGACCACAAGGTCTCGACTCAAAATCATAAGTGTTCTCAAATCTTTACAACTCGAGACAACAATTTCGACTCGAGACCATAAGGTTTCGACTCGAGACCACTGATGTTTCGACTAAGGGCTTCAATCTTCACAACTCGAGACCATGGTTGCGACTTGAGACCTCATAAACGAGTCGAGATCTCATAAAACATAGTAGTCGAGACCATGATTACGACTCGAGACACTGAGGTTGCGACACGAGACCATTAATGAGTCGAGACCTCATAATGTTACAAGATGAGTCGAGACTTGACTCGAGTTCTCACTCGAGATCTCATAACTGAGTCGAGATCTCACTCGAAACCTCATTATTTTAAGCTATTTAATGTGAACTAAAATTTGGCTCAGGGGGTCCGCCCCGAACCACGTGCGGGGGCACGCTGTCCCCCTGCACCCCCAGCGAACTCACCGCGGAGTTCGATCCGCGCTGACAGGTGGTTTGCTATTAAATAATTGGTTTTGTAATTAGATAATTAACCAGAATCAAATAATGTTTTACAAAACCAAAATGGCTTAACTTGGGTGAGCTTCTAATGTATCACTTCTGTCCAAAGTTGATTTGATACATCTATTTATTGCTCAAGTATAATAAAAGCCATGTTGAGTATGCATTACAAACGTGAATGTCTTAATTTCTGGCCAAAGCTGATTTAGTTCATTCATGTATAGCATTCTTAACAAGTGCATAACTAAAGTGATTGTCTTTTTTCTGGCCAAAGCTGATTTGTCTTCATTTAAGTAGATTTTAATCAAGTCTATTATTTTGATGTTAGTAATAGACATATCACAACCTCTTCACATAACGATCCTTATATTAATGATCCTTCATTAAATTTATGATCATTTCGTCTGCCTTTTTTTTAAGTACCCATAACTTTTCTCACTATAACTTTCTTTTATAAATCAATATCTCATCCACTCTAATTCCTAAACCTAAAATGTTTTGCTTTATTTAAAGTTTGTATAAGAATTAGCTCTTAAATTAAATCATTGATTATCTCTTAAGACACGATAATCCTATTGCTCTCTTCTGATAAAGGTACTATAGAAGAAAAGTAGAGCATGATGAATAGGACAAATCGAACATGATGTCTCTTATGGTAATCAAGATCTCTCTAACATAAATGCTATCACTAAAAGGTTATTCCAGATGAAGTTTTTCCTATGACTAATCTATTATTGTGGAATAATCACAAGAATTCCTAAGATGCATGCCTTCATTTAAAACTATAAACTATAAAGCTAAGTGGTATATGTGGATACATAATAATGTATAATACGATGACCCGTAAAGTTAATGGTTTATGCATGGAAATAAGTACATTTTTTCAATACATTACATACTAAGATTTTCACTTGTACAATTTGATGCCTTATAAATCAACTATAACACTCAAAAGTACCAAAGTATAATGAGTGTGTTGATAAGCAACATATGTACAAAGAAATAAATGTTTAAAGCTGGAAAATAAGTTGTTACTCACCTTACAACCACTTAAAACTTTAAAAGAGGATTGTTTTAAGGTCCATAGACAAATTAGAAGTAAAAAAAAATTCCAACTATAAGGTTCTTCAAGGGAAAATGTCACTGCATACTGACTGTTTAGGGTCACGCACACGGTCCAACAAGTGGTATCAGAGCTCAGGACGAGGGTTCATATAAATATTTTTAGAAAATACAAAAACAGTAAAAAATTCAAAAATACAAAAACATGATAAAATTTTCAAAATCCAAAAACAATAGAAAAATGAAAAAGAGCTTGTGTAAAAAGGGAAAATGATAGTACATCAGTTTGACAGTTACGGTACGCTAAAGATTTGTAAAGATTAAAAGCGTTAAACAGTCTCACTGATGATGTGTCGATAGGTTTTTGCACAAATAGTAGATTTGTTCAGGATATAAACATAAAAATTCAAACTTATTCATTTCGTGGGGAACACTACTTGGATATATAGGTAACCCCTGAAATTTCGTTTGAAAGGTCCCTCTTTCTGAAATATTAGGTCTTTATACTCAGTGATATCTGGGGTATTATTCCGGGAGTTCTGCTGAATGGAAGTTCTGACCTAGTCCCCGAATAATACTTTCCGCATTGCTTGAAACATAGCACAACCCTCAGCAAATTGATGAAACAATAAAATTGATAGTCATTGCTGTTGAAACAAAAGATCCTCTAAAGGGGACACACCGAAAAGTCGAAGCCGTTATCTCTCTGCGTATACGGAAGTATCGACCTGAGCTCTCACGGCCCTCGCATCTTACCCCTTACAAATATTATCTGTGGTATACTCACCTGTAAGACTGAATATTGGGATTCTGGATACGGAAGTATATTCAAGAGGTGGGACACATGAATGAGTTAAAGTTCCTAAAACATCTAATTCGTATCCTGAATAGATTGAAAATTGTGTGAGAATTTAAGTGGACCAGTATATCGACAATCTAGGTGAATTGTTTAATTCTGAGTACGAAATTAAGCTTAACGATACTAGTGACTTGTCTGATAACTGATATGATTCCCTAACACGCTCACCAAAAACATGTTTGTAAATATTGCATTACAGTTTGCATTTAAGTTTCTGCATTTCATTCCTAGTTAGAAACTTTATTGAAAATTCAAAAAGATTTTTTCATTTCTGCTTTATTTTCCGACAAACCAAAGTGGAGAGTTGATCGTTAGAATCTCAAAGATGAAGCAGATGCAGGAAGTTTCTGGACTGAAGGATGAGGAGAGCTTATCTTGATTAAAAAGTTGATTGATGAAAAGTTAAAACAAGTTCATTAACTTGATACTTGTATTTTTCAGAAATTGTTTGAAAAATGTATGAACAAAAATCAGTTTGATTTGTCTAAAATCAACCAAGGTCATTAAGTTGGACTTGGTAGATTAATTGAGTATCAGGGTCATTAACTTGGACCTGACTACTTGAGTGGATTTCTAAAACTGATAGATAATGTGATTTATTGTTGAAAATCGATAGAGTGTAATGTTATATGTTTGAGAAACAAGTTGTGGATTTCAAAATCCCCACGGCATCAAATCGACAAAGTTTGAACCAGAAATTCAAGTTCCAGTTTATCGAGAGGGGGAGTCTGTGAAAGGGGGAGTCAGAATTTTGGATCAACAGTCAAAAGGGAGATTGAATATGGAGCTAGGTTGAAATCCTGAATCTGTGTAGAGAGAGTTTTTACAATGTGAAGACAAAGTTTGGAAAGACACCAAAGACTGAAGACTCAACGTCAAAGACTTCGTCAACATCCAAGGGGGAGTCTGTTGGTGCACTGAATGTCTGCTGACTACGTCTTAATCGAGTCTTAGGTCTAGATAGGTTAGATTGGAGTTTGGAAATAGAAAAGTGGATTTAATATTGTAATTCCGCTTGAAATGACATTTGTGTCATTTCAAGCGAAATCTGATCATTAGTGATTCCGCTCCAATTATACATGGTGATTCCGCTCGAGAATGAACATCATAGGGGTTCTGCTTGAGTTGTTTCATGTGGAATCAGGATACTATATATAGGTGATGTGTTCATTTCATTTGTAATCTTTGGAGCGAAATCAGAGCCGGGGTGCTGTCAAAATTCTGTCAGAAAACATTGTAAAAAGCTTTGATTTCAGCAATAGAGTAGAGATTAAGAGGAAACAAGCTGTTTGACTTTGTTTACTTTGATTCCGCCTCTGTAAACAATGATGAACTACCTTTACTGACTGTTTAGGGTCACGCACACGGTCCAACAATTATGCCATTAGACTAGACATAAGCAACGAGACTATCCATTATTCTAAAGAACAGTTGGATAAATTAATTAGATAGTCACTTACTAATGATATTTAAGTCTGCTAATTTTAATATTCCTATTAGCACATGATTAGTTGACTCTAGTTCTAAACGTTTCCTTGTCAGAAGTCAACAAATAACTAACATGAGAGTTAGTGACAAAATTAAAGGTTAAGGCTATAAGAACCATAATAAGCAGTCTTCTAACAACGCATTTCGATACCTTATATATTCTGAAGATTAATCAGAATATAGTGTCATAATTAAGCAATGTTATGAAGGTTGTGAGGTTTGCATAACCAACATAAAGTCACACTTATCTTAAACTCTCATTTTATTTGTTCTAAATATCTGGATAGAAACATTACTAAGATGAAACTAGATGATACCTTAAACTTTCACAACTTTTGTCATCATGCAAATGAGAATTTGACAAAAGGAGAATGAGACTTATAAATTTCATCCATTACAACCAAAATTCATGAGAAATCATGACATGGTTAATGAGGATGATTTTCATCTAACCTCATTCTAAGTGATTTTTAAATCATGACATTAAAGCCCTAAAATATGACTTGGCTTAAGGAATAAGTATGGGTCCATCATAAGTCATTCATTGACACTCGTGGAACTTATTCCAAATGGAATAATTCATTTATTATTTAAAGACTATCAACTTGTATCTAAATTTTGTCGCATATGGCCCACGGTCTTAGAAGAAATCTATTCATATATATACACTTAATAAGATTTCTATTAAATATGTCCCTAAGTTTCTTATGACATCTGGACATTAAAAAAATCAAATAAAGTTTAACATATATATAATAGGTTCCCACGTTACGTACCTCATTAAACCTTCTCTTGTAGCATTTCTAGAGATATTAAAGATCAGTGGGAGCATTAAGTGTCTTAATAATAACTTGCAAGAAGTGGGGAGTGAAAACTTCATAATACTTCAATTTACACCTCTTGTACAAGACATTGCTCCATCACGACATTGTTCTATTAAAAGTTGTCTCCTTAAAATCTAGTGCTACTCTTACAAAAGTTTCATTGTTGCTTAATTGTGGGCACACTTAGATTTCATACCTAAAGTAATATAATCCTCAACAAGAGAAACTACAACGACTAACGTCATTAATTTGTTTTTCTCTATTAGAATTTGTTGGTCATTAAATATTGACCCTAAACATGCTGAGTTCCTTAAGATTTCTAAGGTCAGTGGGAGCAGTCAAAGTCCTTATCATGATTTGTAAGGAATACAAGAGGCGGGGGGAAGAGTGTCATTAAATTTCACTCCGAATTAACTCCGATTACACCTCTTGTACACTATACTGCACCAACTCTTACAAACTTAGAATCCTGAAAATGATAGCAACCTAACCAAGAGCTAATCCATAAAACTGAAACTTCTAATAAACCCAATAATCAACTCAGGAGGTCATCTAGGTTTAAAAACCTACTAACTTTGATGATTGCATAACCTCCCTAACTAAAGTTGAAACGGATTTTGGAAAAGTTTATTGATCCTATCTATTCAAATTAAGCCATTAGTGTCAATTAATCTTCTAAATGGAATAAAACAGTTTTCTAGTAAAACTGATTTTATGTGTTCGTATAACATTTGGGATTTGATTGAATTACCTAAGAGTGTTCATAACTAAACCAAATCTTGAAATAAGCGTTAAGACACGAAGAGGCATGATTAATTGTCAAAGGTTATATTTAGGAAGAGATAAATTATCAAAGATTTCTTTGAGGATCCTCACTGTTCTAGTAGCTTATAATAGTTTAAAGCTACATTAAGATGAACATTAAAACAATTTTCCCTAACAAATGGCTGACATATTTACATGTTCATAAAACAACCTGAAAGTTTCAAATTAAAGGTTAAAGAACACTTTATTTGTAAGCCAATAAAATCCATGTATGGGTTAATGCAAACATCATAATGTGATGAAATCTTAACGTAATTATTTTCATCAAGAATCAAGTGGATTAATGTAACTACCTCAAGATGAGTGGGAGCAACTAAATAAAACTTGTCTATATAGATATATTCTTTTGACAGGTATATGTTTCATAAGTCAAAGCATTGTTAACACAAACTTTGATATAATATGTGGCACCCGAGGAAAATCCACAGTCATCTTGATCTAACACCTCGCCACTTTTGGATTACTTATCAAATTTCGGGAGGAAATTTCTTTTAAGTTGGGGATGATGTGACAACCCGAACTTTTAATGTTAGTAATTCTTGGTTCCTCGACTCCTAGTTGGCACGGTTACATTTTATGTTGCATTTATTTGCATTTTATGCTTCATCATTTATTAATCATATATGTGTTGCATTAAACATCTAATAGTCTATGGGGTTGCAGGTGTGGTTTTTTCTTGTAAGTTGTACATCCTACTTGTTGTTGTAATATATTAAACATACATGTTCATCTAGCCGTATATATTTCGGGTATAGGGACTCTCATTGGCCCAACTATTATATTAGCCCAGCCCGAGCCCAGATCCCCTTTAATTAGCGATATACATCATATGTATGACCTGATCCCCATTAGTTGTTAGCATATTCCAAATCTTAGAAACCCTATCCCTCATGCAATTGGCGGCAGTTTCCTCCTCCCCATCATCCCATCATCAATAGCAGCCATCAACAACAGTAATTTCTTCAAGCCCTTGGTCATGCTTTCTACCTTGCACTCTCCTATTACATGTTAACAACCTCGCCATGATCATCCACCCGTTACCGGAGTATTATCGGAGCAAGTGAAGTTGTCGGGAGACGCGGAGGATCACGACGGGAACCATTCTTCGACTCTTAAATATTTAATGACACCTGTATTCACGTCTGCAATGAAACATGACTCGCCGAAGACACGAAGGCGTTGCTGGAAGCACCCGAAGCTCTCCTCCTTTCGACTCGGCTCTCTCTCTCTCGCACGAACACTTGGTTAGTATAATCGTCACTGATTTGGTTTTCACTTTGTATGTATCCTGGCTTTGTGATTAGATGTTGTGTGGTGTTGATGTATATATATGCATGAGGACAAATTGTTAGCATAATCTCAAAGTGACCATGGAACTGGAATTCATGATCTCTGGTTGCATGTGTATTAGATTCTAATAGTGATCTTATGATATGCGACTACGGAATCGGTTATGATTGTTAGCGTGACGAACATGTTATGATACCCGGTTGACGGATTGTTAATATATATGTTCTTAGCAAACGCCAATCGGTAGGCTTGGACTGCATGATGTTAATGAATAATAATTTCGTGGACTTCAACATTGAATTGATGTGTTCGAATGTGGCTGTGTTATATGCTTGATTTCTTGTTAATAATAAAAAGCGATGATAGTGTTCTTGAATGTTGATGATATTTAATGCTATAGTGATAATGAGGGTTCACAACCTTGGGATTTTGTGACTGTTATTTATAATTGTGCAAGAGATTGATGTTAATTGGCAAGGGAGTGTGTGGGTTTCATATGGATTTTGGGAAGTTACGTATAGGAACCACTCTTGATTTCTATGATTAATTGCATAACTGAATTCCATAATTTAAGACCGGGTACCCAGTCAACCGCACACACACTCATCGAATGCACACCCACAATTGAATTGCACAGTGTATTGGGCCACTTACTGAACGGATTAAAGGGTGTTGGGCCGCACAACGTTTCTGGTCGCACAATGTTATATTAGTGACACACTTTTGTTGTGACTGCACAGCCCATTGGGCTTGAGGCGCCCTTGGGCTCCCATGCTGTTAGACAGCACACTTACTGGTTGGGCTATTGGAGATGGGTCGTATACGCACACTCTCGGATGAAGTACATGTTAATGGGCCGTTGGGCTGTGAAATTGTTACCCGAACCAGAGGCTTGTGTTAGGTTTGTTTTATAATGTGTTGAGTGATGTTCATGGTCTAAGACATGCAATAGGTCAAATGACATGAGCTGACAAATGTTTTTGTGAAACATGGACAACATTGATTAACTGATACAACTTGTACTATTTGTTTAATGCTAGTGCACTATTTGTGTAACATGTGAAACTGATTCTTACTGGTAACCACGCTAGGGTTTAGTTGACCAACGGGGAACGAGTAATCTTACGTAATATACCGAGCAAACCAAAGGTGAGTTCATTACTACTTGAGCATGCGTCCCGGTGGTTTGGGACAGTCAGTGGGTATCCCGGGGAGGGATAAATCTTTTGGGTAAAACTGGGATGTTGGATAATATTCTCACTCTCTATCTCTTAAGTCCCATCTTTTGCTATCGTGGGTGGTAGCGGGGTATTAGTTGGTAGCGCTACTTAGGTTTGGCACCCTCACCCCGTTCCTGAGAGAGGGCGGGTGTGAACTAATGACCCAGTCGGGCCCAGTGTTTTGATAGGAGCACTGGGAACGGGAAAAACATACATCAGGAGCCGTCTTGTTCAGTATCGAGATATTATCAACATTACTTTCGGATTTGTAATCAATGAACAGAACTAAACACTTGGTAACTAACGTTTTCATAAAACTATGAACTCACCAGCGTTGTCTGATACACGTGTGTGCATGCTTGCAGGTTATAGATTATGTGGATCATGGAACTTGCTGTCTGGGATGCTGGAGTGGTCATGGGTCGTAAAGCATGGGATCACGAGACAAGCCTAATGGTTTTGTTCATACGGTTTATGTAACACTTAACAAACGATTTATGCTTCCGCTGAATACGATGAGTTATGTTTTATTATGCTACATGTAATGTAATACTTTACCTTAATAAATGAAAGTTTTTATTTAAATCATGCATGAGTTCAATGTGATTGGTGGCTAGATCCTGGTACGTCACACGCCTCGCGGAGATTCCCGCATGTGGTATTTTGGGGGTGTGACATAATAGATCTCAGAGATATCTCTTACGTAATAAATATCATAACATGTTGAGATAGACCCAATGGGACATTCGTTTCGTTCCATAAGTTTAACCTAAAATGGGTCCTTACATATGTAACAAACAATACTGCTCTCCTTTAGAGGATAATAGGATAAATGAGATTATTTCCTTACGCTTCATTAATTAGAAGCCTTAATTAAGTTCAAGTCTATACTCATTTAGATATTACTCACATTGCAACACACTAGATATGCTTAGATTAATGTGAAGCATCTAATAGAGTATTACAATATCTTTAGAAGAAACGAGAGGCTATAATTTAAAGAAGAAGTGAGAACTCAAACCGGTTTATTACTTTAATTTTGTAATGTTCAAAGATGAAAAAATGTTATTTCGGGTATATCTTTATGTCAGCAGACAAAACCTATCTCATGGAGGAGTCATAATGGACTGATATCAACAACCTAAGTTATAACGACACAATATAGCCACTAAATGTTGTTGGAAATTTATCAGTGGACTCATAAGTTTATTAACTCCATATAATTAATGTTTTGAAGACTTAGTGTGATCAATTCAGCTACCATGACTCCGTGAACAGTAACAGTTCAAGAGGTGCTGCATTAAATTTCGATACGCAATTAATTATTCGTTTATGAACGAATTGAGGAAACTAAGTTTTGTATCGAATACATTCATGATATGCTTAAGGATCCTATAACTGAAGGGCTATTACCCATAAGTCTTATTAAGAGAGCTCATAGACGGGTATTAATTAATGGCTGTGCGCAATTGCATATCGTACTATGAATGACTAACTATTAGTTAAATTTTCCTCATCAGTTTAATTTTGTATGTCTCTAAGAATATGTTAAACCGGTATAATGGCATATAGACAAATAAAGTTACGAATCAAACAAAGGGCTTATGCATATTTTGATCATAATGATTAGGTTTTAAATTAAGGCTATAGTATGACTAATGGGGGTCCTGAGTCGCATAATGATTCAACGGTTGTATTTCTCTGCTATAGTTCTTGTTTAAGGCTAAAATGAGTGTTAACTCCTGATCAGGCTTATCTAATACTCATAGTAAATGATTACTCGGCTAAGTGGGAGAATGTAAGATTAAATATATATTATTTTATATTTAATCTAGTAGCCATTATAATCATTTACATTATATAGATCAAAATATATAGCAACCTATTAAATAATTAGTAGGTAATTGTTGATGGGCCTTATTACCATTATTAACTAATTAGGGTTTCCTCTTGGGTGCATATATAAGCAGACTTATGTAGAGGTTCTAGGGTTAGACACATAACCTAATTACTCTCATAACATCAAATCGCCTCCTCTCCTAACCGATTCCCCTTTATCAGTTTCTTCTTCACCATCAGTAAATTGTACCCTAAGGAGGAACCAGACCAAGCTGACAATCATGTCAAACGTGTTGTTGCGTACCAGACCAAGCTGACAATCATGTCAAATGTGACAATCCGAACTTTCAAAGGTTAGTAACGTTAGTCTTGTGATTCTAACTTTTCGTTACTTAATTCTCTTCAATGCGCTGCGTTGAACTTTCGGTGTAGCATTAACTTAGTTATTCTGGCATACTAGTATGTTGGGCCGACTACCATTATTTGTGTATAACGAGCCCACTTCTTATGGACCTTGCTTCTTAAACTTGTGTCATTTGTTGGCTCGGTCTCGCAAATCATACCAAACCAAGTCCACCTTAAAACATAAATTCGCACATGTGGGATCACAATAGGAACTTGGGGTCGGCCACCATGTGCTCTTATAGTTGTATGCGGCCTCTTATGTGTCACAGGCCCAAAACCGAGCCCACATTTTCTACCTATTATTCACGTACAATAATTTTAAGATACCACAACTCTTGCAAACCCTATTGTTCCTCAAAATCATCGGCGGCAGTAGACCTACACCCCCCCCACGTGTTAGCATCCTATTCGGATTAAATCAGGTTAGTAGTTCTCGTCTATGGGTATTCATAATTGCATGATCTCATTGATATGAGTTATTGAATTGGACCAATGATTATTCGTTGATATATGTGATCTTGATATGTGACAAACTTATGAAACTTGTTGTTGGGTGAATCACATGCTTGCATGATAGACTGTGTTTAGAATTATATTATAATAACCTTGATGAATACCTCTTAAATTATTAATGAAGTTGCCATAATATAAAATAGATGACACATGCTAGTTGCCAGAATGTTTGTCATTATGAGTTAAGAATTGTTTTACAATTTGATCAGATTGCATGTGAAAGATCATAAGAGGTCCAATAAGCTTTTAATCAATCAAATGTATGTCGGCCATATTGAATTGAATGATTAGAAATAATCAAAAGTATTTAGAACATTATCAGTTTTCATTCAAGTCTACTCAGAAGTAAACATGTGCTATCAACCAAAAATTGTTTTGTGCAATAGTTATTCATCTAGTAGTGGGTGTTGGGAGAAGTTATGGGAATTAACTAATGGATCAGACATATCTTACTAGGGCCGCCACTTTAGTTTGATTGGACCAACAACACTTATCAACTTGAATATTATTGAAACCATCAAACTGAATAATGTCTTATTGAACCTAATTATTGCATGTGACCTCTCTGACAAGTATGGATTATAATCGATTGAGTGTGCAGATTACCATGATTTTGTGAATTAATGAAACTGTGCGTTCTATTTCTGTGTCACATATGTACAGTTCAGTTGATAATTATACCTTAGCAATTCATTAGCAAGTAGGATATCCTGTTACATAATTTGGATTGCTAGATTTTACTAAATTGGATGACTGTTTAATATAAGGGATACTAGATAGTGGGAGTTGGGTCGATTAATTGGAAGTAATGAGCATGAAATTCATTGAGTTGTACATCATAACCTGGGCCGAATACTTGACCGGTTGCACACATGATTAACCGACTAAGGATTTGCGTAACCGATTCCGTGATTCCAGCGAATTGTAGACTAATCACACACTTTTTGCTATGCATAACTGGTTAATACATTGTATGGGTATTCCGCTTAACCGCACCCTCAACTGTGTGAGTCGCACGATGAGTGGTCACACAGTAATATACCGTACACAATTAGACTAGACTGAATGTTGTATATGATGTTGATACATGATCGCACACATACAAGGATGTCGCGCACCCATCCTATGTCGCACACTTGGGCCTGAGTCGCACACACCTTTCACACGGGTCGCACATTACAATGGATCGCACACTAGTTAACGGGTCACAAAAGTATATTGAGTCGCATACAAATAAAGGAATCACACACTTACTTTGGGCCATAGTTGATTGGGCCGCACATTTGCCTAAGGAAGGTTATTGACTGTTAAGTTACTTATTTGAATAATGGACTTTTAATGTGATTTAGTTTATGGCCCGAATGTGTATTATGTGATAATTGATGTTGTGTAAGATGTGAAACCTGTTGAATAACTGATTCATTAATATATAAAACTGATCATTGTTGTAACCATATTAGGATTCGGTTTGATCAACTTGAACAAGTAACTAGTCATACCGAGCAAATTCAAGGTGAGTTCACTACATTCGAGCATGCGTCCCAGTGGTTGGGGACAGTCAGTGGGTATTCTATGGGGGAATAAATCTTTGGGTAAAAACGGGTATATTGGTTAATATTCTCACCTATCATCTTTTGTAAGTCCCTCATCGGGTATTAGTTAGTAGCGCTACTTAGGTTTGGCACCCTCACCCCGTGCCTGTAGAGGACGGAGGTGAACTAATGACCCAGTCTGGCCCAGTACTAGATAGGAGTACGTGGGAAGGGCAGTCGTGTATTTCAGGAGCCGTCATTGTTCGGAATTGAGATATTAACAATATTACTTGCATTGGTTATTGAACTGTTTTACATACAACGGGTAACAAACATTTTCTAAAACTGTGAACTCGCCAGCTTTGTCTGATACACTTGTTACATGCTCGCAGGTCGTTGGGTATCTTGGAAACAGGAACTTGCTGGCTGGAGGGCGAGAGTGGTCATGGTTGCATTGATGGATTTATTTATCAAACATTTATTTACTATGGTTGTTTGGAAAGTATTTACATTATGATACATTAACGCTTCCGCTGAACTTGATGGTTTTCGAATTACTTATGTTTGGATTTTATTACTATTAAATGACGAAACTATATTTTAAACTTATGGATTCAATGTAATTGGTGGCTCATTACTAGGGGTCACACGCCTATCGGGGATACTCCCTAAGTGGTAATTTGAGGGTGTGACAGTTTGGTATCAGAGCCACTGGTTATAGAGAACTTGGTTTTAAAACGTTTTTATAAAACCAGACTATAACCGAACAGATCCGAAATCGACCATGACACTCCGCTCCAGACTGCAAGGTTCGTTTCTCGTTTACTATTGCATTGTATATCTAGTGTCTGCTTATAAATAACATCACACGTGAATGCACACTAAGCACTGCAGTATGAACTTCTATGCTACCAACCCATGTTACGTGTTTCAAGAGTGCGACTCTTCTTGAACTTTCATGATCTATGTTGAGGCGTCATCTGTCTTATTGCTCGAATTTGGGGAACCTTTTTGCGCGAGTTAAGAGGCACTGAGATAAGCATGCAAAATGCCTTATTATTATGGGTGCACACATAATAATAATGTGGGGGTGCATGTGAGTCCTAGTGAGGCTTAACGAGTGTGAGAAGGGTTCCGCTCTGTTAATTGATGTTATGTTAGAACTCAGCAGTCTATGGGAGTCATAGCAGTGATTGTCTCCTACTCGAACATGATCTTTTCACCCCTTCCTGAATCCTTACGAATCTCGATGCTATCGAATATTACCTGATCGCACATCTGAACGCCTAGCGAACGGTGTAGAATGTTAGGTGCTAGAACGAACGTCCCTGAGTTGGATGGCTCAGCGTCAAATGATTGGACTATACTTTCCTCACTTATCTTTGTTTGCTGGAACTTAGCGTGTTGACGCCTTAGATCCCGAAGTGCGATCACTTCTGCAACACTCTCGCGACAAATCGTGTATTACTCATACAACATGCAACATTGATGGGCAAGAGAAAGAGTGTAGTACCTTACCGACTTCAACGTTTGAACGACCCTAGTTATCGGCAATTAACAACAGCGATTTGACTCTGATTGAATCCTTAACGCCAGCCAGCGACTCACGGGAGTCGACTCATACGAACCAATCAGGATAAAATCAATGACGATTAACTGTAGAGTGGATTGTGTAACCGCCCGCACCATGAGTAGTGCCTTAGGACGTGGCACGAAATGTGAAAAGATGGACCTTGTTGGTGAAAGGACGCAGGACACCGTTACAGACAATAATATTAGAGGTAACAGCCGCGGCAACATCAAGGTACTCGTGATCGTAGCTTACAGTATGGAAATGAAGGCGCCTACGACATGGAGTGGCTGTTGTTAAATCAAACGACAACAGCCAAGGGAACGACGGTCGTACTAAAAATCCTCGCAACGAGTACAACAACACGGAAAATGATGCTCATGGAGAGACATTTAGGATCGGCGTGGGCAACGCCAGGATTATAACAACATGGTGGCTTACATGTTCTTGGTAACTAATCACTTCGTCACTGTTCTGCTTAACCCTGATGCTTCATAAAACCGAACCTGTTGTGGAATCAACTAAGGGTAAGTCAAAAGAAACCTTATGTGTCCGTTGGAATGTAAACTCAACCTTGTGGGACGAGTGTTCGACGTCGACCTTCCTTATACTACCGTTGAAAGTTTGATGCAATAGTTAGTACGGATTGGTTATCCATACATCGCAGAGATATTCTATGAGAAAAGAAAAACTTTGTGTACCCCTCTCCCTAGTGGGGAATCGTTAGCTGTTCCAGAATATCATAGTTGTGTAAAGACTAGCACCAATTCTGCAATGAAAGCCCAGAAGTGTCTACGGAGGAACTACCCCGCCAAGTTGGCAATCGTTGCTAATGTTAACGCTAAGGAAAACAGGATCGGGGATCCACCAATTATTCGTGACTCCTTTGGTGTGCTACTCGAGTAACTTTCAGGTTTACTTTCACAACTGTTAGTCGGAATCCCATTTGATCTCATGACAGAGGCAACCCTGAATACTCAAACATTGTACCATCTTGCACAGGAGGGTTGCAAGAACTGTTTAATCAACTACAGGAAATAATGGACATGAGCTTGTCGGACCTAGCTTTTCGCTTTGGGGAGCCCCAGTTATATCCGTGAAGATAAGCCTTTTCGTATGTGTACTGATTATCCAGAACCTAACAGGAGACAGTTAAGAGCCGGTTGCCTCGATCATGTATTGGCAACTTGTCTACCAGTGCGAGGGTCAAGCTTCCATTCGAGGAATGACCAACGAATGAACTATCATCAGATGGGAGTCCAGAGGGGAGAATGTACCCACAGTGGCATATTAGACGCTGGGCGGCCATTGAAACGTTGTATTCCAAAACCTCTGGGCTAATCATCACACCAGCAGCTTTATGAACCACATGAATTGACCGTATTTATGGATAACGTTCTGGACCGTTTCCAAGAGGAAGGAACATCATGGGCGGCATTCGTATCTTATTTTAGAGCTCCTGAGGGAGGAGTCTCTCCGCGCGAAGTCTTGTTAAAGCTAACTTCTGGATTCGAAAGATGCCTTTTTGGTCATACGATCAACGAAGTAGGAATACACGTGGATCTCGCTAAAGACCCATTCCGTTAGATATTGTTCGACACCAAAGATTCCTTCGAGGATGCAGCAATTTCTTGGTCTCACTAGATGCTACCGCAGATTCATCACAGGATTTCCGAAGATCGCGCATCACGTCTTTTCAGCTTTCAAATCCCAACTCTGCAATACACTGAGTATCTTCTCTACCCGAGGGTGCGGGTGATTTAGTGGTATATCACGATGGTTCGAATCAGAGTCCAAGTTACACGCCGATGCAACACGAGAAGGTGATAGCTTATGTAATAGACTTGCAAGGAGAATTGCACGACACACAATCTGCGGTAGAAACCGTGGTCTTTGGATGTAAGTTGGAGGCAGTACTTGGACGGTACCGAATGCACTACTTAGACCGATCACAAGGGCCTCCCGTGTACCCTGGTTTCGAAAGAGCTAAATCAGTTAATGGCGTCACTGGATGGAATTTTTTGGATGATTACGACTGCGAAATTTGAATATGCACGAGCTCTGCATCTCATTATTGACTCTAGCATACCTGATCAGACTCGCCTTGCTCAAATTAAAGGACTGAAGGAAGAGAGTTCTCAAGATTAACTTATGCGGGGCATGGGGGTAACCTTTGGCAGGTCGGACGATACTTGCTACTTCATGGAGCGAATATGAACCTCGCTATACAGTAACCTTAGGAAATGGGTGCAGGCGAAGCACACGGGTCTCAACAACCTATTCATCTGAGTTTTGATAGGATGTATTAAAACCTGAAGACCATGCATGGGTGACCGGGCCTGAAGGCCCATATAGCGACGCATAGGGCCTGAAGGCCCACATAACCAGAAAAACATGTATAGAAATGAGAACAGGCTGCCATGGATTTTGTTACTAGTTAACTTACAACTCGAAACGGAAATGTTATCACCTGGGTGAATATTGATGGACTCACAGTTGTGAATGTTCTTCTAAGAGAGGCAGTTTTTAGGTACGAGGTGCCAACTCCAGTTACCCCTGGATTTGAGCTATGCATGATTTATGTCAGGCAATACGCAACACCCTTGGCTCTTGTCAGGACTAGAGCATTGCTTATAGTCGTTGGGCAAACGATCATGGAAAATGAATTCTCTGGGCACTCAAAGACATGCTGCGAGCATGTGTGTGACTGGCTGTGGTACAAGTTGGAAGGACTTTTACCTATGGTTGAATACTACTGCGGCAGTTATCATCCTTGTAACCAGTCAGCTCTGTTGAGGCATTACTTAGACAATAATGCCAACCTTCTTGTTAGATTGCGATAGTTGACAACTTAATTACTGGTCCAGGACTGGTACTCGAAACTCTTGGGAAAGTTGTTGGATCAGGAGTCGATTGGCGGTAGCGCGTGGCCGTCAGGAAAGCTGCTAAACTTGGGAAATGCTGGAAGATCGCTGTAAGCGATCGTATCGCGTTGGAAGTCTCACCCTGGGAGGGTGTGGAATGCTTGGGAAACATGGCGAGCTTAACTGACGTCACGATGGACCATTCAATGGTCTGGGAAGAATCGGTAAAGTAACCTACAAACTTGAGTTACCTGCTGAGCTGGGTAACATTCATGATGTCTTTCATGTCTCGCAATTAAAGAAGTATTTCTCCGATGAAACACTTGTGGTTCCACTTCAAGAGCTAAAGATCGACGGCAAGGTGCAGGTGTCGAGAAATCCATAAAAAAAAAAAAAAAAAAAAAACCTAGTAGAATTTCAATCGTGAGAGTTCGTTTGGAACTCAATACGAGGACCGGAGTTCGTGTGGGAACGCGAAGATCAAATGAAACTCAAGTATCCTCAACTTCTTCCTGTCGATCAATTTGATATCACTGGTGAATTTCGGGACGAAATTCCTTTCAAGTTGGGGATGATGTGACACCCGGGGAAAGTCTACAGCAATCTTGATTTATCACTTCACTGCACTGTGCGTACTTGTCAAATTTCGGGACGAAATTGCCTTTCAAGTTGGGGATGATGTGACAATCCGAACTTTCAAAGGTTAGTAACGTTAGTCTTGTGATTCTAACTTTTCGTTACTTAATTCTCTTCAATGCGCTGCGTTGAACTTTCGGTGTAGCATTAACTTAGTTATTCTGGCATACTAGTATGTTGGGCCGACTACCATTATTTGTGTATAACGAGCCCACTTCTTATGGACCTTGCTTCTTAAACTTGTGTCATTTGTTGGCTCGGTCTCGCAAATCATACCAAACCAAGTCCACCTTAAAACATAAATTCGCACATGTGGGATCACAATAGGAACTTGGGGTCGGCCACCATGTGCTCTTATAGTTGTATGCGGCCTCTTATGTGTCACAGGCCCAAAACCGAGCCCACATTTTCTACCTATTATTCACGTACAATAATTTTAAGATACCACAACTCTTGCAAACCCTATTGTTCCTCAAAATCATCGGCGGCAGTAGACCTACACCCCCCCCCCCCCACGTGTTAGCATCCTATTCGGATTAAATCAGGTTAGTAGTTCTCGTCTATGGGTATTCATAATTGCATGATCTCATTGATATGAGTTATTGAATTGGACCAATGATTATTCGTTGATATATGTGATCTTGATATGTGACAAACTTATGAAACTTGTTGTTGGGTGAATCACATGCTTGCATGATAGACTGTGTTTAGAATTATATTATAATAACCTTGATGAATACCTCTTAAATTATTAATGAAGTTGCCATAATATAAAATAGATGACACATGCTAGTTGCCAGAATGTTTGTCATTATGAGTTAAGAATTGTTTTACAATTTGATCAGATTGCATGTGAAAGATCATAAGAGGTCCAATAAGCTTTTAATCAATCAAATGTATGTCGGCCATATTGAATTGAATGATTAGAAATAATCAAAAGTATTTAGAACATTATCAGTTTTCATTCAAGTCTACTCAGAAGTAAACATGTGCTATCAACCAAAAATTGTTTTGTGCAATAGTTATTCATCTAGTAGTGGGTGTTGGGAGAAGTTATGGGAATTAACTAATGGATCAGACATATCTTACTAGGGCCGCCACTTTAGTTTGATTGGACCAACAACACTTATCAACTTGAATATTATTGAAACCATCAAACTGAATAATGTCTTATTGAACCTAATTATTGCATGTGACCTCTCTGACAAGTATGGATTATAATCGATTGAGTGTGCAGATTACCATGATTTTGTGAATTAATGAAACTGTGCGTTCTATTTCTGTGTCACATATGTACAGTTCAGTTGATAATTATACCTTAGCAATTCATTAGCAAGTAGGATATCCTGTTACATAATTTGGATTGCTAGATTTTACTAAATTGGATGACTGTTTAATATAAGGGATACTAGATAGTGGGAGTTGGGTCGATTAATTGGAAGTAATGAGCATGAAATTCATTGAGTTGTACATCATAACCTGGGCCGAATACTTGACCGGTTGCACACATGATTAACCGACTAAGGATTTGCGTAACCGATTCCGTGATTCCAGCGAATTGTAGACTAATCACACACTTTTTGCTATGCATAACTGGTTAATACATTGTATGGGTATTCCGCTTAACCGCACCCTCAACTGTGTGAGTCGCACGATGAGTGGTCACACAGTAATATACCGTACACAATTAGACTAGACTGAATGTTGTATATGATGTTGATACATGATCGCACACATACAAGGATGTCGCGCACCCATCCTATGTCGCACACTTGGGCCTGAGTCGCACACACCTTTCACACGGGTCGCACATTACAATGGATCGCACACTAGTTAACGGGTCACAAAAGTATATTGAGTCGCATACAAATAAAGGAATCACACACTTACTTTGGGCCATAGTTGATTGGGCCGCACATTTGCCTAAGGAAGGTTATTGACTGTTAAGTTACTTATTTGAATAATGGACTTTTAATGTGATTTAGTTTATGGCCCGAATGTGTATTATGTGATAATTGATGTTGTGTAAGATGTGAAACCTGTTGAATAAGTGATTCATTAATATATAAAACTGATCATTGTTGTAACCATATTAGGATTCGGTTTGATCAACTTGAACAAGTAACTAGTCATACCGAGCAAATTCAAGGTGAGTTCACTACATTCGAGCATGCGTCCCAGTGGTTGGGGACAGTCAGTGGGTATTCTATGGGGGAATAAATCTTTGGGTAAAAACGGGTATATTGGTTAATATTCTCACCTATCATCTTTTGTAAGTCCCTCATCGGGTATTAGTTAGTAGCGCTACTTAGGTTTGGCACCCTCACCCCGTGCCTGTAGAGGACGGAGGTGAACTAATGACCCAGTCTGGCCCAGTACTAGATAGGAGTACGTGGGAAGGGCAGTCGTGTATTTCAGGAGCCGTCATTGTTCGGAATTGAGATATTAACAATATTACTTGCATTGGTTATTGAACTGTTTTACATACAACGGGTAACAAACATTTTCTAAAACTGTGAACTCGCCAGCTTTGTCTGATACACTTGTTACATGCTCGCAGGTCGTTGGGTATCTTGGAAACAGGAACTTGCTGGCTGGAGGGCGAGAGTGGTCATGGTTGCATTGATGGATTTATTTATCAAACATTTATTTACTATGGTTGTTTGGAAAGTATTTACATTATGATACATTAACGCTTCCGCTGAACTTGATGGTTTTCGAATTACTTATGTTTGGATTTTATTACTATTAAATGACGAAACTATATTTTAAACTTATGGATTCAATGTAATTGGTGGCTCATTACTAGGGGTCACACGCCTATCGGGGATACTCCCTAAGTGGTAATTTGAGGGTGTGACATCAAACCTGTTGTTGCGTCTCCTTCTGGATTCTCTGCTGGCCTGTACTAATGCAATCAGGTATGTTATTTATATGTTTTCCATTATGTATAAACAGAACTGATCAACAATGCATTCTTAGCATCTAAAACATAGACTGATAACACTCCTAGCCAATGACCAATATAACACAAAAACATACAAAAGCCGAGACCATAAGCAAAATAGGAAAAGTTTTCAAGCGTTGACTAAGTGCCTTTGTGTTAGTGTAACAGTAGCTTCCATAAATAACCCAAGTTTGGGACTTCATTTTGAACCCGAACATAGCCACACGAATGATATAGTTGGCCCACCTAATAGCCAGCATTAGTTATAGACTTATAGGCTTACAATTGGGCTTAAAACCCATCCAATGCAGCCAAGGCAAATCCACAGATTAAGAAGTAGAGAGACCCAAATCAGCAGACCACATCTTGATTGAATTGATGCAACCAGCTCTTGCACGTATCTAGCTCAAGTCGCCAGTTTTTGCAACCAAGACACATCTTTAAGATCCAAATGTTAAGTAACTATCAACGAACACAACCAGAAATCTCAAATACACAGCAAAATATCTCCATCATTAGATCTTTCAGTCCCTGATGTCCAAATGTACGCATAGGATGTCCAAATGTACGCATAGGTTTAAACAAATTTTGATTACTTCATTGACATGCCAAAAGAATCGATTTCAAACAAGTGGCAAATAAACGGGCAACAAGCTATGCCACAACCGTTTTTTGAGTAGCAAAACTAATCCAACCAAAGACGAAGCGAGTCTTAAGGGTCGAGAAATTATTATGCACGACCTGTTGGACCATGTTCAGGAAGTTCCCGGCTTCGGGGGCTAGGGAACCAAATTTATCAAACGCAAATTTGATAAACACGTGTTAATTCTCTAAACAAGCTTTCTCGTCTTTAACGACTTTGTTTGATTCCAACTTTAACGTTGCCTGGCCAGCAACAAACTCATTCACTTTAGCCACACTCCTGTAAAATCCAAACAAGCATGTTTTCCCCCGGTCCACCCAAATACAAGAATATCAATTGGCCGAAGAGTAGCCCTCCTATCGAGCAGATCTGCCCACCGACGGAGAAAGCCTAAAACATCATAGCAATAAAGTGCTTCACATTTGTTTTGTTTTCCCAGTGATATTGCTTTTCAACAAGAAGATGTTTTCCAAGTTCTTTAAGTACCTATTGTCTTTCAAATGTTTAAGATTTTTGTTAACATCTTTCCACGTCAACTATTGATGCTACTTAGATTGATCCAAAACTTAGAGTGTGGTTACTTTCTTACATTTTCAGTGTTTCCATAGGGTATGGTTTGGTGAGAACATAAGACACATTTAGTATTGTCGATCTATATGTTGTTTTCTATATCGAGATACTATGAGTTCATCAACTATAGCTAGTTCCTATGATGTTTTACACCATGTATGTTTCAAGATAATGATGATAAACGGCCTGGATGTTCGCAACAAAGATATATGGGGTTTTGATGGTGTTTTTGGGAGATTCAACTTCTCATATATGCTAGCATCATAGCATGTGACCTTCTCTCATTTAACAGACATTTTGTATAAAAAAAATCCAATTTATAAGTCGAGTTGTGGTCTTAAATAGAACCCTCACCACTTAGGAGAGGGACACCAATGTAAGACCTTGATAGTTGAAACCACTGGGTTACAAACCCTTTATTAAAGGAAATAACAAGAATAATGGTTACTTTGTGTTACTCATAAAAGTATGATATTCTTGTTGATGCACGTTTTATTTTTCATATTTACTATTGATCTCTGGTTGTTGCAAGCAATGTAGAGGAGTGGGTCTAACATGTTGGGTATGAGGTCAAACAGGTTTAGATTGAAACGGGTACGGTTGAGACAACTACCAAGTTGTCTGGAAAAAAAAACTTTTGTCCAATTTATAAGATTGTTTTTCAGATGACTACAAAACGAAATCTTAATCTACTTCTTCCCATTGGAACAATTCAGGATGTTAAAAAATAGACTCTTGGAGACTTTCGCATTTTCCCCTTCAGCTATAGTTTTTAAATTTACCTTTATGAGATAAACAGTCTTGGTTTGAAATCAGCAATTAGTCTGTTTGACCTAAAAAGTCAAAAGTGCAAGGAATTGCTGAAATATGAAAACCAAAGGGTCTGATCCCTTGAATTTCAATTCACATGCCAGACACCACAAAACAAGTGGTGGTAATGGATGTTGACAATTGACATACTGCTGAACTCAACAAAAATAGTCTTGATCATAAGGCTGCGGGGTGTGCAGGGGCTTGGGTTTGGGGTATTGCTCGACACGTGGCGAGGGTGGGATCCACAAGCTTATGGTGAAAAATCAGGGGTGTGGTGTGGCTTAGCTTGGCGTGGCCAACCATGTAATTTTTTTTAACTAAAGTAGCCAACCAAAGCTAACCATATTGGACCAGCCAACCAAAGCCGGCCAACTCACCGTGCCCCCCCCCCCCCGCCTCATGCCCAGCTGAATACCCACACTAAAAAGACAACGCCAACCCGGAGTAGAGCAGCTGGCGTTGAAGGACATCCCCAACCCCAACCAACACCCCACTCCCCACAGCCTAAACAGCACTCCTGACCTTTGTTATGTTCCTTGTAATCTGCAAAACATAATCATTAAGACTCTTACATCTGCAACTTGGTCTGAAGAATGAGCTTGCATTTAAGGACACATATGGGTCTTCACTAGTTGACTCCATCTTCTCGAGTCAAGTATTCATTTTTATCTAGAAAACATCAAATTTTTATTGTGATTTTAAAATAACCTATATATTTCAGTTTAAATGTTTTTATATACTTTTGGTTCTATTTACTTACAATCTGTTTTTTATTTTTTGTGAGGTTTGGGTTTATAACATTGCTAGGCTGCTTATTTCAACTGTTCGGCTTTATTGGTCTTGTTAGTGGGCTTATTTGTTAGGACCGGTTTGACTCCGAAACGATTGCGTAATCAAACGTGTGACGTGCGGAATCCGTACACGAACGCGAGCTAACACACGTGATGTAATATAAACTGTGATTCTATCGAATATATCTGAAAATGTACAGCACCTGAATCACGAACAATAAACTTTCTCTCTCTAGCTTCTAGCTCTCCAAGATGTGAAAATGGCAAAAGTTCTAAACCTAAGGCATAAGCCTCCTATTTATAGGCCAAGGCACTTAATGAGGAATCTCATTAATTACAGTTATGCCACCTTGCCTTTTTGACTAAGTAACACTAAATATAACACTATAAATCTCATTTTCTTCGGTTTTCTGCTACAGACTAGATTGACGGAGGCGATAGACAGATAACGCACTAACAGACTCCCCCTTGGATATTGCCGTAGTCAATCTGTAGTCAAGCTCGTAGCGATTTTTCTTTCTCTCTCTCTTCAAGTCTTCTTGAACCTTTAACGTCTTCAGCTACACAGAATCCCTTTGCTGTAGACTCTTTTCTTCGTCAGGCTCCCCCTTTCGTCAAGCTTCCGTGCTTTGGGATCGACACCTTGCTTTCCGGTTACAAGCTCTTCCAGGAATGATACCTGGCTCTTTGCACGCTTCCGTTTGCGTTGAGCTCGTCTTCAGACTCCCCCTTAGACTCGGCTTTCGGGATCGTAGTCTGGTATAACATCTGCAACTCTCAGACATTTATAAGTAACAATTTTTTGAAATTGTCAATCAAATCCTCTAATCAACTCCCCCTATCAACAAACTTTATAGATTTGGCAGTGTTAAAGAATCCAACTCCCTCACAATTAATCTTCCAAGTCCAAACTAATGACCTTGGAGATATCACAAACTGTTTTTGAAATTTTTTATTTTAATTCAAGTATCAAATTAATGAACTTGTTTTATTTTCAGAAACACAATCAGCTTACTTAGATTTTGAAACTCAGCAACTCAGACATCGGTTGTCGAAAATAAAGCAGAAATCAAAATCTTTTTGTATTTTCTGAAAATATAAAGCAGTAAAGAAATATATACAAACATATTTACAGACAATATTTTTGTTTGAGTATGCGTCAGAGGATCATATCAGTCTTTGACAAGTCACAAGTACCGTTGAGCTTAGTTACACATTAAGAATTAAACAATTCACTTAGATTGTCAATATACTGATCCACTTAAATTTTCATACAAATTTCAACTAATTCAGGATACGATTTAGATGTTTTAAGACTTAAACTCATTCATGTGTCCCACCTCTTGAATATACTCCCGTATCCAGAATCCCAATATTCAGTCTTACAGGTGATTAATACTACAATGATATCTGTACATAAATTAGGTATGCGAGGACTGAGGGATCTCAGGTCGATACTTCCGTATGCGCAGAGAGATATTAGTTTCGACTTTTTAGTATGTCCCCTTTAGAGGATCTTTTAGTTACAACAACAGCGACTATCAATTTTATTGTTTCATCTGCATGCTGAGGGTTTATGCTGTGTTTCAAGCATTCGGTGAAAGTATTATCCAAGGACTAGGTCAGAATTTCCATTCAGCAGAAGTCCCGGAATAATACCCCAGACATCATAGAGTATAAAAACCTAGTATATCAGAATACGAGACCTTTCAAACGAGATTTCAGGGGTTACCTATATATCCAAGTAGTGTTCCCCACGAAATAAGCAAGTGTTTGAATTTAGGTTTATATCCCGAAAAAGTTTACTAAGTGTATAAAAACCTATCGACATATCATCAGTGAGACTGTTTAACGCTATTTAATCATTACATTTCTTTAGCATACTGTAATTGTCTACTGATATACTATCATATCCTCTTTTTACGCAAAAACTCAATTTTTGAATTTTATCATGTTTTTGGCTTTTTCAAATTTTCTAATGTTTTTGTATTTTCTGACAATTTTTCTCCCCCTAAAATGCAAAACCATTAAAAAAAATTTTGATAACCGATGTAGATAGCTATGTCTCGCCATCCATTTTCTGCTTCTCGTGTACGGAATTACAGAAAAACTAATATAAAGTACCCCCATGATTTACAACACATTGATTTTTACAGTTTGAAAACCGTTTTTCAATTTGGTGAAAGTAATCATGTTTGTTCAGCCGTGAGGGTTTCGGCGTATTCAATCAACACATATTTTTGTAATTTTCTATTTTTGACAAAAATTAAAAACAAACATATTTTTGGTTTTTTTTCAAATTTTAACAAACTAAAAACATATTTTTGGTTTTTAATTTTTCAAATTTTTAGGGTTTTGAAATAATGTTTATTTATGTACAGAAAACACATAAACTCCCTGTTTCAACCAACACAGGGTCCAGCAGCTTCTGCTTCCTCTTCATGTGCCAGGCTGCTCCAACTTTCAATCTCACAATCTTCAGTTTCCTTGAGCACCTGCACATTCAACTAATTGAATTACTTGAACAATTTAGCCCAGGTCTGTTGAACCTTAGGCATTTCAACACAATAATTTTCATTCAATGCTGGAAATTCGTTGTCATTTTTCACAAAAACTTTCTCAATTTTAACTTCAACGTTCTCATCTTTTACCGAATCAACATGTTTCTTAACACTCCATGTTTGACCTTTCGGTGTACCACGTTTGTAAAAATGTGAATCTTTTTGAACACTTTGGTTTTGAACAACAACTTGTGGTTTCCAAAACTGTTGGGGTTTTGTCATATCAACTGAAGTTTTCCAACTTTGTGTTGTTCTGAATCTGGGTGTGGGAGAATTCCAGGTCTGTCTTGAATCGAACCTGTTCTGGTTTGATTTCCAATTTTGATTTGAAGCAAACTTGTTTGTGTTATACCTCCAAGTTTGTTTCGAATCAAATTTGGTTGACCTTTGTCTCACATTCTCAGATTTTTGTTTCTCAGCATCAATCTTCTTTTTATCAACATCCACAGGTTTTAAATTTGGACACTTGCGTGCAAGATGTCCTTTTTGATCACATTTAAAACATGTTCTCATGGACACATCTTTGACCTGTGGTTGTTGCTTTTTCTTTTGTGCCTCAAACTCAGCATTAGACTGTCGTCCAATTTTAAGTTCTTTTTCTTCATCCAAACTATTTCCTTGAACAAAACTCATTTTAGCCTGATAATTTGGCGTCTCATTTTTGTTCTGATGTTGTTTCTTCTTATAACCCAACCCAGCCTTCATGTTTTTCTTCTTGAAACCAGGTTTGTTATATGAACCTTTATGACTCTTACCGACAAACTTTGAAATCTCAGATTTCTCAATCTCAACCATTTTGAAAACTTTGTCAACTTTTTCTGAAATCACATTCTGAATCGGGAATACAACATCTTAGAATAATTTGTCCGATCCAATCATGGTATAAACCAATCCATTTGAATCATCATTCAATTTTTTCTCGGATTTTGTGTTTTTCAGATATGCATCATGAAGATTTCCTTCATCTTCATCCTGTGATTCAGATTTACCTGTATCAACCGACTCTTCTTTCAACACACTTTCAACGACTTTACCTACCACCTCTGAATCATGAGAATCATCAGATTTGGAATAGGTTATGTCAATGTTGTCTGGCAATTGGTCTACCATGTTGAAAGCTTTTTCGACCTTTTCCTCATCATAAAATGCAAACTTTTCCGGTGGTGGAACTTTATGAAACTCTGAGCCAATGCCTTTCTTGTTCTGCTCAGACTCACCATCACCCGGTTTTATATTGAAAATTCGTTCAAGCACATATGACGACACGTGGTAACTTTTTAACTTGTTGTTATCCTGTTCTAAATCAGCAATCTGTCGCTTTAGCTTAGCAACATCTTCAATATAGGAATTAACAACATCTTGTTTTATAGCATACATTCGTTTAAGCTCTTTGGTTGTTTCAGAAAGATAATTCATTCTAGATTGAGCATATTTCATTTCGTCTTTTATTTTATCATATGACTCTTTCATAACATGATGTGATAGTTTCATTGAGTCATATTCCTTTTTCATTTCTTGTACCACATTTTCTTTTTGTGAACATTCATTTGTCATTTTCAAAACGTTTTCTTTCAAAACTTCATTTTCTCTTTCTAACTTTGAACATTTTCCTGAAAGTTTTTCATCTTTTTCGTTAAAAACCTTTTCTTTTTCTAACATCTCTTTGCATTTTTCTTTGAAAATGTTTTCGATTTTTGTGAATTCAAGTTCTTTTGTTCTGAATTGCTCATCTTTTTCAGTACAAGCTCTGCATGGTTCCATGCACTTCTTGCACTGTTCAATTGGTTTTAAGATTTCAGAATCCGAATGTACCTCAGTGATAGGCACTTCGGTGTTTTCAGCTGCCTCTAGCTGCTTCATCTCAGCATCATCTTGCTTCACTTCAGTACTGACTTCATCACCATC
The DNA here is from genome assembly GCF_002127325.2 of Helianthus annuus. NCBI lineage: Eukaryota > Viridiplantae > Streptophyta > Magnoliopsida > Asterales > Asteraceae > Helianthus > Helianthus annuus. Next base: position 96,652,775 of record NC_035445.2, on the reverse strand, counting down.
ATCACCATCTTTCTCATTCTCATTATTTTCTTCTGTCTTCACTTCTTCTTCAATTTGCTGTTCTTCTGTAACAGCTTCTTTCACAACTTCTGCTTCAACAGCTTCTGTTTCAACCTCTTCAGCAACCTTCTTTAGATTGTTCACCATCTCTTCAACACTTTTCTTCATTCTTTCCTCATCCTTTTTTCTCAAACATGACAGCATAGCATATCTGATATCTTTTTCATACTGTTTAACGTATGCATCATCTTTCATCACTCTTCTGTAGTATTCGGCTCTCAACGGGACAGCAAGAAGAACATCATCAAAAATGATGTCTTTCTTTGGAACAACCGGTTCTCCTTCTCTGTTGTAGTAACATTCTCTTTTCTTATCCCATCTTCTGTTACTGACAGCACTCTCATATTCTTCCTGCATGTCATCCATTCTGTTGTGAACCACGTTCCATTCTTTGTAAGTCTTCTCATTCAAAATCTCTTCTCGAGTTCTTTCTTTGATCTCAACTTTTTCTTCACGAATTTCAGCAGTGTCTTTGTCTTTGTTTTCATCTTGAATCTCAGAAACAAAGGCATAATAATCGTGTTTCTTTGAAATAGTTTTTGCATCATCCTTTGATCTAATCTTCCATCGATAATCAATCCGATCTTCTTCTGGACAAATCTGGCTCCAATCAAATCCTTCATCCTCATGGAAGACTGCACAAGCCCTTGACTTGGGTTTATCTTCAATCAGTTTCGGATCTTCTCTGCTTCGATGGTAGATCGCCTTTCGGTAGTAATCATCGTTGAAAGGACGTTCATTTCCTTCAGCAACTTCAGAATTTCTGCATTCTCTTTTGAAATGACCTTTTTGCTTGCATCTGAAGCAGGTCACTTTGGATTTGTCGAATCCAAGCTTTGTTGACGCACCTCCAAGCGATTGTTTTCTGGTAATCTCCATATACCTCTGAGCTCTGCGAATGCAACTAGCTAAACACCAGCGAATATCTATGAGTTCCATTTCTTCCGGATCAATTTGGTCGTAGTCTTCTTTGGTCAATTCGGAATTTCCAATTTTGCCAGCTACAAGACCTTCATATGACTCCAGAACCGATGCAAGGAAACTCATTTGCTGCTTTGCTGCACTGATGCTCATCGTAGGAGAATTCTTCAGTTTAAGAGCAATGTTGCAAAGAATCTCTTCAGATTCATCAGAATTTGACTGTGAAGATGAATGATATCCAGAATGATGACTTGTTGACGTTGTTTGTGGCTCTTTCATCTTTTCACCACTAAATGTTGTTTTTGGTGAACCAACGCCTTTATCAGAAGGTACACTGCCTTTGTAATACAAGCCCACATTCTGTTGATGTGAAGAACCAGTCATCTTGCTTTGCTTTTGTAACTCCAGATCATGACTTTCAATCTTTTCAAACAAAGAATCAAGAGAAATTTTGTCATAAGAAGCATCATTTTTTAAGATAAAAACAAATGTTTGCCACTGATCAGCTCGTGGTAACGCTTCAATGACTTTATCAATAAGTTCCTCTCTCATTTTATCAATTATAAAACCTTCAAGTTCTATTTTAAGATGACAGAATCTCTCAATCATTTGTCTCACTGTCTCTCCTTTTATATTATCAAACAGATCAAATTCTTTTTTTTAGTAAAGCAATTTTATTTTTTCTAATCTGTTTTCCCCCTTCTGCTTTAACTCTTAAAGCTTCCCAGACTGATTTTGAGGATCCATCATGAGTAAGCAAAGCAAATATATCATTTCTGATTGCTGTTGGATCAAAGCAACCATTCTTTGTTCTGCTGCAAACTCAGATCTTTCTTCTCTGGAAAGTTTCTTGAACGGTAGATCTTCGTTTTTGTCATCTTTTGGCCTTTCATATCCAAACTCCAGACAAAACCAGCTTTCATGGGCATACGCTTTCGCCCAGTTGATGAACCGTTCTTTCCACCAGGTATAATCCTCAATGCTTTCAAGAGTTGGTGGTTTTGATCGCGTTCCATAAAAGTTATCATGCTTGATGTTCTCGTTGATCGCCTTCGTGATGGTTTTTGGTGTAACATTTGTAACCTCAGACGATTCGGATGTGAACGCGTTGAAAAACGTGTTGTAGAATTCCTCACCCATGATGTGAATTTCTTCAATTACCTGAATCAAACAAAACAAACAAACACTTTATCAGTTCAAACACTATCAAACAACCGAAACAAAATACTCGAACTAGTGAATATTTTGTGCGAGATTGAAGGTTGACAGACTGAGCAGACTGAAGATTGACACACCGGGCGAACTGAACTTGATGCGAACTGAGATTCAGATTTTCAAACCGTACGAAAATGCTATGACCCGGCAAAACCACACGACCTGAAACGAGTTTGAATTTGAACGAACTGAACCTTTGAATGATCAAACTGTGCGAGTTGAACTTAAGTCCCAATGACCTGACAAGGTTCAAATGAACTAGACCTCCTCTTTTGAACTGATAAGCTTTGAACTTGGTGCTATCAAATAACAACAACGATTAATTGCTTCACAGGGCCCGACAAACAAAAATTCACTTACATATTAGTGGATCGGTAACATGTGGACAGTGATTGGATGATTGGGGCTGTTAAAAACTTCAAGTATATAGGCCCAACATATTAAATGGATCTAAACACGAGAAACATGATTGGCGGCAAACATGATTGGCCCAGCATATTAATTGGGCGGCTACTTTACTATAATTGGGTCAACCTTTGTATGGGGCTTCACGTCTTGAATGGGCGGCTACAAGAATATCAATTAGTGGGCTTCACATGCAAAAATTGACAACAATCTGTGGAGCTTGTGATTGGGCCGACAATTGAAGTTAATCGGTTTATCACATGCAAACAATTAAATGACCGACTTTAATCCTATAGGGCCGAACCTTCCACTTGCATCACAGTTAACTATTATGGGCAGCAATGAACATGCCGACAATGACAATAACCTTCCGACAACCTGTAATGATCAGACTCAATGATGATGACGATGACTTAAAAGCGAACCTATTGATATCCTAAAAGCGGACCACACAAGTGTCAAATAAGCGGACCAACAACTGACTTATAAGCGGACCTAAAATGCAATATGGAGTGAACCACAACAATTGCCCTATGAGCGAACCAACCTAGTTTGTTTGAGCGGACCATACACTTGTTCGTATAAGCGAACCATACAAGTATTTTGGAGCGGACCTGTTTGTATGACGCGAGTTCGAACCGAAAAACCTCGATTTCTCCTAAACGGTTAGGAGTTTCGATATGAAACTTGGTAGGGTTGTAGATGAGGTATATACGCACGACATATCCAAAAATCAGCTGAAACGGACCGTGAAAACCTGTTCGATTTGACGAAAAACAGTAAAAACCGTAAGAAATATGAAAAAGATGAAGAAGAAGATGAAATCGGATCTGAATCTGATGTAATCCTGTGCGAAATCGTGTGAAAGATCAGTGTAATCGAGCTCCTGCTCTGATACCACTTGTTAGGACCGGTTTGACTCCGTTCGAACGTGTGACGTGCGGAATCCGTACACGAACGCGAGCTAACACACGTGATGTAATATAAACTGTGATTCTATCGAATATATCTGAAAATGTACAGCACCTGAATCATGAACAATAAACTTTCTCTCTCTAGCTTCTCTCTCTAGCTTCTAGCTCTCCAAGATTGAAAATGGCAAAAGTTCTAAACCTAAGGCATAAGCCTCCTATTTATAGGCCAAGGCACTTAATGAGGAATCTCATTAATTACAGTTATGTCACCTTGCCTTTTTGACTAAGTAACACTAAATATAACACTATAAATCTCATTTTCTTCGGTTTTCTGCTACAGGCTAGATTGACGGAGGCGATAGACAGATAACACACTAACATTATTCTTTCTGCTGGATTACGTGGGCCTGTTGCTGGTGCATTTAGTCGCTGCTGTGTCTGATATAAGGCAGTCTTCCAGATATTTCTATTATCTTATCTTTTATGCATTATTGTTCTCTCTCTCTCTCATAAGTCAGATTCGTGAGTTAGGGTTTTCATCTTTCTGTAAAAGATCATCGTGTTGATGATCTTGTTCGTCTAGTATATCTGTCAATCTTTGTTGATTGATCAGCTTTGTAGTTGATCCCGCTGTAAAACTTTCAGTATAAAGTTGTTTTTCGTATTAATCTTAGAGTTCTGACATGGTATCAGAGCTCCAAGGTTGATCTGGGGCTCCGATTTTCTTCTGTTGTGTATTACAGGAGTCATGATTAACAGGCTTCGTTAATCTGCGAGATATGGTTCAGATCTAGGGTTTGGAAGCCGAATCTTGGGTTGGTATCTTCGAACCGGTGACATCTTGATTCTTGTGTTTTGGTGGCTTGGATCTAGGGTTTGGTGTTTTCGAATCGGTGTCTTCGACTTAGGCTCTTGTGGTCCTTGATTTAGTTCTTGTTTAAGAACTGGTTGTGTTCATCAAGAAGTGTTGTTTCTGGATTTTCTTTTATCACAGTCATATAACCCTAAGTGAAGGTTATAGGCTGTGATTTTATTCGGCGAACCCTAACTTGGGAACCCCTCTCGGTGAGATTGTTCTTTTTTGTGTCAATAGATTTAGGTGGCTTCTACACTAAGACCTGCGTTGGCACCTTGAGTGATGAACCAACGATCTGGAACACTGGTGTAGTTTCGCGGTGAGTATTCATTCATTATTTGTTGTTTTTTTAATTCGTGACTCTTGTTTGGTTTTGTTTGTTGGTTATCTGTTAAGTGATCTTATAGTTGTTATCTGATTTCTTGTTGAGTGATTTTGATTGTTCGATTGATTTTGGTTTTGCCTGATTGTGTTCCGTTCTTGTTTGTTTCTGCTTGACCATGACTGACAAAACTGAGTCGTTTGTTACTTTAATAAGTAAATTAGATGATAGTGATCCTTTGTATTTGCATGCTAGTGATTCTAGTAATCTGTCTATTGTTAATATCAAGTTAAAAGGCACTGAGAATTATGTGGTTTGGTCAAATGCTATGAAACTTGCTTTGATGGCTAAGAACAAATTAGGATTTGTTGATGGAACATGTGTTAAATCTGAGTCTAATGATGTCTTGGCAAGTCAATGGGAAAGATGCAACTCTATTGTTTTAACCTGGATTCTGAATTATGTTTCTGATGAGTTGTATGTTGGTCAAGTTTATTCCAAACTTGCTTCTGAAGTTTGGAATGATTTGAAGGAGACATATGATAAGGTTGATGGTTCTGTGGTATTTGGGTTATATCAGAAAATTAATTCTGTTAGTCAAAATGGTTCTAGTGTGTCTGAATATTATCATAGGATTAATACTATGTGGAAACAATTCGATGCTATGTTACAGTTACCATCTTGCACTTGTAATGCTTCTACCAAGTTCAATGAGTTTAGTCAGTTAATAAAACTTATGCAATTCTTGATGGGATTAGATGATGTTTACCAACCTGTTAGAACTAATCTATTAACCAGGGATCCTCTTCCTTCTGTTAAAACAACTTTTTCGATTATATCTAGGGAAGAGTCACATAGGAGTTCAAACAGTGGTTCTAAAGTACCTAATGTTAGTTTTGTTGCTAAAGCAAATCAGTTTAGTGATAACAAGAAAAAATTTAACAAAGGTCCTAATCCCAACTTGAAATGCACTCATTGTAACAAGATTGGTCATGTTATTGATAAGTGCTTTGAGATTCATGGATATCCACCAAATTATAGGTCTAAACCTAGTCAAAACAATAATCAGTGGTCTAAATCTAATAATTCTGTGAATAATTCTGTGAGTGACAAATCTGTTGGTACTTCATTGAATTCTTTGACTTCTGATCAGTTTACCAAGTTGTTAGGTTTGCTGGGTGAGAATAAGGTGAACGATCCTTCTAGTTCCAATGTTGGAGGTAAATGTTTTAGTGCTTTTTCTTCGTTAGGGTGGTATAAAAATTTGTATTGTTTTAATACTAGTGTGTTGTCTAAGTGGTATGAGCTGGATTGTTGACTCTGGTGCAAACCAGCATATGGTAATAACAAGTGAAAACATGTTTAATCTTGTTGATGTTTCTGATTACAACATCACAATAAAACATCCTAATGGTACAAATGCTAAAGTAACAAAAATAGGGTGTTATAAGTTGTCTGATTCTGTAGTTCTTAAAGATGTTTTTGTCGTTCCTGAATATTGTGTTAATCTTATACCTATTCATAAGTTAGCAAAGGATAATAAACTTAGAGTTGTATTTGATGAGGAAAATTGTTATATTCAGGATTTATGCTTAAAGAAAACCCTGGTGACTGGTAGTCAAACTGATGGTCTATACTTTTGTGGTAATTCTTTTAGGTCAGTTGTTGCATGTTTTAACAAAACTGAAAGTATAAAGCTCTGGCATTCCAGACTTGGACTCCCTGCAGACCAAGAGTTAAGTGTTTTAAATATAAATGCTGAAACTAACAAGACTGAACCTTGTGACATTTGTCATAAGGCCAAACAACATAGGGTTCCTTTCCCACTTAGTGAACATAAGTCCACTAAAGTTGGTGACCTTGTACATCTTGATGTATGGGGACCCTATAGGGTTTCTAGTCTTGAAGGTTACAAGTTTTTTTTAACTGTAGTTGATGACTACACTAGGTCTGTTTGGATATATTTGATGAAGTCCAAGTCTGAAGTTTTTGACAATATTCTAAGTTTTTATAATCTTCTTAAAACTTAGTTTGAGGTGAATGTTAAGATTTTCAGAAGTGATAATGGGTCGGAGTTTATTAATTCTGAAATGTCTAGTTTTGTTAAAACAAATGGTATAATTCATCAAACTTCATGCACTTATACACCCCAACAAAATGGTATTGTTGAAAGAAAACACAGGCATTTGCTAAATGTTGCGAGAGCTTTATTGTTTCAGTCAAATGTTCCTTTAAGTTTTTGGTCCGAATGTGTGCTTACTGCTTCATACTTGATTAACATGACCCCTTCATCTGTTCTTCGTGGTTGTTCTCCATATGAAATGCTTTTTGAGTTTAAACCTTCTCTTAGTCATTTGAGAGTTTTTGGGTGTTTGTGTTATTTTACGATTTTAAATAATTCTGATAAACTGGAAGAAAGGGCTAAAAGGTTGTTTTTTTAGGTTATTCCAATTTTAAAAAGGGCTATAAAGTCTGGAGTTTAGATCACAAGAAGTTTGTGTTTTCAAGAGATGTTAGTTTTCATGAAAATGTTTTTCCTTTTAAGTCTAATGCACACACTTCTTCTGATTTAGCACCTTCTCAGTCTTTGGATCATTTAAATATTTTCAACACCTTTGATTTCTCAAATGATGTAAATCCCGATGATGAAGAGAAGGTAGAAAATGATTCAACTGCTGTGTCTCAGCAGCACAGTGACACTGCTGAATCAGCAACTGTTAATGATACTCAGCAATCACTTGATTCAAGTGATATGGCTAGTAACCAACAATTGGATGATTTAGATACTGGTCCTGTGGAGGCTGAAACTAGTAGTGGAAATGATGAATCACACCTGTCTGAGGGTATTCCAAATGTTAGAAAATCTACTAGACATGTTTCAGTTCCTAAAAAGTTCAATGATTTCGTTGTTGGTAATGTTAAATATAGTTATGATAATGTCGTTAGTTATACTAATCTGTCTAGTGAAAATATGTGCTTTATTGTTAATCTAAATAAAATAGTTGAACTTGTTTTTATAAAGAGGCTTGTAAAGATAGACGATGGATAGATGCTATGAATGATGAATTATTTGCCTTATATAGAAATGACACATGGGACATAGTTGATCTTCCTCTAGGGAAGAAACCGACTGGATGTAAATGGGTATACAAAGTAAAGTATAAATCAAGTGGTGAAGTAGATAGGTTTAAAGCTAGACTTGTTGCCAAAGGTTTTAATCAAGTTGAGGGTATAGATTTTGAGGAAACTTTTTCTCCGGTCGTTAAGATGGTCACTGTAAGATGTGTTATTAGTTAATCGGTGCAGAATAACTGGCCTATTTATCAGCTTGATGTGAATAATGCTTTCCTCTATGGTAATCTTAGAGAGGAAGTATACATGAATTTGCCTGATGGTTTGAATGTTGATGATAAAAATAAAGTGTGTAAACTAAAAAGGTCATTATATGGTTTAAAACAAGCTCCTCGTATGTGGAATGAGAAACTCGTAAATGTTCTTGTTAAGATTGGTTTTGTGCAATCAAAATGTGATCATTCTATGTTTGTAAAGTCGGTTGAATCTGTGTTTGTGGTATTGTTAGTTTATGTGGATGATATAGTGTTGACTGGAAGTAGTTCTCTTGAAATTGATAAAGTAAGTCTCTATTAAAAAATGAATTTTTGATCAAAGATCTTGGTTTTTTGAAATATTTTCTTGGTATTGAAGTCATTAAAACTGATGATAGGGTTTGTCTTTCACAAAGGAAATATTGTATGGATTTGTTAAATGAGTATGGTATGAGTGGTTCTAAACCTGTCAGCTGTCCTATAGAGCAGAATTATGTTTTAACGTGTTTAAGTAAAAATAAAGATTTAAAGAGTGTTAGTGTTACTGAATATCAAAATCTGGTCGGTAAACTTATTTACCTATCTCATACCCGACTAGATATTGCGTACTCAGTTCATTATTTATCTCAGTATATGCATAAGCCAACTGAGGCTCATACTCAGATAGCTTTTAGATTACTAAGGTATTTGAAAGGTGCCCCTGGATCTGGTATCATGTTTAAACGAAGTGATTCTTTCCAGTTAACAGCATATGCTGATTCTGACTGGGCAAAGTGTGTGGACAGCAGGAGGTCTGTCACGGGGTTTTGTGTTTTCCTTGGAAACTCGTTAGTTTCTTGGAAAAGCAAGAAACAAAGTGTAGTTTCGCGATCATCTGCCGAGGCGAAGTACCGGTCTATGTGCAGTGCTTCTTGTGAAGTGTTGTGGTTGGTAAATATTTTAAGAGAGCTGGAAGTTACAATAGAGCTTCCTATTACTCTAATATGTGATAATAGTGCGGCTATTTCTATAGCTGCGAATCCTGTGTTCCATGATAAAACAAAGCATTTCGAGGTTGATTTGTTTTTCTTGCGAGAAAAAATAGCGTCCGGTGTTATTAAAACGGTTGGAATTAATTCTAAATCTCAGCTTGCGGACGTGTTTACCAAAGGTTTATTACCAAGAAGTCATGATGAAATGTGTAAGTCTTTAGGGCTTACAAACTTGTTTAAACATTTAAACTGAGGGGGGATGTTAAAATAACCTATATATTTTAGTTTAAATGTTTTCTATATACTTTTGGTTCTATTTACTTACAATTTGTTTTTTTTTATTTTTTGTGAGGTTTGGGCTTATAACGTTGTTGGGCTGCTTATTTCAACTGTTCGGCTTTATTGGTCTTGCTGGTGGGCTTATTCTTTCTGCTGGATTACGTGGGCCTGTTGCTAGTGCATTTAGTCGCTGCTGTGTCTGATATAAGGCAGTCTTCCAGATATTTCTATTATCTTATCTTTTTTTCATTATTGTTCTCTCTCTCTCTCATAAGTCAGATTCGTGAGTTGGGTTTTTCATCTTTCTGTAAAAGATCACCGTGTTGATGATCTTGTTCGTCTAGTGTATCTGTCAATCTTTGTTGATTGATCAGTTTTGTAGTTGATTCCCGCTGTAAAACTTTCGGTATAAAGTTGTTTTTCGTATTAATCTTAAAGTTCTGACAGTGATAATAACTGTTGTCATCATTTGTCTTGCTGCTTATATGTAAAAACTACAATAGATTTGTTTGGGGTCAATGTGTCTAGTTTTGATCGTATATATCATACAACCTCTAAATTTTAATAAAGTTATCATACAACTCCTAAGCTTCAATAAAGTTGTCGTTATAAATTCGACTTTATATACGTTTTACGTCACAGGACTCACTTGGTGTTAGAAATTCGTGATTTTGTTTAATGTTTTTCCCGATTATGGTCAGCGTTGGTTTGACATGCTTTTACACCTCCTGCCCCGCAACACGGAGAACTTAAGACTAGTTTTAGTCTAATTTCTATAATAACTATATCGAGTGAATGTCAATACATCACAAATGATAATTTATCACTATTTATCAAGTATGTTACTGCCAATATGTTATACCAAATTTAGATCGTTACTAAACAAAACTAAACTGTCATAGTATTTATTATTTCGTAATCCCAACATTCATTGTTTCTTTGTGGTATGACCATAGTCTTCCCAAGTTTTATAAACCAAAGAAAATAAGAGGAAATGTATTAAGGAGAAAAAAAAAGAGTGGAAAGAAAATATTTAATTAACTATGGTCCTTCATTTTCTCTTCATTTCCTTCCTTAAAAAGACTATAGAACGCGGCTTTTTTTTGACATTCTTCCAAATCTTTACTTTTCCTTTCGTTAAATGAAACTTAGGAAGATTGTTGATTGTATCTCACCGAAAATCGAATCGATGTTAATACGTTTGCCGTTAAAGATGAGATCATTTCTTGCTTTTCACAATACACAACAAATTGCCAAGTTTGAAGCACATTTATCTAATCAAATTAAAGTTTAGATAAGTTAAGTGAGTTAATATTTACACATCCCTTCTCTCTATCTCTTTTTACATGTGAGTCCATAGCTTTATAGCCTAGTGACATCTTGGGGGTATAATAAGACTTTGGGACCAATAGGTCATGGTTTCGATTCCCACAAGGGGTTTTTCCCATATTTATTGGATTTCCTCCTGAATTGGTGTATAGGGATTATGCCTAGTGGAGATAGATATGATCGGGTGATTCCACTGGTGGTACGATAATACTCCAGTAGTTCGTCAGTGATCCAAGTTTGCCGTTAAAAAAAGTAGGGATATAAGAATAGTGAGAGGCTAAGGCTACATGGTATGGTGATGGTCATTCCTTGGAGGATGATCCGCCACCTAGGCGACACATCATAGTTCTTGGGAGGATGGTCCATCCCACAAAAACAATGAAAATGAGAGGATGATCCTACTCCACTATTTTAATATATATTTTTTTAACAGTCAATAGGCATGGGACAACTCACCATTTTTGTCTTCATCAGCGTCGTCGCCAACGTCCAAACCTCGACGGTGAGGACGAGGACGGAGAGGGGCGGCACAGTGTGTGCTCCGGCGCCGGACCAGGACGAACCAGGGACGTCCCCCATACCGCATAACCTAAGGGGCTGTTTATTTACCTCTTTACGAGCTCTTAATGGTTCAGACCTCTTAATGGTTCAAACTGTTTGTTTTACGAGCAGATGTCTGAATGATTCAGACATTTGTCTTTGAATGGTTAAGCATTATATTAAATTCTGAATGGTTAAGACCTCTAATCTCAATTAATTAGACATTTATCTTTGAATGATCAAATGTTATACTGGCTCTTAATAGTTCAATCTTACTTATTAGCACTTAATAATTCACACATGCTACTTTAGCGATTAACCATTTGAAACATTGCCAAACACTACTTTATGAAAACAAAAGTGGGAACGTATTTAATTCATAAAATCATTGATTAAATGGATAAGGTTAACTTTTATACCTATAACGAATAGGACAAAAGAATGTTCTGAAAATATTTACTTTTTGTTTTATTAATAAACGAAAATGTATTTTGTTTTTAACTGTAAAATAAGACCCTTCTTCCCCAAGAAACTTCACACTGGTGATTCACTGGTTTTCAAAATTATCCAAAACAATGGCTTCCTCCTCCTGCCTGCTCCGCCTCGCAAGCTCCATCGTCGCCTCACTCCCAAACTGTAATACTTTTTTTTATTTATCTCTAATATCTTCTTCTACATTATGATCGATATATTTGTCTGATCTGAATATATGTTTTGTGTTTGGATTTCAGTTACATTCGATTTACAGTTTGTAATGGTTCAAGCGGAAACCGGAGTCCCATCAGCACTCTTCACCAAGGTTAAAGACGAAGAGCTGACCGTACAAATGCCGGGACTGAAGCAGACGGAGACCGAAGAAGGCGTATGGGTATCCTTTGAGATCAATGTACCTGCCGGCAACAATCAACGTCCCGGAATGAGGATAGGTTTCGAAGGCTTCAATTTCTTCTTCCAACTCCAAACGCCCGAAACAGTCTACCTCGCAAGCATCAAGCTCCCGGAGAAGTTTAACCCACACGCTGATTTGAAAATAACGATTGGAGATGGTGTTTGCTCTGTCTGCCTTCCCACTCAGAAAACCGTTGATCCCTTCTTGGCTAAGGCTAACATCAACCGCAACCTCATTCGCCCCACCCCCTACTGTGGTACATACATACGCTTATTATTATTTAGGGGTGTGCACGGTTTTCGGTTCGGTTTTTGGTATGGTTGTAGAACTCGTTAAGCACTAGTTGGTCGGTAGGGTAGGAACTAACGATTAATTGGTATTAATCGGACTTTTTATGTATAATTTTAAGTTTTATACATATATACACATATTTTTATACGTAATTTTTTTAAGTAGACAAGTTTTGACTGTAATCTGGTAGGTTTTCGCCGGAATCTATGATTTTTCCCGATTTTTGGCCAGCGGATTAGAGCTGTCTAGGGCCGACTAGCGATTAATGGACTGATTAACGGAAAATTAATCAGTAGAGGGCCGACTAGTGATTAATCGGCAACTAGTCGCTGATTAATCGGGATTTTTACAACACTAGTTTTTGGGTAAAACCGAAACCGTAACCGAAAGTTTGGTTTTCGGGTTTTAAAAACCATTAGTTTTCGGTTATTTTGATTTCGGTTATTTTGGTTTTAGCAATAATTCAGTTCGGTAATCTCAGTTTTATGCTCTCACCCCTATTATTATTATTATTTGTTAAACAAACCCCATTATATATTTCTATTGCATTCATTGTTTGTACTTTGTATGTTGATGAATGGTTACCATTCAGAGATGTTTGATCGGTCAGAGCTAGGACGGATGCTTTGCGAAGTGATAGCGCACCCGGGGGTGAAGAGTAAGTCGTTCACAGCGTATAAGAAGGATACGGGTGATAGTATCTACATGAAGGGGAATTTGGCTGGGGTGAAGATGCTGGTGATAAGGGAGGGACTCTGTGTGTGGTTAAGCATGCCCGGGTTTGAGTTAAAGGATGTGGAGGCCGGGTTTGAGTCGGACACGCTGATTGTTGAAGGGAAAAGAGAGGGGGAGCACTACATTGCGGGGGTGCGGGTGCCGGAGGGATTCTGTAAGGAGAAAGATGTGATGAAGAGAGAGATGCAAGATGGAGTGTTTAAGGCTACTCTTCCCCGTGTTGGTTAAAACCGGGCTGTGTTCAGTGTGTATCACTAGAGGATCGTTAGATGATTAACGGATTACATGTTAATGTTAGCTCTAAATCTGAGAAACTATGACTTAAGTAGCTTGGTAGGAATTAAATCAAAGTGGCCCTCCTTAACTTTTCTTGTGATTTGTAAGGGTTATTACTTAGTCTTTTGTTGCACTAACTAATGGATGATTGATTATATATGAATGAATGAAGTGGCTTATTATTTATGTATTTTGATCTTGTTTGAATCAACTGACTGACTATTGTAAGTTGAAAACTGCTTTGTAATCATTCATTGACTCTACATGCATACTTGATATGATGCAGGCTAGCTGGTGCTTTAAGACAAGTTGTATACACTCTCTGGATGTAATATAGATAAATATATTATTTGGTCCTGTAAACTTATCTGTTGAGCTTTACCACATGATTTGTCGGTCGATATTCATCCATGCCAAGTACATAGGGTTGATTTCGGCTAAGAATATGGCTATATTGTTATCACAAAACACTCTTGTTGCCTCTTTTTACTCCCGGGTGACATAAATTTGACCGGTTGACTAATCGGAGGTGACCTGTTGACTAATCTGAGATAACCTAAATTGACCCGTTGATGAATTTGAGGTGATCCAAATTGACCCATATATAATTGATTGGGTAAAGATAAATAAGTAGAAACATAATGGTCATATCATGATTGAAACCTGCTCTCTTGATATACAAAGTTGGCTCACTTTTACTTCTCTTATATCCTTGTAACTGAAAGTACGCATCTATTCGGCTATGAAACCAAAAAAAAATAAACGATGACTTAGAATTGGTTTGCGATTGTGCCATGCCTAAAATGGACCTTTGTCTAAAACTGCCTTTGTAGGGGACGCGTTTACTTTAACAAGTACACTGCGGTTGCTACTGCTTCCCAAGGACTAGCTGGTTTAACCCTTTCTCTTGAAGCAACCGCAGTTATGTTTTTACGTTTGGCCACTCCATTTTGTTCAGGCATGTAAGGTCATGTGAGATCACGATCAACACCATGTTCATGACAAAAGTCATTAAATGCCTTGGAGCTAAAAGATTGTTTCCATATTCTTTTTCAACCTTTACTTTGTAGATCTTAAACTTCTTAAAACTATCAAACATTCGATGACTCCAAACTCTTAATTTCATAGAATAAAAAAACAATATCGGCTTTTTATCTAATCCTTGATGATATCAAACATTCGATGACTCCAAACTCTTAATTTCGTGTAATTATATATATATATGTGTGTAACTTATATTTGCTTTAAACGAACACATACCCGAGTGCATATATATATATATACACACACACACACACACACTACTCTATTTTTTTTTTTTGAACGGTGACTTTCTTTTTGAGTGACCCAATGTCACACCGCCTAATCAGCGGCCCTAGCCAAGTCTGCCCAGACTTACGTTGTCTTAACCGGGCCCGCACTGGGTTAACCGGACTTGGTTACGGCGTTCCCCCGGAAACCGTACTGCCTCCACACGAGAAGCCTCGCTGAAGTAACAGCCGGATGAAAACCGGGGTGTGGCTCAGGATCGAACCCCCCTCGGTGGGTTTGTCACCATCATTGCCCAATATCCACCCCAATATGACACAAGTGGGAATTGAACTTGAGTCTCCATTGGAAAACCCAAGTCTCCTACCACTAGGCCAGAAGTAGGGGATACACACTACTCTATATAAATAGCTGAATTCAGTTCAATTTTGAACTATCGAATTTTCGGTTCGGTAATAAACTAACAAACCGAAAGCCAAATACTACTCTATAAAAAATAGAAGTGGGGATGTTTTTAGTATTAAAATAGGACACCAGTAAGTATATATATCTAGCTAACAAACATAACCGTTAATTATCTAGCGATATACACTGAACACGCGCCTCTTAACATCAACATGGGGAAGAGTTGCCTTAAGGCTTAAACACTCCATCCCGCATCTCCCTCTTAATCATATGATGCTCCCTATGAAATCCCTCTGGCACACGTATTCCCGCAATATAGTGCTCGTTTTCTCTTTTTCCCTCAATGACCAGAGCGTCGTACTCAAACCCCGAGTAAACATCCTCTAACTCAAGTCCAGGCATGTTTAAGAACACACACGAACCTTCCCTAGTTATCACCAGTCTCTCCACTCCAGGCAAATTCCTCTTCATGTATATACTTTCACAAGTGTCCTTCTTATACAACGTGAACGACTTACTCTTCACCCTCGGGTGACCTATCAATCCGCAAAGCCTCCGTCCTAGATCCAATCTATCAAACATAACTGAAACATTTCCCAAAATAAGTATATATATTATAACAGAGCATAACTTATCATGGTTGTAAAAATCCCGACTGGCCTCTGATTAGTCATCGATTAATCGCTAGTCCCAGCTTCACCGAGTATTTTAGTAGGCAGTTATCAGTGGTCAAATCCAGACCTAATTGGCCAAACATCGGTGGTGGTCTAGCGATTCCGGCCAAATTTAGATCAGATTCTTCTTGATCAAAACTATCAACTCCCGCAATTAATCCTATCTTATTTCGCCAAATTTAGGTTAGATTCTTGACCAAAACCTGTAAATTTCGACAATTAATCCTATCTATTTGAAAATATAGGTCGAATAAGTTGTTAAAACATATCTACTTAAAAAATACATAAAAAATGTGTGTACCAAAATTACATATAAAATCTCAATCGGATTCATCGCTAGTCGGTACCTCACCAGCCGACTAGCGCCTATCTATTTTTACAACCTTGTAACTTACTGTACCGGATTTGGCTCAGAATCAGTTTAACCGGGTGTACCGGACGGTTTAACCAGTTCTACCAGACTGTTCAACCGGCCGGTCTTTAAAACATTGCTTGTAAGTTATAATAAAACATATATAGAAAGTAGTACCACAATAAGGCGTAGGACGCGTGATCTTAACCGCGGTGTCGACAAAATCAGGCATGATGTTAGTGTTAAGGGTTAGCTTCAACATTTCACCAGCAAACACTGCCTTATAACAACCGTTTTTTATCGAAATTCTCTGGTAACTTCATGCCACCCAGGTAGATTTCTTCATCTGTTTTGACATGAATTAGCAAATTGTCGTCTGCAACAGCTGTCGCAAAGCCAACTGTCTGAATAAGTGAATATCCCCCTTTTGTACAGCAGGCGTATGTAACAACACGCACGGGCCTTCATCGGTCAGCATCTTCACCAGTCCGGGCACATTTACGGTCAGCTCTTCACCTTTGGCCATAGTGAATGATATTGAAGGGACTCCGGACATGATTTCCATTTGAGTTCTTAGATATGATAGATCAAATGGCACTGAAATCGTAAAATAAAAATGTTCAATTTATTTAACATGGATAACAATAACAGAGGATACGAAGAGAAGTAGTACTATTTGGCACCGGGTTATCCGCCGGAGAACAAAACGACCTCGTGTTGTTCACCGAGTGCTGACGGGTGCTGTGGAGACGATATGCAGAGAGAGGCGGTGGACGGAAGCGGAGGAGGGAGGTTGTGCGGCGGAGCAAGGAGGAAGCCATGAATTCCGGTGAATGTAAGAAATTTTGAGAAGCAAACAGTCACAGGTGTAAGGAGAAGAAGGGTTATATTTTAATGCTAAAAACAAAATTACATTTTCATTTTCCTTTAAAGCAAAAACAAAAGCACATGTCTCAAATATTTGAAAAACCCTATTATTTTGATACAATATTATTATGGGCTATATATCACATTTATAAGTGTTAGTGAATATATAATATATAATAATATTGAATGATATTTAAATATCATTGTATATTATTATGTTTTTATATATAGGCTATTAGAAACTTGCTTTTAGAAATGTGGTATATGTGACTTTTATCACCAATTTGTGTTAGTGAATGCATCTTGTATTTCATTTGTTATTATTTGCAAATACACGTTTTTTCTTTTGGACTTCAGATTTGCATTGACCACTTCAGGGGTCGATATATAATATGATGCATTTTTTTATGTTACCAGTCTTTCATTTTCTTGTCTCCCCCTAAGACTGGGAATATGATGTACATATCTCATTTTATATGTTATGGTGGTGCTATTGGTACATAGGCTGCACAACAAAATATATAAAAAAATGGAAACTTAGTTCTCTTCAGGAGACCAGTTGTAATAGGGAGTATTTGTGATAAACAGTTGGTTTTGAATTGATATGATCAATCAACGAATTCCGTCTCGACTACGTATGCCTCTCACTATATTTCACATTGTGCCCAACAATGGTCCCTACAATTGGGTTGTCAAAGAACAGTGTTAAACCATGTCAAAAAAAACAATGTTCCATAGTGTTGGGCATATGCTACATACGGGTAGCTAAAAACTCACATGTAATCATGTATGAATGCCACAATCCACACAACTGTACATTTCAATGGTCCCATATAAGATGGATTGTTTGTAGGAGTCTATTGTTTGGAAGGGCATAAAAATTTATTTGTCACAAAAAAAAAAAAAAAAAAAAAACCCTAACTAGACATATGATAAGGCATTTTGGGAGTAATGTTTTTAGATTACTTAGAGGTGCTAAGGTACCGGTTAGCATGTTTGATTGTTTAGCATATCATGATGCTATCTTGATGACCTATTTGGTCATGCCATGTGGTGAACGTATAAATATTCTAGTAACTTCTGGTTACTCACCATATTTGATTTAATGGAATATTGTTGAAAATTAGTATCATTTCTAGTAACTTCTAATATAGTCTTCTGGCCATATTTGCTATATGATATATTTTAGATGTTTAGTACATTTTCTTTTACACGATTCAAAGGTGATGACTTTTCATTCAAACAGAGTGGAAAATTAATAAATTTTTTCGGTATACATTAAAATATGATGCATTATGAATTACAAAATTTGACATCAGCGGGTAAACTATCGATGCTCTTCTGGAGCATTTAATATGCTATTAACACGTGAAATAGTATCAATATCGTCTCTACCACGTGAAATATTATAGTTTTAGCCTTTGTTTAGAGGGAAAACATGTACTATTCATAAGGTTTTCCTTCACTAGGCTATATGTTAGCCAAAAACGCCAAGTGCGATGAACTAAAGTTTGGGTTGAACTTGAAAAATCATTATTAAAAACAAACGGGACTTTGTATACTTTTGGGAGAACTTCGGGTTCTCATCATTGATTTAGGATTCATGTGAGCATCAACACTAACTCAAATGAATTATTATCTATCAATTTAGGTAACTTACATCAGAGTAGTTTACTTAAGCTAAAGTCCACTAATTATTTTCATAGCTATTTTTCATCATTTTCATGTGAGTGCACGTTTCTAATGACTATATCAATGTCTATTAATATTTGTTTAGCAACAACAAGCAATTAGAATAATAACCATACAATTAATTATGTTGATTATGCATAGCATTGTAACAAGCTGAAATATCAAATCACTAAAGCATAATAATGTTTATCTCAGCGTAGTTGTTTTGGTAACCGGCTACCAATGAAATTTGTATTAATTTATTTAGCATATTTAACTTGTCAAAAGGCAATACACATAACATATATGCTATCTAAAACAATGAGACCAACAGAAGTATTGCTAAACAAATGAAATCCGTAATATCTACCCATAAGCAAGTTATATGCATGTTAATTATTCACAATTTATATGCATATCAATTACATATATAAATCACACACAATCCTAGGACATTATACGTATACATATATATGTATGTGAGTGTTAAAGAGATTAAGCTCATATTAATTTGTTTGTCATGTCTAGAAAAAAAATATTAAAGATCATTTAAAGTAATAAGAATTAATCAAATTTCTAATTAAAAGATATTAATAAGAATGAATTAAAATTAATAAAGAATGAATTAAATGGGAAAAATGATATTTAATGCTTTTAATTTCTTAGCATTAACCAAAATCATATATATTAATATCCATGTTCATAACTCCATATAATTTAAAATTGTAATTAAATGGATATTAAAGATCATTTAAAGTGACGTACCCATTTGTTTATGACGTGTTGTGTAATTTATGTATAAATGTAACATGATATAGCCAATCACAAGTATATCATATATACACATATTTGTCACTATAGTTTAAAACATAAACAAATGTCACTATCAACTTTCTCGATCATATAATAACATATGAATCTTTATTACTCGTAAATGAGCTTTCTTATACTAATAAATTTTGTTGCTCAAGAAAATATAACAGGTCTTGAGAATTTTAGTGTTATGTTAATTTGCAAATAATATTTTTTACCACACAAATATTTCATAGAATCAAATCATATATTTAAAAATCAAATAGCAACAAAGGCTTATACAATTGCAATAACAATAATATACAACAAAATTAACTAAGTAGTTGTCATATTATAACATATTATCATATAAACATGTGCATTATTGTAAATTCATTAACAAAATTGCACTAATGATTATCTTCAAATATAACTATTAGACATCACCTTTTAATACAAATTGTATTTTGGTAATCAGCATAAATTGTATAAATACTAATAACAAAAACTAATTAATGGACCAATCAAAACTCATAACCATAATAATAAAAGCACATAATGATATCAAAACTCATAACCATAATAATAAAAGCACATAATGATATCAAAACTCATAACCATAATAATAAAAACACATAATGATATCAAAACTTATAACCATAATAATAAAAGCACATAATGATTTAGAATTTGTAATGTCTCTTTGAAACGTAATTTGTTGTATAAAATTTAGAACAACAATAAAAGGCTATTTAATTACTATTTACTAACCATAAAATATAATAAAAATAATTTATTAGAACAATAAAAGACTATTTAATTACTAATAGGTAAATATGCATCAACATGAATTAATGATGAGGAAATCGGAATTAATTTTATAATTAATAATATTCAATTCACACTCATCTATATATATATATATATATATATATATATATATATATATATATATATATATATATATACATATATATATAAATGAGATGGATTTGGGCTATGTGGCATTTGTATTTGGCCATCTTGGCTGATGTGGCAATGTAGTTTAGGAGGGAAATCACATTTTGGTTCTACAATCACAATTTGGACGCGGGATCCGGCTGTTGTCGGGTCGGATATATGGGTACTTTATATTCCTTTTTTCTTACTCTTCCTTTTATCTAATCCTTTATATCGAACTCATCTTCTTTCTCACGCTTCAATATTCTCTGCAAACCCTAGAAACTAAAGTTGTTCTTCCTGTCGCTTTCTTAATTCTATTCAATCAGAACTCATTCGTAGATTTAATCTCCCTGTAAACCCTATCTGTGCATACGCATTTTCTTCAGCAAAGCAACAATGGTGTCTCAAGTTAGCTTTTTACGATTGATTATGTAGATTTAATGTCGCAATTTCATCTGAACGTAGTGTTTTGAACATTTTCAACTCCTTCGGCTGCCGTCTCTAAGGATCAAAACCCTATTTTCAACTCCTCATTGAATAAAAAAATTCAAGTATAATCATCATCTTCTTTCATTCGGAATGTTCTGCAAATGTAAGCATTAGATTCGTTTTTTTATTTCTTCAATTAGGGCTTCATTTTCATATGATTAGATTCTTCAGACCTAATCATCTCGATTCACTGATTTGTTATCGTTGGAGACTGAAATGGTGGGTGCTAGGGTTTTAAACGAGTTCAGTTTCTCTCAGTCCTTTCTCTCTCAAAACCCTAGATCAAACGAGTGCAAGTTCCTGTACTTCGTTCTCATATTCATCAATCAATAACATAGGTATGTTTATTCCTTCTGATCTTTTATGTTTTTTGTTCTGTGATTCCAACCATAATAATCGTGTTTTTTTTTGTTTTTGATTGTGTAAACCCTAAATGCTCCATGTTTACAAACGGTGGTTAATTCGTTTGTGTTCGGGTCATACCATACTCGATCCATCCATTTTATTTGGATATCTGATTAGGGTTTCTTGGTCTCATCACAAACTCGATTTTTTTTCCGATCCCATCTGCTTTCTCTCTCTCTCTTTCTCCCTGGCGATTCAAAAAGACGAAGGCGATTCAAGTCGATTGGTGAAGATTTCGCGATATCAATGAAGAATCTAACCTGTCAGCCGGTATACAGGTTATTAGGATTTGATTTTTGAGTTATTATTAGTCTATATCTTTATAGTTTTAATCTGTTTTGACATTTTAGTGTGATTTATTGTAGGTATAATAAGGATATTAGGAGTTTAAGTCTTAGTTGTGTGTTTTGAGTCCATCACAAGCTGTCAATAGAGGTCCGCCGATAATCCTTACCACGGTTCTGGTCGATTATAGTGTTTGAGAACTTGAATTTGAGTTCGATAGTTACAGTTGAATACTGTCTGATTTAAATTCAGTTTGTTTATTCAAAGTTAAGTTACTTGTCCTAATTTATTACATGATTTGAGTTAATATTATGTATTTTTGTGTACCAAGCTGATGATCAACACTACATACCAAGGGCATTGCTAATGTATTTGGATCCCAGGGTGATTAATGGAATCCAAACCGGTGAATATAGAAATCTTTATAGTCACCAGAATATATTTAATTCAAAAGAAGGAGGGGGTGCAAGAAACAATTGGGCCAGTGGATATCATCAGGTTAGGAACTACCTTCATGTGACCAGCATTATTTTCTTTTAATTATTTAATAACGAACTATTATCATAATCCCAAAAGGCTTCATCACCGAATGATAACATCAAGTTGTTATAAAAACAAACTTAATCTGAATTTTTTAGTAGATCACATCATGTGCATACAACTTTATATTCACCAATATTTTTGTGATCTTTACAGCAAGAAACTTGATCAAACATACAGTGTGTTTCCTAATCAGAATGAGATAAGTGACGTGGTGGTCCAGCCATACAGACTCTTTTGACTCTCAAACGACTTACACTTAACGCTGATTGTGTTGTTGTTCTGGATAACACTGCATTAAATATCTTTCCCTGGTCGTTTCATCACTGCGATCCTGTACCCATATCTATGAGAGTTGAGGTAACAAATATATAAATTTTGTTCTTTGCTTGAATTACTTATGATATACCAAAAAGTTCATTTTTGTCATGATCTCTATATTTTCTTGATAAATAGGCCGGGCACCATCCGATTAAAAGATCCACACAAACAGAGTGATTGCCGGTTGTAGCGCTATTCTCTGCAGTTTGTACCATTTATCCAGGAGATCTTCATTTTAAGGCGGTGGATTTGAGATTTATATAAATGTACTTGATTCTTATAATTTTTTTATTCACCTCTTATGTATGAAGATTGTAAAGAGACCACTATTATGACCATATGTATATAATGTGGTTTTGATATGTGGAAATGTAGATTCACTTACGGTTGATGGGTTGGATAATGGGTTTAATGGGTTGGGTTGGGTTGACAACGTATATGGATATTGTGTCGTTTATTTCTTTTAACTATTTATTTATTTTCAGGCCTCCCATTGCAATCGATTTTTTTTGTAATTGTGTATATGAATTATAAAGCTGATTTGGTTGGAAATGGTTAAGTGTACACGTCGTTTTTTGTCTTTCTGACATGTATTTCCCTAACCATTTATTCAGATGTATTTTCTTAGAAATAGTTCTTTTATAAAGGCTCAACTAATTGTTTTGCTAATGCTTTTTAAAGAAACTTGGCTCACAACCTAAGGGTTGTGAAGTTCCAATGATACTATTTGGCTAGAGATGGGAAGATGGTTGGGTAATGGTTTAAAACAATGTCAGCTTGAAACGGGTTGGGTGGACTTGGACTTAAAATATGGTAATGTCATTCTATATTTTTAGTTATATAATGAAGTAAGATTTTTGTACTTGGTTTTTAATTTTAATGTTATTGGATAATCATTAATGTGTAAACAGATGTCAACGACAGTGAAAATCATGTTTCCGTCGGAACCACACATGTTAATTAAATTGTAAAATTATATTTTTTGAATGAAGATATTTTAACGTTTATAAAATCATAATATTTTTGTTAACGGTGTCTGTGCCATGTGCTTTGGGAGGGATGATTTAGTGGTTGCTGAAAAGTTGTTTAGGAATGCTCCAGTTAAATGTGTGGTTGAGTGGACTGCTATGGTTATGGGTTACATGAAGTCTAGAAAGGTTGATTTGGCGGAGAAGATGTTTGACGGAATGCCTGAGAGAAATCTTGTGACCCGTCAAGTGCGGCTGGTTACGTTCAACTCGCTAACGTCTATGCAGCCATGAGGAAACGGGACGGTGTATCTATAGTTAGAAGATCAATGAAAGAGAATAAATTCGTTAAATATCTAGGGTATAGTTGGATTGAAGTAATGAATCGTGTGCATGAGTTTCGATCAGGTGATAGAATCCACCCTGAACTGGTGTTGATTCATGAAAACTGAATAAATTGGAGACGAAGATGAAAGTGGCTGGGTATATTCCTGTACTTGAATTTGCGTTACATGATGTCGGTGATCACCAAAAGGAGAAGTTGTTATGGCGTAGTGAGAAACTGGCGATTGCATATGGTTTGATTAAAATGCCACGAGGGGTTCCGATTAGGGTTTTCAAGAATTTAAGGGTGTGTGGAGGTTGCCATGAGGCCACAAAGTTTATATCTGCAATAGAGAAAAGGGAAATCATTGTGGGAGATAATTCGCGGTTTCATCATTTTAAGGAAGGGAAATGCTCTTGTGGCGATTATTGGTGACCTTGAGGTCCATAATTGCAGCGAGATGTTAATATACAACTAAGACAAATGAACCGTCCAAACCGAAACAAGTCATCCGTAATACAGTAAGTTTTCATTGCCAATTTCTAGGTTTTTGATTTTTTCTTATTTGTATGGTTGTGGCTAAAAGAAATTAGGGGTTTTCAACAACAATTTCAATTCACTTCAATACATGTTCGTATGGCTGTTTGTTTGATTTTGATTCTGTTTTTTTTGTTTTTTAGTTGCAAATGTGATGATACCCTAATGGAATAGAGTGCCTTGGTAATGATTATGGTTTGATTTTTCTTTTGGCAGTTAAGTACTTCATTATGGGCATGTAGCAGCTCCAAATGACAGGGTATGAGAATTTTATATATTTTATTATACAGGATTGCTGAATTCTTTTTTTTCTTAATGAACCGAAGCTTATTTTAATCAAAAAACACAAGCCAGCCAGGGGCTAGCATAGAGTGCACCAAAACGAAACAGTACAGTGGTTACACCAAACGATCAAAGTTCACTACATACAAGAGACGAGTATTATTTTAGTCACGGTTTTTGGCATCTCTACATAGAGACGAGTATTATGACACCTTTAATAACACATTTAGATGGGTCATATGAATACTTGTATGTTACTCAATAACAAATAAAATTAAGGGTCGAGAGTATACTCGGAAATATGAGCAGGTTGGGTTTTGGTAACATGTCAAAACGAGTTTGGGTCAGACTGGGTTCGGATCATGATGGGTTTTGAGAAAAATATGTTTGGGTCAAAATGTCCTGTGTTAAAAAGTTTATCAATGCGGTTCGGGTGAAAGTGAGTTTGGTTGAAATTAGTAGTTTCATAAAAAAAAGAAAACAAAAACGGGTTATAATTATATTATCCCGGTTAGTGACTTAGTGGCGAGAGGGGAGGTGGCTGCAACGACAACGATGATGCTGGTTTCACATTATCCCGGTTAGTGGCGAGGGGGGAGGTGGCAGCAACGACAACGATGATGCTGGTTTCACAGTGGCGACGATGAGGTGGTGGTGCTGTTGTTGGAGGCGGCATTGGTTGTTTATGAGTAAGTGGTCATGGATGCATATTTTTTTGTCACCTGCCATTTTTTTTTCTGTCACCTACAAATTTTTTTTGCTCTCTCTACTTTTACCTAACAATAGCAGACTTAGAAGTATAGAGCTTTAGTGTAAAATAAGATGGTTGAAGTGTGAGAACAAAAATAACAGTGCAGGCTTCCAGCTACGGCGTTGTAATGCAGACATGTAGTTTTGATGTTTATGTTTGTTGTTTAACCCTTATTTAAATTCTCTGTTAATACTTTTCATTATGCAACTTACAATAACACAAAAGCTTCAAATTTGTTTATTTTTGTAGCCTCCTATATCTTTAAAAAATTGAAAATTATGTTTTCATAGATCTGGCTTGGGGGAACGCCAGCGCAAACTTCATTAGCCAAACCTTCATGAACAAGGTTAAAATACAGGACCTTGAAAAGGTTTTCGAACCTCTATTCTACAGCTGGAGATTGAAGAGGAAATCTAAAGAATCATTTGGCGACTTCACAAATCGCGAGGTCAGACACATATCTGAATAAATATTAGAGTGAAAATGGCAAAATGGGTGGGTTAACGGGTCATATTGGGTATTACACATATCGGGTTGACTTGAAACAGTTTTTATTCAAATATTTTTAGTTTTAATCACTTTACAAATTTAGATCTCTTAAATATATTTCAATGCTTTGGAATAATGTGACATAAGGGTTTGAATCATATAAAGTACGGTTTTGGCAACTTACGACCCGTTTCCTTTTACTAACGGGTCAAAACATAACTTGAAAAAGTCCATATTAATAGATGGATCTAATTTGCCACTTTCAATATTAAAAAAACTCTGAAATATTTTTGTTCGAAAAAAAAAGAATTTTTATTAGATTTCCAGGGGTTTGAAAAACTTGAAGAAATAGTTGGCAAGTGGGAGGGGGTACCAAAATCATCATCGCGATACTACTTGAAGCTTTTCACCGACAAGGAAACATATGAAGTTGGCGCACTTGCAAGGTTGAGAATAAGAGTGCTCATCAACTCGCAATCGAGGTTATTCGTAATTATGCTGCTTCCCAGCAAAATGGCAAGCACCAGTAATATTACCAAGCCGCAAGTCCGCAACTGGAATAAGAGTGTTTCGTGTTTCAATTAAGCCGTTGATTCAAACCTGTTAGAATAATATTTTTTTGTTGGTTTTATTTATTCTGTGGGAGTAATTTGATTTTTGAGTATGATCCAAATGAAATGAGGCATAGACAACAGGTTACATGATTTTGGGTCTAAGGGGCATGGTTTTGATATTATGGTCATGTAGTTCTGGTGTTCTATATCAATAAGTTTCTAGATGTCAAAGAGTGTTTCAGTATGTTAAAGTTATATGCGTTTTCTTTTTTTTTTAACAAATTAGACCACAAATGTTGTATACAAAGAAATTTTTTGAAATTTGTAGTCTTTTTTGTCTATTTATCATTTGTTAAGGAAACTTTTGCCTTTATTTTATCTAAACTGTTTTGAATGTAAAGTTATATGCGTTTTTTTTTACCGTTCAATCCATGTGACACACGGGTAATAAGCAACTATAAAACCGCCATACAAGTCATATACTGCAGCTGCATTGCCTTAGTATAAAACTGCAGCTGCATTGCCTTAGTATGTGCCGATAGTTTTAGATGGTATCAAAATTTTAAAAAAGTGTGCATTTTTATTTTGTTCTTACGATCCTTAGAAAAAGTATTTAAGTTGTGTCATGTTGTATGTAGGCGAACACAATTTGAGCTACAAGGTATCCTGGTCAATTCTCAATTCTCTGGATTCGAAGAATGTGTTCCCATGGTTATTACATTGATGCTCAAAATGGCCCGTCGTTGGTTAGTAAGCATCGTAGTTTGTGCTTTTCCTGAATATTTAAGTAATCAAATCAGGTTTATTTTCTTGATAAATGGACATGTTAGGTTACAATTTTTTCGTTTAAGAATCTCAATGAATGATGGCAGGTTTAACCCTCTTAAAGAATAGGCAGAGGCGGTGACCGGAGGGTCGCCACCGGCGGATTCAGTCCGTCTTGATGGCGGTGATTTCCAGACCCTGTTATGATGTTGGCTTACTACCTGGTATGGAAACTTTGGTTGCAACGGTAGCACCATTGAGCGGGTTGAATGACGATGATGATCTTTCAGATCCGAGTCAATTTGTTTTCATTTTTGGTTTGTTTCCTCTCTAAGATTGATTAGATGGTTGTGTTAGTAGTGGTGGTCATGCTGTTGTTGGTCGTGATATTGGTGGTTGTGTTAACAATAGCTGTTAAAAGGCGGGCTTTTTATGTTTGTGTTGAATAGTATAGATTGTGTATATGTTGCTTTAATGGGGATTTGAAACATTTCCCGGCGATGATGGCGGCTTGCTACTAGGCGTGGCAACTCCATTTGCAGCTGTAGCAGATTTGAGTCGTATTTTGTACGGTCGATTATGAAGTGCCATTCTGAGCATCTTCACTTTGTCACGAGTCGAATGGTTTTGTAACCTATATATATAGTTCTTAAAATGCAGTTTTGAAGGCGGCAAATGTGTACACAACACAAATGTGGTCTCCTTTTGTTTATCCAATTTTCTTTCTTTCTCCCACTTTTCTAAAGCTATTTTTTGGTTCCTGTTGGTTTTTGATGGTTATTGTAATCTTTGATTTTAGTCATGTGTACGTATTTAAGTAATCCTTTTTTGTCGGTGATGATGCGAGCCCTGAGTTCGTCATCCTTACATACATACCAACAGTTCAAAATTGATTACTCATAGCTAGCAAGAGAAATACGGCCAAACTCACTGAATGGAAGACGAATCGCTAACTACCCAAGAATATGGATTGCCAACTTTGGAAAGGGAAATCGACCAATCAAAGAAGGAATTTGCTTCCTGATTTGTTTGCTTATGTATTTATACAACTCATAATCTCTGTTGTTGACCATCCAGATATAGTCATTTCAATTTTGAAAAGGTTTCAGACGTTTCACTCTTGTGCGAACTGCGATTGAGGTATTACTACTCTACCTTTTTAACGTGGGTTCAGCCTTCAAGTATTCACTCTTTATTGGCTGATTATCTATTTTGGTTAGTTTTTGTTTCAATTGTGTACCAGTGTATTTTCTATTTTAATTATGTTACTTGAAGTCTAGAACAAATCGATTGCACATTTCTACTGCTGCTAATGTCGTCTCCGACAGAAGATATCCATGTCTGGCGACAAAGATAGATATCCATGTCTGGCGACAAAGATAATATATATGGGCTTTGTGATGATGGTGGTAAAGGATCACATCGGCAACGACAAGGAATGAAGGTAGCTTATGATTTCTTCACCCAGTCTTTGCTGGGCTTTGAGCCCTGATTTCAAAAGTTGAAGATATTCTGAACTTTGATTGCCTATGACTCAAGGTATCTAAATGAGTTTTTGTGATTCAGCTGTTGATTTGCTTTGGCGTCGATTACCAGAACCATGAATGGCGCTTTGGTGGAAGACGGTGGAGTTTAGTGATGGTAGTCATGAATCCGGCGGCTACTAAGGTTTTAATGTTGGTGGCGTTCGTTTCTTTTATCTGCGTCGGGAACAATACGGTCTTGAAGCATGGTTTGAGCATTTTAAACGACCCCAATAAACGCTCTGCTCTTGGTCTAGAAGGTATTTCGATTTACTTTAGCTGTTTTTTACCAGTTGTTTGTGGGTTTTGTAGATCATTGATTGGTTTGTTGGGAGGCTTAGTTAGTAGTATTGTAGTTACAAAGGCTTTGGCTTTGGAACTTTGCTTTATTGTAACATTGCTAGATAATAAACCTATGAATTTAGGGACAAAATTAAAATAATCATAACATTCTCAATATAGTAAAAGTTTATGAGGTTTTAGCATATACGACTACTCCATTTTAAACATATATTCGAATATAACTAAGATGAAACAAATGAAGTTTACTTATCAATTTATTTGTAGGATTTGTGATACTACGTTTGGAACTGTGATTTTGGTACACAGAATAGGACAGGAATTCTATAGGCCTACTGGTCACTCAAAATGCATGAATGAACATAGCATACTTTTATACAAGCTTTTCTCCGTGAGAAATTAGTGGCAACCTGAATGTTATTAACATGTTAAGTTAAAGGAGAGGTCAAAAGGCCAAAATCTGATGTTGATATACCTGGTAGGTTAAATGACACGTCCAAAGGTAGGAAGTCCCTTAAAAAACATCCGCAACACCAGCTGCAAAAACAAAACCTTCAACAAGGCCTCATAACAAGTCCAAAGGTAGGAAGCTTTCAGTTTTATAAAGCAATCTAATTTTACACATTCGCTAATTAGTAATACACACATGCATCATGCTTATACATGATTTACAAATATGAATACGTGAATGCTATATAGGGTTCTATAGATCAATGCTTATTCGGATGCAAACTATTGTGAAATGAGTGGCAAAAAACAACGGTTTAAAAGTAAACTTTTCTCATTCTATTTTATTTCTGGTAGCGAAAGAAGTCAGGCAAGTTCAAGTGAAGTTGACCGATCAATTCCCTTTTCAAATCCCGCTACTCACTTTTATACGGCTTGGTATCGCTATAGACTTAAGACTACTTTATATTTATGTAAATTTCAATTTTATTATTTCTTTTATTTTCTTAAAAGTAATATGTTGTTTACTTTTGTTTATTTTATTTTATTATATATTTTTATGTCTTATACAACTTAAATTGTTCAAACCGTATAACACACGGGTAGATAACTAGAACGTTGTATACAAGGAAATCTTTAGAGACTTATGATCATTTTGAATTATTTGAAAGTAAACTTAGTTGTTACTTTTAATCTTTTAATGTTTGGTGGATTATGCAATTTATTTATTTATTTATTTTTATTTATATATATGTGTGACTTATAGGTATTAAATACTTGAACCCGTGAGGTACACGGGTCTTATTTCCCCTTTTCTTTTATCATTCATACTCAGAAACCCTAATAATCATCAACGGCACCGTGAATCAAGACAGTGTCAATCTTTATGTTTTTAGTTATTCGTGACACTGTAAATCAATATAAGGCGAATCGTTTTGTTTTAGTTTGCAAAGATCCATGATAGTGCGGTCTTATAAAACTTAAAAACATATGTAGTTGTAACTATTATTTGACACTTAACACTTTTCGTTATCATGTGTAATACTTAATTTCAGTTACAATATACTTCTTTTTATTTTTGGTAGAATATAAATTTAGGCGAATACCTGGGTGCTCATAATGCATGGATTGATGTTATTTGTTTTACTAATATTGATGATGCACGGATGTATGTGGCGCTATCAAAAGTTAAACTACTAATATTAGATAGAAATAACAGAATAACAAATAAAATAGCAAATGGTTGTAGGTAAAGAAATATTTATACATTTATGAATTAATTGTGTACTTTTACATTTTAAGATTTTTTAATTTGAATTTAATTATTGTTGTTTTTTTTAATTTAGTGTCGTATGTAACTTTAACCAAAATTATAATTTAAAATATAATATGATACAATATAAAAATATTATAAAATTAAATGGTAACCGTTGTTTACATCATTTAAATTTCCAACCGGCGAATTTCGCGGGTAATAACCTAGTAAGTTATATATTAGAACTTTAATTGAATTTATGCTATATTAATTAAAACTAAATAATATATATAACTTTAAAATATATATAAATAATATAATCAACAAGTAAATGCAAGATCATGAATATCATAATACAACTTTTCTTTTCAAGGTTTATCTATTAAACATGCATAAAAAAATTTATCAAACTATATATCAATTTCTAAACCAAGGAATAAGCTTGCAATATAATTAGCAAATAGATAAGATTAGACTCAATAAATTAATAACAAGTATTTTCTCATCGGGTTTCTGTAACAAGTGTCCATGTATATATTAAACTTATATTTCCTATTTTTTTTTCAATACCGTGATGATCATTTATTCTAGAAAAGGTCATTGAAAATGAAAATGAAAATTATGAGTAGGATTTGAACATCCCCTGTTCAACCGACTTTCAAAAATCTCATTCTGGTTAACGATTATTCTTATCATGGTAAAATCAAGTTGAAAAGATAAGGCATATTCAACAAGAACAATATAGGTATAAGAGTAGTACCTTATGTAGATAAACATGTATGGTGAAAATAAAAACTTACCTTGAAATAACTAAAGGAAATAGTATCTCCATCATTTTTTAATCGCCATGTCTACGAAATCCAATCTTCGTTGGAAACACCTCGGGCCACCAAAACTTTTATCAACAAAACATCATCAACGACATGGGTCAACCGAGACTTTAATCAACGATTAAAACCAATGATGATTCGAGCACTTTCGTGCTGATAACGTGTTGTGTAATAACTAGAACCTATTAGCAATCTATAGAAGAGAATGGGAGAATGGAAGATGAATTTCTTATTGATATCTCATACAAAATACATAAGCCACTATATATAGGCTATAACATTAATACAAACATAAATGTGACATGAGAGTTAGAAATGTGGATAACTAGAACCTATTAGCAATGAATAGAAGAGAATGAGACTTGTTCGAATCAACATATATATTAGATTCATATATATAGGCTCTATTCATTAAATGATATTTAAATATCATTTTTTTAGTTTTTGGGGCTTCAAAGAGACATTACAAATTCTAATTAATGTACCAATCAAAACTCATAACCATAATAATAAAAGCACATAATGATATCAAAACTCATAACCATAATAATAAAAGCAAATAATGATTTAGAATTTGTAATGTCTCTTTAAAACCCCAAAAACTAAAAAAAATGATATTTAATGATTTTAATTTCTAAGCATTAACCAACATCATATATATTAATATTCATGTTCATAACTCCATATAATTTAAGATTGTAATTAAGTAACGTACCCATTTGTTTATGATGTGTTGTGTAATTTATGCATAAATGTGACATGGGGGTTAGAAATGTGGATAGTCACTAATAATGGATGCATTCATAACACTCCCCCTTGACTATCGACATGATGATATACTATTCTTTAATACGCTTGGTGATGCTGCCTCGTTAAAAACCTTGCTAGGAAAACCCAGTGGGACAAAACCTCAGCTAAGGGAAAAAGAGTGCAACGCGTATTGTCTCCCCCTGATACTTCTGGATCAGGTATGTTGCCTCATTAAGGAAAAAGAGTACATACACTGTGTATATTATGGGTACATTATTCCCCCTCAATTTTACTTGTATATCTTGATGATGTTGAATCCAATCTTCTGTGACAATTGCTTGACTTGATATTTGGCATAGTGTTCTTTGATTTAAGTGTTGTTGTCTACATTGTCTTCATACAGTATGGCTTGAGCTTCTCTTGATCAACTCTAATCTACATACTTCTTAAATATGCTGAAATCTTCGACCTTCATAACTTGTATCTGGATTGAGATCGAACTCTATGCAAGTCTAATATATATCAATCATAACCCAGGACGCCATATTGTTCTTGTGGAACTATCCCGTGTCTCGAGTTTGTAAATATGTCAAATAATTATTTAATGCGCTTTATAATTCTGCCTCGTTAAAAACCATGCCAGGAAAACCCAATGGGACAAAACCGTAGCTAAGGGAAAAGAGTGCACTACGCATTATACATAATTAACAACATGATTTATGATGATGTTAAATTAGTACTTCGGGACCTATAAGATAAACTGATACTACTGGATCAGTTATGTTGTCTCGTTAAAAACCTTACCAAGAAAAACCCAATCACTACTAGAAAAATTAAAATTTCTGACACCATTTTCCGTAGGAAATGCGTCACAACTCGCGTTTTTCTACGAATTTGTGACAAAATGCATATGTAGGAAAACCACTCGTAGGAAACTGGTTACTTACGCATTTTCTACGCATTTTCCTACCCATTTCTGACAGAAAAAGGGCTGTCACAAATTGCTACACATTTTCTACGCATTTTCCTACCCATTTAACAGAAGTTAATTTTTAATTTTTGCTACACAATTGTCACGAAATTTAATTTTTAATTTTTGCTACACAATTGTCACGAAAATCCATTGCTACACATTTTCTACGCATTTTCCTACTACATGTTTACTACGCATTTCTGACGAATTTGTAATAAAAAAAATGAAGAAATAAAAGGTTTTCACCAATGGATTTTGTGTCACAAACCCTTGAGTAAAAATATGCTTTGATTAAAAAAAATATTCTTTTCTAGTTTTATTCTATACAAAAGCAAATAAAACTAAAAACTATACAAATTCAATAACATTAATCATAAATTTATACAAATTTACGAACAAAAAATATATAAAATCTACAAACATAAAGAAAATAAAATTACATATTCATCCTAAGCTTGTTTTGTCATCATCTTTTCTCTAAATTTATGTGATGCCTTCACTATCTCAACGTATGTGAACCGAACAGTGACCCGAGCCGAAACAAAACCCGAACCATCATGAAGCTAGAAACACACTTCCTCCGCCACTGGACTCAGACGTGAAGATCCCCACACCATCGCCTGAAATGACAACCACAACAGACCGGAGAAGATAGATCTTAAAGAAAAGAGAAGAAGATGATTGTTACCTACTGTCCGTACACCACCGAGGCACCGCCGCCGCTGTAGACGCTGAAACCACTGGAGAAATCTAAATAAAAGTCGTCGGCTGTTTACCGTCAAAACCTGTCGCCGTCGATTCTTATCAGCAATTACGGCGTCGGTCAGCCGGAACGGCGGCTGAAACCACCGGTTAAATCTCAATAAAACCTGCCGCTGTAGATGCTGAAACCACCGATCTCAATAGAAATCTCAATTACGGCGTCGGTCAGCCGGAACGGCAGCTCCGCTCACCGGCTACAGAGGAGATGGAGTAAGTGTGAGAGTGTGTTTGGCTTTTCCCTTGTGTCTGCAAGTGGTGATCGAAAGGAGGGGGTAGAAGACAGTTTCTTCTTGTGGGGATAAGCAATAGAGAAAAGAAGTGGAAGGGATGGATCTTGAGGATGGTGTGCGCAGATGTTGTTAACATAAATGAGAGGTTTTAGGGTTTTTTTACTATTTATACATAGGGTTTAAAGTGTGTTTGGGCCCCAGGCCCACAAGCCCGTTTCACGCGGCCAGTAACAATTTTGAAGCCCGTTTATCAAATCCGAACTTTGTAAAACATTGTAAATTATAATGTTAAGTCGAAGCACGCAAAACCACGTCGAAAATCGATATTTTGACGCGTATTTCATAGATTGTGTCATAACCAGTAAATGCCCCGTTTGGCGTTTCTGATGCGTTTCTGATCCGTTTTCAACTACAGATAATATAATTTAAAAAGAAACTAAATATGTCATAATATTTCAGTTTTGAAAGCCACATGCTAGTCTGATGCTTCCGCTTCGTTGTTGGTGCGTTCCTACAGTCGCGTTTTCGTTCACATTTGCGCTTTGTGATGTTTGAAAGCGTGTTATTTCCGCAAAGCCGCATTCATATGTATAAGTTATACGTATAAGCTTCGTATTTGTCGGCGTTATCAGTGTTTTGTCCGGTGTCAGTTTGTTACCGCTTATCGTTCCGCTGTTTTTCCGTATATCACCATACGCGCACTGTAAAACCAGATAGACGTTCCTAGGCACTTCATAAGGCCTAATTAAGTTAATCTCTCTCTCTCTCTCTCTCTACTTCGTCTCTCTCCTCTCTCTACTCTGTGTTTTCGCCGCCGTACACCACCACCAGATGGTGGTGGCCGGCTGTTTCCGTTGTCGGAGTTGCAGGAAGTCACTAGCTAGGGGAGTGGGGGTGTGCGAGGGTTGCAGTACATCAAGAGAGAAAGGGGTGTTTACCGATGAACGGGACCATACTCGTGTCTAATGCTTCCATTTCGTTGTCGGTGCGTTCCTATAGTCAGTATTTTGTACGGTGTCAGTTCGTTAAGGTTTAACGTTCAGCAGCTTTCCCGTAAACCACCATTCGCGCACTATGAAGCCGGTTAGACGTTCCTGGACACTCCAAGGGTCTAATTAAGTTTATCTACGTCTAATTACACTACTTTTAATCGTCCTAATGTTTTTTTACGCGTAATTAAGAGCCGTAAATTACCGGTTGAAAATTGGACATAAATTATCAATATATTTTTATAAAACATTTTTTAAACTGTAAATTTCAAAAATTGTATTCTATACTATATAAATAGACGAAGTAATTTTTTTAAATCTTATATTTATTATACATTTAAATATGTTTTCAATTCAAGTTTAAATTTAGAAGGTTAAAGTATGGGTTGTTAGGCCATGTGTAAGGGCACTATTTGGGCGTAAAGAAGCTTGATAACACCCCAACACTGTCCTCTTGTGCTTTATAAAGCCATTTATATTATGATGCCAAACGAGGAGCAAATGAATTGGATAGTAATGATTGAAAGGGCATTAAGAGATGTATGGTAATAATAAAATATGGGTAATAATAAAACTAGTTAAATATTTAAATATGGTAATAAATTTTTCATCACAAATGCGTAGCAAGTTGCTACACATTTCCTACGCAATAAATTTTCCATCACAAATACGCAGCAAGTTGCTACACATTTCCTACGCAATAATTAATAATAATGCTGATTAAACATTAAAATATAATCTAAGTATAATAATAAATATTTCGTCATAAATGCGTAGCAAGTTGCTACGCATTTCTGACGCAACAATTTTCCATCACAAATGTGTAGCAAGTTGCTACACATTTCCTACGCAATAATTAATATTAATGCTGATTAAACATTAAAATTTAATTTAAGTATAATAATAAATATTTCGTCATAAATGCATAGCAAGTTGCTACGCTTTTCTGACGCAACAATTTTCCATCACAAATGCGTAGCAAGTTGCTACGCATTTCCGACACAATACTTAGAATTAGTATTTTTGTCACTATTGTGTCGCAAATTGCCCAAGAAAATCAAGGTCTTTTTTCCGTAGGAAATGCGTAGTAAATGTGTCAAAATTTGCGACGCATTTTTTTGCGTAGGAAATTTCCGTAGCAAAATAACCACTTTTCTAGTAGTGAATGGGAAAAACTTAGTGAAGGGAAAAAGAGTGCAACATTTGAGATTAGAACTGTAATCTTACCAATACAACGTAATATCAGATGTCGTCTTGTTTGCAAGATACGTCAATGCTCTGATCGCAATTAAGTATGGTACTTCTTGACTAAGTAGTTCAACATCCTTTTCTTGGGGTTGATAAGAATAATTTTTCTATGTCAATCGATCAGACAATCGTTCATGTTCTCAACGAATGAGCTTTTTCTATATAACATCTTCTAGATGTAGTGAGATTGATGAGCAAAAATAGTACATATATACTCGAAACTACAGGTCGAGGATAACTACACTTTGTAAAGGTCATTCAAAATTTTCCTCTTTAGTTTGAGAGTTCCCTCTCGATAATGTTTACATTATCACTGTAAGAGTGAAATCTTGTTAAATAGATCTAGCTCATTTTATCAAAATTATACCTCTCTTTTCAGAGTATAGTCGAATGTACCACATACGAGTAGTTTCCTTTAGATTCATATATATAACACATATGGGGTTATTGTTTCATAATGCTTTGAGCATTTTTAATCCTTCAGGGGTTTTCATACAGATGCCATTTGCAATTGTCTCGTACATGTATACGGTGATGACATCCATAAGTTGTTTTATCTGAAGTCATTCTGAGATTGCGAGGCCGCTTAAACATCTAAAGATTATCGCATCCACTACAGGGGTATACGTTTCCTCATAATCAACTGCTGGGATTTGGGAAAAATCTTTATGTTAAAATGCGTGCCTTACATCGCAAAAACTCATTATTTACGTTTCCTTTTATTTAAAGACACCCATTTATAACCTACTGGTTTGACGTCTATGGGTGTTCGAACTGCTGGTTCGAAAACGTTTAGTTTGTCGAGCAAATTTAGTTCAACCTTAAGTCATGTAGCCATTTTGACTATTTGTGTGCGTACACTCTTGCACACTTTCTATATATGTAATCCTTTTCTTCATCGATTACATCTATTGCTATAGCATAATCAAATATATCATTTTACACGTGTTTCATTACGGTTCCATAGTGTACTTATTTTGTACATAATTCATCGCGATCTCATATTTGTTTGGTACTAGAATTTCTTTTAGAACTCCATTAGCCTCTTTGGGGGTTTTGACAACAACCTTCTTTAAGGTTTAGTATGCAACCACTTCTGGGGTTTTGTATGCAACCACTTATGGTGTTTTGTGTGCCACCCCTTTTGGGGTTACACCAACTGCGTTACTCTGCTCTTTTTGTGTTTGTGGGTTTTATCTTTTTGGAACCGATTTATCTCTCACAATTTATTAATATGATGATCATTTTGTGAGTACTTCCATTCGAGCAGATAAGTTTAAGCTGGTATATGTGACTTTGTCACCTTATTTGTGTTAGTGAATGCATCTTGTATTTCATTTGTTATTATTTGCAAATACACGCTCTTTCTTTTGGACTTCAGATTTGTATTGACCACTTCAGGGGTCGATATATAATATGATGCATTTTTTTATGTTACCAGTCTTTCATTTTCTTGTCTCCCCCTAAGACTGGGAATACGATGTACATATCCCATTTATATGTTATGGTGGTGCTATTGGTACATAGGTTGCACAACAAAATATATAAAAAAAATGGAAACTTGGTTCTCTTCAGGAGACCAGTTGTAATGGGGAGTATTTGTGATAAGCAGTTGGTTTTGAATTGATATAATCAATCGACGAATTCCGTCTCGACTACGTATGCCTCTCATTATATTTCACATTGTGCCCAACAATGGTCCCTACAATTGGGTTGTCAAAGAACAGTGTTAAACCATGTAAAAAAACAACGTTCCATAGTGTTGGGCATATTCTACATACGGGTAGCTAAAAACTCACATGTAACCATGTATGAATGCCACAATCCACACAACTGTACATTTCAATGGTCCCATATAAGAGGGATTGTTTGTAGGAGTCTATTGTTTGGAAGGGCATAAAAATTTATTTGCCACAAAAAAAAAACTAACTACACATATGATAAGGCATTTTGGGAGCAATGTTTTTACTTAGAGGTGCTAAGGTACCGGTTAGCATGTTTGATTGTTTAGCATATCATGATGCTATCTTGATGACCTATTTGGGCATGCCATGTGGTGAACGTATAAATATTCTAGTAACTTCTGGTTACTCACCATATTTGATTTAATGGAATATTGTGAAAAATTAGTATCATTTCTAGTAACTTCTAATATAGTCTTCTGGCCATATTTGCTATATGATATATTTTAGATATTTAATACATTTTCTTTTACACCATTCCAAGGTGATGACTTTTCATTCAAACATAGTGGAAACTTAATAAATTTCTTCGGTATACATTAGAATATGATGCATTATGAATTACAAAATTCGATATCAGCGGGTAAACTATCGATGCTCTTCTGGAGCATTTAATATGCTATTAACACGTGAAATAATATTAATAACGTTTCTACCACGTGAAATATTATAGTTTTAGCCTTTGTTTAGAGGGAAAACATGTACTATTCATAAGGTTTTCCATCACTAGGCTATATGTTAGCCAAAAACGCCAAGTACGATGAACTAAAATTTGGGTTAAACTTGAAAAATCATTATTAAAAACAAACGGGACTTTGTATACTTTTGGGAGAACTTCGGGTTCTCATCATTGATTTAGGATTCACGTGAGCATCAACACTAACTCAAATGAATTATTATCTATCAATTTAAGTAACTAGCATCAGAGTAGTTTACTTAAGCTAAAGTCCATTAATTATTTTCATAGCTATTTTTCATCATTTTCATATGAGGGTTCATTTCTAATGACTATATCAATGTCTATTAATATTTGTTTAGCAACAACAAACAATTAGAAGAATAACCATACAATTAATTATGATGACTATGCATAGCATTGTAACAAGCTGAAATATCAAATCACTAAAGCATAACAATGTTTATCTCAGCGTAGTTGTTTTGGTAACCAGCTACCAATGAGATTTGTATTAATTTATTTAGCACATTTAACTTGTCAAAAGGCAATACATATAACATATATGCTATCTAAAACAATGAGACCAACAGAAGTATTGCTAAACAAATGAAATCCGTAATATCTACCCATAAGCAAGTTATATGCATGTTAATTATTCACAATTTATATGCATATCAATTACATATATAAATCACACACAATCCTAGGACATTATACGTATACATATATATGTGTATGAGTGTTAAAAGATTAAGTTCATATTAATTTGCTTGTCATGTCTAGAAAAAAATATTAAAGATCATTTAAAGTAATAAGAATTAATCAAATTTCTAAT
Organism: Helianthus annuus; assembly: GCF_002127325.2. Classification (NCBI taxonomy): domain Eukaryota; kingdom Viridiplantae; phylum Streptophyta; class Magnoliopsida; order Asterales; family Asteraceae; genus Helianthus; species Helianthus annuus. The sequence goes on along the minus strand of NC_035445.2, from coordinate 96,613,203 downwards.
TAAAAGATATTAATAAGAATGAATTAAAATTAATAAAGAATGAATTAAATGGAAAAAATGATATTTAATGATTTTAATTTCTAAGTATTAGCCAACATCATATATATTAATATCCATGTTCATAACTCCATATAATTTAAGATTGTAATTAAGTAACGTACCCATTTGTTTATGATGTGTTGTGTAATTTATGCATAAATGTAACATGATATAGCCAATCACAAGTATATCATATATACACATATTTGTCACTACAGTTTAAAACATAAACAAATGTCACTATCAACTTTCTCGATCATATAATAACATATGAATCTTTATTACTCGTAAATGAGCTTTCTTATACTAATAAATTTTGTTGCTCAAGAAAATATAACAGACATCTTGAGAATTTCTGTGTCATGTTAATTTGCAAAGAATATCTTTTACCACACAAATATTTTATAGAATCAACTTACATATTTAAATATCTAATAGCAACTAAAGGACTTATACAATTGCAATAACAATGATATACAACAAAGTTGACTAAGTAGTTGTCATATTATAACATATTATCATATAAACATGTGCATTATTGTAATACCAATTGTATTTTGGTAGTTCATCATAAATTGTCTAAATACTAATAACAAAAACTAATTAATGGACTAATCAAAACTCATAACCATAATAATAAAAGCACATAATGATTTAGAATTTGTAATGTCTCTTTGAAACCCCAAAATCTAATTAATGGAACAATCAAAACTCATAACCATAATAATAAAAGCACATAATGATATCAAAACTCATAACCATAATAATAAAAGCAAATAATGATTTAGAATTTGTAATGTCTCTTTGAAACCCCAAAAACTAATTAATTGACCAATCAAAACTTATAACCATAATAATAAAAGCATATAATGATTTAGAATTTGTAATATCTCTTTGAAACCCCAAAAACTAATTAATGGACCAATCAAAACTCATAACCATAATAATAAAAGCACATAATGATATCAAAACTCATAACCATAATAATAAAAGCAATTTATCCCACAAGTAATAAGTTGATTACAATTCAAAAACCAAAACTAAATCTTCCAAGAGTTAGTTGACATACAAGTAGAATTATATTATTAAAATCTTTAGAGTAGTTTCAAAATGAACAATTTTGGAGATTTAAATATATATTGCATATTTGGGACAACTAAATTAACACATAAATTCACTAGATACTTCAACTTTTCAAACCGTTAATGAAACATACCTATTCAGTTTAGTGTACCAAAACTTCTCTTGAAATCCAATAAAATATTTAACGATAAAAGGGAGATAACCAAGAGGTGTAAGAAATTAGTTACAATACTGTAAATAATCAATTAGATAAACTAGAAAAACCATTGTGTTTCTGGTTTACCTTTGCTTTCTTTTCTTTACATCTCAATGTTTTTCGTAGGTGTTTGTTTGTGAAAAGAAAACTATTCAGATATGTTAACACATAGTAAAGTAAACAAAGAAGTAAAAACATTATGATCCTGGTTAAATAAGGATGATATCAATGCTGTTCATGATAATTTTAATCTTAAATCATAACCAATAAAAAAGATCAAGAAAAGCGTAAGTTAATAACAATCGATGAGAAAAGAAGAAATAAAATTAAAACAATTAAGGGTTTTCATACCAGATCAACAATTTTGTCTTTTATCTCTTTCGCCAACGTTGATACGATATGGTGTCTTGTGTTGATACAATCCAACTTCAAAAGCAATTCGTGATGATAACGTGTTGTGTAATAACTAGAACCTGTTAGCAATGTATAGAAGAGAATGAGAGTACAAGAGATGAATTTCTTATTGATATCACATACAAAATACATGAGCCACTATATATAGGCTATAACATTAATACAAACATAAATGTGACATGGGGGTTAGAAATGTGGATAGTCACTAATAATGGATGCATTCATAACAAAAAACCCTATTATTTTGATACAATATTTTTGGCTCGAGAGGTAATTAATTAAAGAGTTAAATGTCATTTTAGTCCCTGTGTTTTGAGTTATTTTGTCAGTTTAGTATAAAGGTTTCATTTTTCATCCGTGAGTCCAAAAAAGGTATCTCCGTTGCCATTTTATTAAATTGGGTTAACTTAATCCATTTTTTTTTTGTTAACGAGAAGGCCAATTCGGTCATTTTATATGGGCGAATTGCCTCTCTAGTTAATAGTATTACATATAAAATGACCGAATTGGCTAAACTGGGAACAGTGAAAACTTTTTGGACCCACATGTGAAAAACGAAACCGTTGAGCTAAACTGCCAAAATAGCCCAAACCATGGGGAGTAAAATGACATTTAATTCTTAATAAGTTTCATGATGAAAAAAAAAATCTTAATTAAATCACTATTAAAAGCTAAGAAAATGATACAAAAGTTTTGACCGGTTAATTCATAAATATAATGATTGAACTACTAGGACTTGGTGACCTCAGCAGAGACACTAAACGCTCACGGATAACTAAGGTCTCACTATGATCCAGACCAACAACCTCATCAGTGACAATCACTTGGCGGTGACTAAACCAATGTTAGAAACCATATATTTGGGTCTTTTTCGTTCAATTTCAGTTGGAGAATGGTTTTAGTTGGAGACAAAGAGCATGTGGTGGTAAACCACGTAAATATTTGAAGATGATGCTTTCGTTCCAAACCTAGAGGATGCTTTCGTTCCAAAGAAGCGGGATGGCGCAGGGAATTTGTTCGGATTCATAAGATTGTCAGGAGTCAATGATTTAGAGGAATGGGAGAGGAGGCTGCAAGGAGTGACTATGGATGGTGCAGTGCTCGGAGTTAACATTGCTAGGTACACAAGGGGCGGTGGGATTATGAAAAATCAGCTGCCACAAAGGAAGACGTCTGTTTTTAACAGAATTAAGTTCATTAAACAAACCTATCCAATAGAGAAGAGTGAGACCAGTACCAACAAAACAAATCTCTCAAAAACCTTCGCTGAAGCTGTTACAGGAAGTGTAGAAGCAACCCCAAACAAGATTGTGGTGGACCTTCCACCTATGAACACTGAAGCAAAGAAGACATGGGAGCTCAAGTCTCTGATCGCTGAAGTAAAAGATTTAGAGTGTTTGGAAAATTTGACCGAATTACTTACGGACGAAGCAAGTTTGGGGCTGGGTTCCAGGTACTTGGGAGGTCTCAAAATTATGCTCACGTTTAACTCTAACGAGGAGGCTGATATCTTCCTAAGGGAGCGTGTTGACCTTTGGTCTGAATGGTTCTCCAGATTGTACGTCTGGGAAGGAATCCCACCCGTTTTCGAAAGGTTAGCATGGATAAAAGTTACCGGAGTCCCGCCATGTCTATGGGATCGACATGTTATGAACAGAATCGGGGAGAGATGTGGTAGACTTATTAAACGGTCCGAGGCTTCAGTCTACGATTCAAACATATCGGAGGATAAGATGGCCATCGTGATCCAGTCTGGTAAACGTTTCTCGAGCGAGGTTTTATTGACCTGGAAAGAACACGTTATCAGGGCATGGGTGGAAGAGTGTGAGAATAATTGGTCGCCGGAGTTTTTGAACTTCCTACCGGACTCTGAAGCACCTGCCACGCCGCCGATCAAGTCCCAGGTGGTGAAGGTGAACGGACGGGAAGAGGAAGAGGAAGATGTGAGGGTGGATAACGTTGGAAATTGCATGGGAGGTGTGCATGGGGAACAAGGTTCACACGTGTCAGATACTCCCCAAGGCTCGAGGTGTAATGACGTGTCGCAAGCAGGGGACCCAACTCCCAACAGTTCTCCAAGATATCCCCAAAATTTTAATGGACCTTTTAATTCCCCAAATGAAGCCCATTATGATCACCTGGGTAATGGGCTCGCTTATGTCACGGTGAGGCCCAAAGACAAATTAAAAAAAAGAAGAAAGGTAGTGCAGTTAACGGCCCTTTATTCAGAACGCCCGATTTAAATATTCAAGATAATTCTGACCCGTTCAATCTAGAAGAAATCATTCAACAAGAAGCCAACAGGATTCGAGTAGACACAGAAACTTGTAGCAGGAACATGGTGTTGGAAATTTCGTGTAACTTTTAGAAAATAATTTTAGTCAATTTGCCAAACAAACTGAACGCAGCGGAAAACATGTACACAAGGTTCGGTTCTAAACCGTTTCCACCAGTGATCTCATTACAATACTTAATAAACCTTTTACTAAAATTGCCGTTTTAATGATCGTGTATTAATTATTAATTTTATGTACGTAACAAACATCTCATGGCAAAACGCATAATAAAATAAATAAATATGCAATTCCGGGTTAAGATTATATTCGGTTCCTTCGAGCCCAAGAATATGAACCGAGCCCATTAAGTGTAGCACAAACGCTTTTGTGCCCCCACTTAATTTTAGATCCAATCCAAATAAAAAAAAACTTTAATATAAAGAAAACTTAAATTTCCTTTAGATATTGTAACGAAAAGACTTAACAAAATTTTAACTTTATTTTTAAAATAAAGTCTTTAGTTACGTTTTTTTTTTAATATTTTAGTTTGGTATATATTAAAAATAATTATTTTAATATATTCGTTTTTCTTTAAACTAATTTAACGCGTGTAGCTCCAAAAACTAATTTAGTACACGTGTTATGAAAAACGATTCTAGACCCGGATTTGCATACTACGATCATTAAGCTAAACGAAATAGGTTAAGGCCAAATATTTTGTCAAAGAGAACTTTGACAAGTGTTCATGTTTGGCCTTAATAAAACTTGCCTATAACTATTATACGTGACAGGATCCTATGCCAAATCTACTCGATTTTAAGCATGCAATCCTATAACTATTTATAGATCTACAAACACATCTATAAAATAACCTACTATGATTTGTAAGGTGGCTCTGATACCACTGTTGGAAATTTCGTGTAACTTTTAGAAAATAATTTTAGTCAATTTGTCAAACAAACTGAACGTAGCGGAAAACATGTATACAAGGTTCGGTTCTAAACCGTTTCCACCAGTGATCTCATTACAATCAAAATAGGTTATATAAAATTAAAGAATCGTGACATCCAAGAAAGACACCTTGGTTCAACGAACGATCTTGCTAGATAATCGTTGATCACGAAATCATATTTGTTCGTTTGAAACGATTTCAAACGAAACCTTAAATCTAAAGAAAATAAAATTCAAAAACTTTACTTACCTTTTTTTGCGTAATTGAAGAAACAAAAACTTGCTTCTGCTCCTCACCAGAATATTAAATCTTCGGCTGAGTATGAGAGTGTCACACCCCAACCAATGGCGGAAACATCGGGATGAGACGAAGTGTGAAGATTGCTCGAGACATCATAACGCTAATAATTGTGACAAGTATTTAAATCATCATTTCATTTCATTTCTAAAGAATCAAGTACAAGGTTTTGAAACAAAGTACAACAACATGAATAATAAAATGATACAATACAAATACAATTCTTTCTAAGTGGGTATCTAAGCATCCTACTAGATTCCATGCATCGTCAACATCCACCTGTAACATGTTAAAATAAAGTTCAATGCAAAAGCAAAGGCGAGTATACAAGTTTGATACGTACATAGCAAAAGATAAGTTTTAAACAATTCCTCATAGCAAGCATGTGATTCAAGATAAGCCTTTAAATATGGTATGTGTCTAACATATCAAACCAAGGAAACGCAATATGCTCATGACATAACCGAGATAAAGGGGCGGGTCGTTAATCCTATAGCGCTACATATGTCACGGTTTGGCTCGTACGAAGTTAATGATAAATTCCACACATAAGATAAATCCAAGTTTAAAGCATCAAGCCATCACGTATACAAACATGTTATAGGAATGTTCATGTGTTAAGCAAAATGTTCATGTGTAAGTTGATAGATAAACATGTTACACCCCAAAAGTGGTAAAAGTAAAAAGGGGGAAATACGAGTATACTCACAAAGTTTGCATATGCTTTCCAATTATCCAATTATTGACGAGTTGATGAGGTTGGAAGATTGAATGTGTAGGGTTAAAGTTCAAGTATGCTTAGAGTCGAGATTCGGCATTCAAAACAACATAAAAAGTAAGATATGTGAATAGCATGTGAAAATAATCATCTTCAACACTTAACACTTGTATGACACTTGGTAACCACAAGGGTTATGATAATGTTTTCATGAGTTGAACACCCATAAGAATCACAACAAGGTTTAGGTCTTAGGTGATGTTCTACTACTTTAACATATAAACATGAGTTCAACATCAAAGGTTCGAATGAGTGTATATATATATATCTAGGTTAAGTACTACATATTATTTAGTCCAATAATTCAAGTAGGAGGTAGAAGATTAGAATCTTCATTTAGGCACCTCGTGTTATCATAGATGTCATGTATGGGGTAGGAAGGACATGCTTCCATTTAGGAACCCCTTGAATGTTCACCACTTCACTTGGTGTAACAACAACCAAGGAGGGTCACGAACTAGGATTTGCACAATAACATAAACAACCTAACTATAGAGAAATCATCAAATCACGTGAGGATTGTATGTAGGACAACCCAAGTTGTTCCCTAATCACTCATTCATCAAGACCTAAGCTTGACATGATTTGTGGGTTGAAACCCTAGACAAAACACCAAGTTTATGAGGTTTAATCCTCTGATTTTAAATGTCTCAACCTTGTTTTTAAGCTTAACCAACCATGGGATAAGTTGTAAGCATTAGGACATAGGTACGAGATGTGTTGAACACAAGTTACATAGGTTTAAACAAGTTTTTGATGAACATAAAAACAAACAGAAAGTTTATGGACGATTTCGGGGCATTTCCAGGTCTGATTTCTCCAAGGAGAAGTCTAGGAATCGAACCCCATGATTATCCAAGTAAGTAGGAAAAAGAATCAAGTGATTTCGTTAAGAAATGAGTGAGTTATGCTCATTTTCGTGAAGGGGTGTCAATCTGCTCGAACCTTTGCTTTCAACTACGGTTTGGAGGATGTTTTGAGAGTTTCTAGTGTTGCAAAAGTGGTAGAGAAGCTAGTTATAAGTGGTATTTATAGGGGGAAGGATTAGGGTTTCAATGGGTTGGGCTTTGGAAGTGTTAAGAAGGGGTTACACCTTGAAACTAGCCCACAAAACCCAACTATATGGGGCTGAATTTTGTTGAATTGGGGCTGCCATATTTCTTTATTTTTTTATTTTTTAAGACATTATAATGAGTAATTTTGTTAGTTAAGTTGTGTAATAATATGCAACAATGTTTCCCCTAACTTGTAACAAGGTGAAATATGAAATAAAACATGATTTAACTAGGTAAAAAGTGTAATGTACAAGTATGTAACATGTTTGTAAGTGACAAGTATATGTCACATATTAGATGATTAACCGTTGTATAAATAAGCATATTATTAGGGGTTTTTAGGTATCAACAATTTAAGGACAAGCATGGACATGCATCGTGAATAAGTATCGTATAAGTATGAATTACAAATAAGGATTCGATGTACAATGAATTCGAACGTATGAACATGTATGAATATGTAGATGGTGAATTTAAAGAAATACGAATTTTACTTATGATCCAAGTCTCGGATTTACAATGATTACAAGGAAAGAACGATTACAAGAATATAAAGTTTCCAAAAATAGTTTTACAAACGATGGTTTCTAAATATTGAAAGTATGAAAACGCAGGGCGTTACAGAGAGGGAAACATGTTTTTTTTTTCACCTTTTTCTTCTTGTTTGCGACTATCAAAAGGAATCAAAATTCTCCTCAAAAAGCATCGTCCAGAGCAATGAATATATTCATGAGAGCTATATAATTCAAGATTAAATAGTAATCATATTATATGACTTTCATATATCTCTTTGGAAATCAAATTGCCGTATATCCCCAAAAGATATTTTGGAGGAATTCTTTTATATTAAAGATATAAAGGATTAGGAATTGTAATCTAATTACAACTTCACCATAATTATCTCATAATTAAAACAAGTATCTCTCTTTTAATTATCTAAATAATTAACAATATATATATAATTTATTATAATTAACAAATTAATTATAATATTAATCTGGCTCACCGTAATTATTCTAAGTAATTACCAGTTTCTTTTATTACGCTTATTATTTCGTGATCCAGTGATTAACGATTAAAACACTGTTAAATGTTCGTTACCCAAAGTGTAACTCTTTGGGTCGTACCTTGACGGCAACATTGAATTATAATCGACAATTGAACATTATATCCAACAATCTCCCACTTGGTCGATTGGCCGGTTAAGTTTCAATGTAGACAATAGTGGGTGCCTAGCTGCATCATATTGCCCCCGGCAAGGTATGACATACTTATGTCAACTAATTCTTTGCACTAATCAAACCTTTGGTTATGCAAATACTATAGCCCGGGTTATCGACTCATTTATCCCTCTGTATTGAACACTTGTTGAACATGAGACATGGATCCAATTCATTCTCATATATTATTCAACCATTTCTAATTTCGTTCCTGATTTTAAGTGGTTTATCAAACTATTACAAGTTCGAGCGTGGCCACGCGTTTAACACCAGTTCAAATCAACGAAAGGCGCCAGAGTGTTCCTCTTCTAAGTATAGAAGCACAAATCCCTTTGGCTACAAACAACTCCCACTAAACTTCAGATCATTGCCAAAACTATCCTTATTACTGCCAGTTACGTACAACGTTAGATAGAATCAAAGAGCAACCATTCATTTAAGTTAGTTCTAGTATGTACCGCAGGTCTAAGGATACAATGATCGTACCTATTCAAAACGTCTTATGACTAAGATCCATGAAGATCATTTTGAAACGAGTTATGCCCAATATGATTCAACTAATCATATCAGTGAATATGGTTCTCAACACTTTGAGTATCCTTGATATGGATCAACCATCTAATTCACAATAGCCTTTTACCAGATTGGTTCTCACGAATCTGATAGACTACGGACATTTTAGAATACAATATTCATAGATACTTAACGTACTAATATTTGAACACAAATATAATAGTTTAAAAGACATTCAACCATTAAATTCAAATAAACATAAAATACTGTTTACAGTTCAAAATGCACCAAATTACTAAATTACAAAATCAGACCCACTGTCTAGCATATCTAAGACCTATACAATCAGCATGCTTCTCGTGTCTTACTTGAGGTATAGGCTTAGTAAACGGGTCCGCTAGATTCTGATCAGTATCAATTTTCTCTACTACGATGTCTCCTCTTTCCAAAACTTCCCGTATGTAATGGAATTTTCTGAGAATATGCTTCGTGCTGTGATGCGACCTTGGTTCCTTTGCCTGAGCAATTGCACCTGTATTGTCGCAAAATATCTCGATAGGCTTCTGTATGCTTGGTATAACTCCGAGATCAGCAATGAACTTTTTCATCCAAACAGCCTCCTTAGCAGCTTCTGAAGCCGCTATATATTCTGATTCAGTGGTCGACTGGGCCACCACGCTTTGGTTAGAACTCTTCCAAGTTATAGCACCACCATTTAAAGTAAAAACATAGCCTGTCTGAGATCGTGAATCATCACGATCCGTTTGGAAGCTTGCATCAGTGTAACATTTTACTCTCATCTCTTCTTCCAAACCGCCAAATATCAGAAACATATCCTTAGTTCTTTTTAAGTACTTTAGGATATTTTTCACAGCAATCCAGTGACTTTTACCAGGATTCTGTTGATATCTGCTAGTCAAGCTCAGAGCAAACAATACGTCCGGTCTAGTACATAACATGGCATACATGATGGAACCGATAGCAGAGGCATATGGAACCTTTTTCATATCCTCTTTATCTTTGTCCAATTTGGGACACTGATGACTATTCAGTACGGTTCCACTAGCCATTGGCAAGAGACCCTTCTTGGAATCTTGCATTGAAAAACGTCGAATGACCTTATCAATACATGTACTTTGACTAAGTCCAAGTAGCCGCTTAGATCTATCTCTATAAATCTTTATTCCTAAAATATAAGCAGCTTCTCCAAGATCCTTCATTGAGAAACATTTACCAAGCCAGGATTTAACATCCTGTAGCATTGGGATATCGTTTCCAATGAGAAGTATGTCATCTACATACATGATTAGAAAAGTAATAGAACTCCCACTTGCCTTTTTGTAAACACACGGCTCATCTTCATTTTTGATAAAACCAAATTGTTTGATTTTCTGATCAAAACGAAGATTCCAGCTTCGAGATGCTTGTTTCAATCCATAAATGGATTTATTCAACTTGCAAACTTTCTTAGGATTCTTAGGATCTACAAAACCTTCAGGTTGCTCCATATAGACATCTTCTGTTAGGTGTCCATTTAGGAACGTGGTTTTGACATCCATTTGCCATATCTCGTAGTCATAATACGCGGCTATGGCAAGTAGAATCCTAATAGACTTAAGCATGGCTACTGGCGAGAAGGTTTCCTCATAATCAACTCCTTGAGTCTGAGTAAATCCTTTAGCTACCAACCGAGCCTTATAGGTTTGCACATTTCCATCCATGTCTGTTTTCAACTTGAAAACCCATTTACTTCCTACAGTCCGACATTCGGGAGGAAGTTTAACCAAATCCCAGACTTGGTTATCATACATGGATTGCATCTCGACGCCCATGGCTTCGAGCCATTTTTCAGATTCATTACCTGAAATCGCAGCTTTGTAGGTTGAGGGCTCTTCTTGATCAATTATCAAGACGTACCTATCAGGTGAATACCTATCAGGTCCATGACGATCCCTCGTACTTCTACGGACGCCTAGTGTTACATCAGATTCCTGAATCCTATCAGGTTCAGGTCCAACAACATTTTGTTGAGAGGCAGATTCGACTATTGGTTGATCAATTTGTGGTTCTCGAATTTCCTCAAGATCCACAAGATTATCTCCAATTCCTCGCGCCATAAGCTCATCCTCTAGGAATGTTCCTCGACGCTTAGTGAAAACTCTATTTTCAGCAGGATTATAGAAATAATAACCAACCGGATATGCATATCCAATGAAAACAACTTTTTCACCGCGAGGATCAAGTTTGTCCGAAGACTCACTGGTAACATAAGCGTTACATCCCCATATGCGAAGGTAAGAGACTTTAGGTGGTTTACCATGCCACATCTCATATGGTGTCTTTTCTACCTTTTTAGTAGGAGCAATATTAACAAGACGCGTAGCGGTTTCAAGAGCATAACTCCAAAAGGAGTGTGGTAAGTTTGTACGACACATCATTGATCGAACCATATCTAATAAGGTTCGATTTCTCCTCTCAGACACACCATTAAGTTGTGGTGTTCCAGGTGGAGTTAGTTGGGATATAATCCCACACTTCTTGAGATGTTCATCAAACTCTTGATTAATGTATTCACCACCTCGATCGGATCGAAGTGCCTTAATCGTTTTCCCTAGTTGATTTTGTACTTCATTTTGGAATTCTTTGAACTTTTCAAAGGTTTCATGTTTAAACTTCATAAGATAAACATATCCATATCTACTATAATGATCAGTAAATGTAACGAAGTATCTTTCCCCGTTCCTTGACATAGTCCTGAATGGACCACATACATCAGTATGTATGAGTCCTAACAGGTCTTTGGCCCTTTCACTAGTTCAAGTAAAAGGGGCCTTAGTCATCTTGCCACTTACACAACATTCGCATAAATCATAAGCCTCTTGACCCGTGGATTCTAGAATCCCTGCGGTCTGGAGCTTCCTCATGCGATTGATGTTAATATGGCCAAGACGACAATGCCAACGATATGTTTGATTAAAGCTAGTTTTAACACGTTTAGAGGAAAGAGAGCATACAATATTATTTGATCTATTGTTAGAAGTATCTATTTCATAGACACCATTGTGAGGCTTAGCCTCAAAATAGAACACACCATTTAAAAATGCAGAAATGCTACCATTAACAATATCAAAAGCATAATTAAAACCTTGTTCTCTTAAAGCAGAAGCAGAAATAATATTCTTAGTCAAACTAGGAACATAAAAAACATTGTCTAAAGTAATAAACAATCCAGAAGGTAATTCAAGAATAAATTCTCCAACTGCCTTCACAGCAACATTCTGCCCGTTCCCAACGTGCAGCTTTAAGTCACCCTGCTTCAGCTTCCTAATCCTTTTTAGTCCCTGCAAATCATTACAAATGTGAAAACCACATCCAGTGTCAAACACCCAAGATTTGCTCGAAAAGGAAAATAGATCAATAACATGTATACCTGAGGATTCTCCAATCTGCAGCTTCTTAAGCTTCAACTCAGCCAGGTACTTGGGACAATTCCTCTTCCAATGCCCGATCTCATCACAGTGAAAACACTTGGCATCTTTATGAGGCTTTGCCTTCGGAGTGGCAACCTTTTTGCCTTTGCCCTTGTCTTGCTTACTCGCCTTGCCTTTTCCCTTGGATTGCTTCTTCTTGGTAATTCTTCCTTCTCTGATCGCCAGCACTGGATTGCCCTTAGTTGGGATGTTTGTCTCAGCAGTTTTTAGCATCTGATGCAACTCTGGGATCGTTCTTTCCCACCCATTCATGTTATAGTTCAAAACGAATTGATGATATGAATTGGGTAGTGAGTTAAGGATCACATCTGTAGCTAACTCATTACTAAGGGGTGCGTTCAGACGCTCCAGTTGATCAACGAAAGACTTCATTTTCAGTACATGAGAACTGACTGAAGTACCTTCCTGCATGCGACATGTAATGATAGATCTCATCACCTCAAAACGCTCATGACGAGCTTGCTGCTGAAATATGTTTTTCAGCTGCTCACTCATCTCATATGCTCCCAAGTTTCCAGATTCTTTTGAAGTTCTGGAATCATCATAGCAAGCATAAGACATGTCACATCTTGGGAATCATCAACATGTTTTTCCCATGTCCTACGGGCTGCACCCGTATTAGCAGCAGGTGCTTCGGGAATTGGTCCTTCAAGGACATAAGCCTTTTTCTCCGCCCTGAGAACAATTTTCAGGTTGCGGTACCAATCCATGAAGTTAGAATTATCAAGTTTAGCATTTTCAAGGATGGACTTAAGCGAGAATTTGGTGTTATCAGAATTGTTTGTAGACATCTGTAGAATTTAGAAGAAAATTTTATTAGTAATTTTCATGCATTAATCTAATTCAATTTTGACCCAAGATATACAAAATTTTAGGAATTAGGATGAGATCCCATCTCCCCATAACTCAGTGAATGGACTTAGCACTCTTCACTGGCATAGATTGAAGGGTAGGTGACGATCACCAATTGTGTCAACTACACAATTCTCGGTTTGGGGTCGCATGACGAGTAGTGTCAAGCATTGGTACGTTAACCCCAACTACGCCCACTTTCACAACCGTAGAAAACAAATGCAGGGTAAACACTAATATTTGCTCTCGTGTCGCAAAAGTGATATTTGTCCTCAAATCAGAACTGTAGCCCGGCCCATGTAAGCATGGAAATCGCGGAACTACCCCTAACCAAAACCGTAGGCCTGGATGCAGGGTAAACACTAGCACCAGGGGTTCGGATAGATCAGTTCGGGTGTTCTTAATTCAGGGTGGCGTAGAATATCGATTTTAATTTGGGTTATATTTTAAAATTACCAGTTCGGGTCGTTTTAAAATACTTGTACGGCCTATGGCATGAACATAGGCTATACAATTCCTTTGTAAAAATCAATTTTACGTTTTAATTTGTGACGACTTGAAACACCTTTCAATCACTCGACCGATTAATTTTAAATACCCTATTTAATCTAAGTTGGTCGTGTCGCAAATTTATTTTAATTAATAACTTTTATTAATTACGGTTTTCAAATTAACTTTTAATTTTTGTAAAACCAATTTTGATTTTTTTATTTTAAAATAAACTGTTTATTTTAATTACCTATCCAATACTTAATAAACCTTTTATTAAAATTGCCGTTTTAATGATCGTGTATTAATTATTAATTTTATGTACGTAACAAACATCTCATGGCAAAACGCATAATAAAATAAATAAATATGCAATTCCGGGTTAAGATTATATTCGGTTCCTTCGAGCCCAAGAATATGAACCGAGCCCATTAAGTGTAGCACAAACGCTTTTGTGCCCCCACTTAATTTTAGATCCAATCCAAATAAAAAAAACTTTAATATAAAGAAAACTTAAATTTCCTTTAGATATTGTAACGAAAAGACTTAACAAAATTTTAACTTTATTTTTAAAATAAAGTCTTTAGTTACGTTTTTTTTTTTAATATTTTAGTTTGGTATATATTAAAAATAATTATTTTAATATATTCGTTTTTCTTTAAACTAATTTAACGCGTGTAGCTCCAAAAACTAATTTAGTACACGTGTTATGAAAAACGATTCTAGACCCGGATTTGCATACTACGATCATTAAGCTAAACGAAATAGGTTAAGGCCAAATATTTTGTCAAAGAGAACTTTGACAAGTGTTCATGTTTGGGCTTAATAAAACTTGCCTATAACTATTATACGTGACAGGATCCTATGCCAAATCTACTCGATTTTAAGCATGCAATCCTATAACTATTTTATAGATCTACAAACACATCTATAAAATAACCTACTATGATTTGTAAGGTGGCTCTGATACCACTGTTGGAAATTTCGTGTAACTTTTAGAAAATAATTTTAGTCAATTTGTCAAACAAACTGAACGCAGCGGAAAACATGTACACAAGGTTCGGTTCTAAACCGTTTCCACCAGTTATCTCATTACAATCAAAATAGGTTATATAAAATTAAAGAATCGTGACATCCAAGAAAGACACCTTGGTTCAACGAACGATCTCGCTAGATGATCGTTGATCACGAAATCATATTTGTTCGTTTGAAACGATTTCAAACGAAACCTTAAATCTAAAGAAAATAAAGTTCAAAAACTTTACTTACCTTTTTTTGCGTAATTGAAGAAACAAAAACTTGCTTCTGCTCCTCACCAGAATATTAAATCTTCGGCTGAGTATGAGAGGGAAACATGTTTTTTTTCACCTTTTTCTTCTTGTTTGCGACTATCAAAAGGAATCAAAATTCTCCTAAAAAAGCATCGTCCAGAGCAATGAATATATTCATGAGAGCTATATAATTCAAGATTCAATAGTAATCATATTATATGACTTTCATATATCTCTTTGGAAATCAAATTGCCGTATATCCCCAAAAGATATTTTGGAGGAATTCTTTTATATTAAAGATATAAAGGATTAGGAATTGTAATCTAATTACAACTTCACCATAATTATCTCATAATTAAAACAAGTATCTCTCTTTTAATTATCTAAATAATTAACAATATATATATATATATATAATTTATTATAATTAACAAATTAATTATAATATTAATCTGGCTCACCGTAATTATTCTAAGTAATTACCAGTTTCTTTTATTACGCTTATTATTTCGTGATCCAGTGATTAACGATTAAAACACCGTTAAATGTTCGTTGCCCAAAGTGTAACTCTTTGGGTCGTACCTTGACGGCAACATTGAATTATAATCGACAATTGAACATTATATCCAACACATGGGTGGTCAAGCACGCAACGATCAGAATCCAAATCAAGATCTGGAGACGGAGTTGGGAAATAGGAGGGCCGAGGGTATGATCGGGGAGATAGAATCGGAGGTTCAGGAGACAACTAGATTCGGTGATTGTTTGGGCGTTCAACTAGAAGGTTTCGAAAATCACTTGAGGAAAATGGTTCATGGGGAAAAGTAGAAAAATGGGTCTCAATGAATTTTTTGACTCTTAATATTAATGGGGTTTCTGGTGTTGAAAAACCAGTTTGGATTCGAAATCTGAAAAGGGAGGTTAAATTTAATTTTCTTGGTCTGCAAGAAACTCACCAGGCCGATCTATCTAAGGATCCCCTTAGCCGTTTTTGGGATAGGAGTCCGATGGAGTGTAGCACCGTTGATGCGTTGGGCCGCTCCGGCGGAATTCCGTCTCTTTGGGACCCGGGAATCTTCACCGCTGATACGTTCATGAAGGATCAGTGGTTCCTGTTAGTCTCAGGATACATGAGAGGGATGGAGGATCGGGTAAATGTTATCAACATTCACGCCCCTAATGATTTGCCTAGCAAACGCCTTCTCTGGGATTCTATCATTGAGATCAAAGCTCAACACCTGGGGTTGTGGGTCGCCCTTGGGGATTTCAACGATGTTCGTATAGCCGATGAACGAGCAAACTCCCAGTTTGATTCCAACTCCGCTTTTGCTTTTAATGATTTTATTTACAGGGCCGGGTTTCAGAATATCAAATGATTGGAGGGAAATTCACTTACATATCTGATAACTCTGTCATCAAGTTTAGTAAACTTGATAGGTTTTTTGTGTGCGAACAATTCTTGAATATATGGCCTTTTGCGCCCCTAAAAGTCCTCAGGAGGGGTTGGTCAGACCACTGCCCGGTCATTTTGGCATGTGGGGCACAGGACTTCGGTCCGGTGCCTTTCAAGTTTTACAATAGCTGGATTGGCTCAAAAGAGCTAGACGATATCGTAAAAAAGAATGTGGTACAGCAGGCGACATTGCAGAAGGGAGATATTGTTCTGGCTAAGACCCTAAAGAGTATAAAGTCAGACATCAAGTCATGGAGGGTTGTGACCCACAGGCAGGAAATGCAAGTGATGGAAGACCTTGGCAGAGAAGCAGAAAGACTTGAAAAGCTGGCCGAAACTACCAGCCTAAACGCCGAGGAAAAACAATTGCGGGCGGAAATTCGGGTTCAACTAAAAAGGATGGAAATCGCTAAAATTAAAGACCTGTACCAAAAAAGCCGGGTGAAATGGATTAAAGATGGGGACGAAAACACAAAATTTTTCCACGGGGTAATCAATACTAACATTTCGAGAAGCAGGATAAATGGTATTGTGATCAACGGTGTTTGGGTCACGGACCCTATTATCATTAAAGAGCACATATGCAAGTGGTTCAAAAAACAGTTTAGCGAGCCAATAAGGAGGAGGTCGTGCTTTTCAAACCTGGGCCTGCCTTCCCTCAGTCAGGTTCAGGCCGAGAATCTTGTGGTAGATTTTACCGTGGACGAAATCAAAGAGGCTATTAAGAATTGAGATGGGAATAAGGCCCCCGGGCCTGATGGGTTTATGCTTAAGTTCTTCAAGAAATTCTGGGAACTATTGCAACCTAGTCTGGTTAAGCTAATGCAAGACTTCCACGGGCCAGGAGAATTAAGCCTCGGTTGTAATGCCTCTTTCGTGGCCCTCATCCCAAAGACCACGGACCCTCAAGACATGTCAAATTTTCGGCCAATTTCTCTTGTGGGATCTATTTATAAAATCATTTCCAAATTACTATCAAACCGGTTGCGGCCAGTTTTGGATTCGCTTATTGCTGACACCCAATCAGCTTTCGTTGGGGGAAGAAACATTCTTGACGGCCCCTTATTGTTAGTGAAACGATTTCTTGGACGAAGAATAAAATCAAGACCTTGATCTTCAAGGTTGATTTTGAAAAAGCCTATGACTCGCTTAACTGGAAATTCCTTTTTACAGTTATGGATTACATGTCATTTCCGGCAAAATGGATTGATTGGATCAACGGTTGTCTTCGTTCAGGTAAAGGTTCGGTGTTGGTTAACGGCTCCCCCACAAAAGAATTCCCGTTCAAGCGGGGTTTGAGACAAGGGGACCCGTTATCCCCGTTTCTCTTTATAATTGCTATGTAGGCCTTGGACATGTTCATGAAGAGGGCAGTGAATCTGGGGCTTTTTCACGGTATAAAACTCCCAAACGGGGGACCGGTTATCTCCCACCTGTGTTACGCCGACGATGTCCTATTCGTGGGCGAGTGATCATCCCATAACGTTATGTGGTTGAACCGTCTCCTCGGAATTTTGCATCTCGTGACTGGGCTCAAAGTTAACTTACATAAATGTCGGCTCTACGGGGTGGGTGTGGACGAGACGGATGTGGCTCAAATGGCTGATTCGTTAAACTGTGGGGTTGGGGTGTTCCCTTTCACTTATCTGGGGGTTCCTTTCGGGGCCAACATGAAAAGAACTACTTTCTGGCAACCGGTCGTCACAAAAGTTCAAAAGAAATTGTCCGTGTGGAAAGCGAAAAACTTGTCGTTCGCGGGTCGTGTTACGCTAGCCAAATCGGTTCTGGGAAGTCTTCCTTCTTACTACCTTTCTTTGTTTTTAGCTCCTAAAGCGGTCATAAAAAAACTTGAAAGTATAAGAAGGTCGTTCGTCTGGGGGAAAACAGTTACGGGTCTCAAAATGAAATGGGTTCATTTGTCGAAAATGATTAAACCTAAAAAGCTGTATGGATTAGGCATCGGAGGGATTGGAGACTTTAACGTCGCCATGATCTCCAAGTGGTGGTGGAGATTTAGGCAAGATCCTACCCAGCTGTGGGCTAAGGTGATTGCTTCCATCCACACTAATAAATCCGACAATAACCTGGTCCCGGTTAAGAAGACTGTCATAGGCCTGTGGAAAGACATAGGAGGAGTAGGGGCTATATTACAAAAGGAAGGTATTAACATAAACGAAAAACATAAGGTGAAACTGGGCAACGGAAAAGGCGTCCGCTTCTGGAAGGATGCTTGGATTACTTCTGTTCCTTTCATGAATCTGTACCCAGACATCTATAGGCTAGCAAAACATAAAAATAGTACGGTCGCGGACACGTGGTCGGGTATAAGCAACAATATTAGATGGGGATGGGAATGGTTAAGAAATCCAAATGCGATACGAGAATGGGACCAACTTGGTGAGCTCAATACGAGACTGGTAGAGGCTAGATTAACTGAAGCTAAGGATCAGTGGACCTGGGAAAACAATCTTGGGCTGGAATTTTCTACTAAAGCCGTTCGTTTTCAAATTGTTACGGCTGGGCAGCAACAACAAAATGACCAGGAGTTTAATTGGAATGCTTGGGCCCATTGAAAGTTAATTATTTTCTGTGGAGAGCTCGAATGGGCAGGATCACTACCAGGATGGAATTGGCTTCTCGGGGCATAAATATGCAGGTTTTGAACTGTGTCAGGTGCGGTTACGTCGAGGAATCAGTAGACCACTTGTTGGCTGGATGCATTATGGCAAGAAGTATATGGTGGCATCTGTTTGTCTGGGTTAAAATCCCTATGCCTCCAAACTTAAACACCTTAAATGACATCTTTGAGGTGCTCAAATCTGCTCCAGGTTGCAAAAAGTGGAAGAAAATCGTTCATATTGCAGCCATGGCGACCGTGTGGAGAATCTGGAACGCCCGCAACTTAAGGATTTTCGAAGGGAAGAGCATGACCACGTCAAGCATTGTCGAGTTGATAAAAGAAGACACGTATACTTGGGTGTCTCACAGAACGAATCTTCCGGCTCGTCCATGGAATAACTGGGTAAACTTCGATGTAGCTAGTATGTTGTAAGGCCGATCAGGCCCCTGTCGCCGTTGTTTTTGTTTATTGTTTTTTGTCGTCTTTGTTTCCTTGTTTGTTCCAGCTTCTTGCTGATTTCTATATATAAATATAGAAGTTTTCGCCATTAAAAAAAATTATGATAGTAAAAAAAAGGTACATGAACCATATTTAGATATTTATTTAAAATATGGTATGAAATTTATAGTTGTTAAAATCTAGAAAAAGTTTATGATGATTCTATTGAATAAATAAAATTCTAATTATAAATAAACGAGTAAATTGTCATTTTAGTCTCTGAGGTTTGACCAGAATTGTCAATTTAGTCCAAATAATTTTTTTCTTGCCATTCTAGTACAAATAGTTTGTTTTCTGCCATTTTAGTCGCTGACTTTTGCCATTTTCATCGATGTAGATCCCAATATCAATCCGGATCACGGTGGTTGGTTGTTTTAGCCCAAAACACCTATTGATTAAGTGTTTGAACTATGAAAAGTTAAGAATGATCAAAGATGAAGGTGAAGCTAATGGATTAATGAATACAACAAGTGTTGTATTGAATCCAAACAATGAAATAAATCAATAGAGCACCTTGGATATCAGATTTGAGCACAAGAATAATGATAGAATGCAAACAACACCAATATTCATTAAGAGAGCCAAAAGCTTGAGTTGGTAACGATACAAGGGCAATATATAGTGTTCCTGACTAGCCAGCAAATTTATAAATTCGCTGGAATCTTATCTACACTAGGTCAAGAATCCTAATTCTATAGAATTACAAAATGAGCCCTGATACTATCAAAATAGATACAAACCACTATAAAACTAATCCAGCACAAGTATGAACGATCTCAAAAGTTCCAACAATATCCCCCCTAGATCGTTGCATACTTGTCTTTTCATTCTTCAGTTGTTTCCGCTGGATTCTCTGTAGCTGGCTTTTCAGGCTCTGTGGGATTATCTTCGTTCGTTGTCGTTTCGGGTGGTGCTTGAGTGTTCATTGGTGCATCCGGAGTTTCTTGAGTAGTAACAGCTTCACTGATTGGTTGATCCTCCATAGTGGCCTCATATATGGATGAGGCCGGAGGTGGTCATGTTGTGGTCGGTTCAGTTGTTGAGGCAGAGGTTCTTTCTTTCTTACGTTCATGTTTCTTCTTCTTCCTTGCTTCCTTTTTCTTTTCTTCGGTTTCTTTTCTTTTCTCGATCTTGTCTACCATATCCAACATTTCCCTCTTTAACTGCCAGGCTCTCTTTTTACACTTTAGCCAAGTTTTAAATTTATAAAACACGATATTTACTAACACTAAACACACATATGGGCAAGTGCACCCATCGTGGACGTAGTATAGTGTTGGTAAGATACTGAGGTCGTCCAAGGACACAAGAGCTTTTAGTACCGGTTTATCCTCAACGTCTAATCAAATAAAAAATGTTAGAAAAAGATTTTTTAAACTAAGAAAATAAAACTAACTAAATGCTGAAAAGTAAAAAATAAAATAAAACAGATAGACAAGATGAATCACTTGGATCCGACTCGTGTATAGTATAACCTTTGATTATTTTCGCACTTTTGCACTTGTTTAAGAGATTATCTTAGTTATTGTGGTAGGCCCCTTTTTTGAAGGTAACGTTACCCTCAACACAATAGTTTGAGTCAGCAGGGATACAGTCCTAAAGGATCGGATTATTGAAAGATAATGAATTAAGTTATTAATGCAAATTATGGTAGGCCCCTCTTTTGAAGGCGACGTTACCCTCGACTAAGTAGTCTGAGTCAGCAGGGATACAGTCCTAAATAGCCGGGTTATAGTATTAATAGTAGTTTACTTATGAGGGGGTCAAAGAGTTTGGATCCCCGCCATCCAATACCTTTGGGTATTGAAGGAGATCCTACTAAATTTGACCCAGGTCCCTTACAGGACCTCTAAACGCTGAACAAGGGCAAGACCCTTACCAAACCGTTCCCTTAACCCCCGACCAGGTAGCCAACATACCTCCGTATAGACCGTGGAGATATGAATGGTGAAAATCTTTTATTTTATATAGACAATAAAATAATGCCAAGACACCACGGACAAACGATAAGGAAGAATCACCTTCAACATAAGAAACTAGTTATTAAAGTCATTAATACAAAACCAATTAAGAAGTGCAAAAGATTAAAAATAAAAAGTATTATACTAAACACTTGTCTTCACCAAGTGATGTAAGAGACTTAGGCAAACATGGCTTTGATTGTCAAGAACTTTTACGATCAATCTTGGATCCCGAGACGACTCACACACTCTATGATGGACAATGGATGATGGTGGTGGATGATGGTGTTGTGATGGTGGTGGGTGGTGGATGAAGTGTGAGAGAGGTGGTGTGCCAAGGGATGAGTTGAAATGTCTCCAAGCACTCCTATTTATAGGCTGAACAGAAGCCTGGGCACGGCCCCGTGTCCGCTGGGCACGGCCCCGTGCCCGTCTGACACTATCTCTCCTCATTAATTGTAATTCGCAATTACAATTAATGCGCTTGCAGTACTTTGGGCACGCCCCCATGTTCACTGGGCACGGCCCCGTGGTGAGCAATAGAAGCTTCTACTGTTTTGTCTTTTCTGCTGCTTCTTGGGCACGGCCCCGTGCTCGCTAAGCACGGGGCGTGTTCAGCCTTCTGTCTTCCTTGTTTTGCTTGGGAGGATGCTGTCGAGGGGTCGGGCAATCCACTTTTGTTCCTTTTCTTGTATTTATGTTAGATTTGGCTGTCTTTTTGCTTCTTTTGTTAATTTAAGCTCATTTCATCCTGAAAATACAAAAGGAAGACAAAAATACACTTTTTCCAACACTAGTACTTAAAAAGGGTTAGTTTTATGCCTCATTTGATGTAATTTATATGTTGCATTTTACACACATCAAATATCCCCACACTTGAATTTTTGCTTGTCCTCAAGCAAAACTCTTTAATATGTGGCTTACACTCCCAAATGGAATGGGTAGAAGAGAAGGTTTTGGGCTTGTCATAGAGTGTCGGGATTTTCCAAGATCGTTTAGGTTTTATTTTTACTTATTTACAATCCTATTTGTCATGATTTATTAAAAACTTTTCATAAGGTAAATTTTTTATTAAGGCATAACATGCCTTTCTAAAATTCCATTTATATACAGGTTCACATACCTCACGGGGGAAATCACTCACACTCGACCGAATGTGTATTTTTAGTGAATCACTCGAGAGCGGCATGTAACTTATTTCTACCATAAGCTTGCCAAGCAATCAATCCTCCTTCTTTTTAACTTTATACCTTTGTAAATATCAAGAGGACTTTTTGGGTGAAGGGTTAGACTTGGGCTAAAGGTGGGTAGTTGGGTTAGTGGTTAGTAGAAAAGGGCGAAAGGCGTAAAAAGCATCGGTTTTCGTAAAACATTTTGTTTTTGTGACTTTCTATTTTTAATGAAGTATTTATTCAAACAAGCTTTTGTTTTAGGAGCTTTGTTTGTTTATTTCCAACTTCATTGTTATATATATATATATATATATATATATATATTAGTCACACGAAAACCGAGCTTGTTACTAAAATAAAGGTTTAAAAATAAAAAGGGTTTTTGGTGGGTAAAAAGGGTTTTGGGTTAAGAAATGAAAAAGTTTAGGCTCAAAGGGGTTAACTAGGGGGAATTTTTGGGTAGGTGAAAAGAAAAATAAAAATAATGGTGTTGAAAGAAAAGGGGTTAGTCCTAATGCATCCATCATTTACTTACTTGGGTTTAAGTTGGTAAGGACCAGGAATGTATTGTCGTGGCAAGTTCTAGAGTCGTAAGAACCAAGCGGCTATTCACACAAGAAAACGAAAAATGAGCATTTAGTTGTAAAGATGTGTATTTGTATGCTCTATAAAGGCTCAAAACTCACTTTTGTGGGAATGGTTTTTTATGTGAGCAAGTATATATAATCAAATTTTAACTAAGCTTGTCATGCCGTTTCATAATTTTCTTATGTTGGTTCTTTTTATCACGACGCTATTGGTTGTAAACTTATAAAAATATAACCTTGTTAATCTTAGAATTCCCAACTTAAACTTAGACAAGTGAAAAAATGAAAATTTTTGAAAAAAATTTGGGGTGATTAGCGGTTCCAATAGAGTTTTGTGTAAGGCTTGTTATTAGGACTTGCAAAATTCAAGGTTTTAGCATCCCCCCCCCCTCCACACTTAAATTACACATTGTCCTCAATGTGTCCCAAAAATAATTTTTTAGTTTGATTGAATGTGTAAAATGGTGTTAAAAGCAAAATTTTAGGTTACTGGCATTCTGGACTCGGCCCCGTGGTGACCGGGCACGGCCCCGTGTTCAGGTGTCAGTAACAATAATTAAAGAAAAGAAACAGAAGCCTGGACACGGGGGCGTGTTCGGTGAACACGGCCCGTGTCCAGTTACCTGAACTGGGCATTTGTCTGCAGGATGTTCAGCACGGGGCCGTGTTGGCTGGACACAACCCGTGCTGAACTTACTGTAATGGAGAAATTGTTGTCGGATGGCTCTGTTTTCGTGCATGGGGCCATTTTCTCGTTTCCCTTGTTATCCTTGACCACCATGAGAGTGTTTTATTTATTTCAACATCATCCAAACCTTAAAACCATCATTCCATTAAAAACCATAGAGAGATCTTACATAACGTTCCTAAAGAAAAAGTAAAAAGAAATGTAAAGAAAAATCTTAACTAATTAGGTCAGGAGGTACATAAAGTTATCATAAAGAGTTCTACTTTTTGTTAAGAAAATTTCGGGAATAGGTTCCCGATGTAGTAGGACTCTTGGCCGATGGTTTTCTTCCTAGATGTTGTTAAAGCCATTCTTCTACCTCCCTTGGAAGGAAGAAGGTGGCTTCATTTTCCTCAACATCTTGCGGAGGAGGGGGAACAACCACCGGGACTCCTTGTACTATCCCCTGCGGAGGCTCCGGGTGTACGGCGTACCATTCGGCGGGTAGGATGACTTCGGGGACCACGATCCATGCCCTTTGGGTTATTATAGGTACCAAAGGAGGAGAGGCGAGGAGGTTTAACCTCTGGTGCAAGAGGTTTACCTCTCGGAGACATCCCTCTAGTCCCACCGTTAGATGGTTGATACGGTCAACCAATGCTTCTTCCACCCCCGTCATTTCATCAATAGCCTCTCTTAGGGCGTAAACATAGTTTACAAGAGAGTCATCCGCAGTTGATGATCTTCTCCCGTGTCGGTTATTTCTTGAGGAAGACGTTCCGCTTGTCCTGCTCGCCATTTCTGAGGAAATAGACCGAAAAGGGCTCAATTCTTACGAAACAGCACCTCGGACACGGCCCCGTGCTCGATGAGCACGACCCCGTGCCCAGTTGTCTGCAGGTTTTGAGATCAAGGAATCTTGGAGTTTTAAATTATTTTTATAGTTTTTATTCGAGTTTTAAGCACAGATAATTTAAAACAAAGTTATACAACTTACTTTGAGTAAGATCCCTTGGATAATAACCTTACAAACTTCACACCAAAGGTTGGAATCATGGAGCTTCCAAGCTTTAGTGGAGGAGATGTTATGAAAAATTGAAAGAGAAGGCAATGAATAAAAGTGGAAAAGACAAGAGGGTTCTTTGGAACCTTCTTTTAGAACTTACCTAGGATAGTATGTGTGAAGATCCCAGGAATCTATGTCTTTTGAAGTGGTAAAAAATGAGCAGGATTCAGGCTGCATTTAAAGAAAACGACAGCGTGTTGGACACGGCCCTGTGTTGGTTGGACACGGCCCCGTGTGCAGTTAAAATCCTGACACATTTTGTCCGTATTCTGAAAAAATCAGCAGAGAATCTTTTAGGTGGGCACGGGGGCGTGCTGACCTGGACACGGCCCCGTGTCTAGAAGCTGTCTTATGGAGTTTCTCCATTTTCTAAGGAACTTATTGATATCGGGTGGTTCCTTACTGGTTGGAACAACCCCAAAGTGCCTAAGATACCTCAATTGCCCTAGACTAAGACGAGAACGCAAGACGTTGTCGGTGAGGGTAATTCCTATGTTTATTTTAGGTGGACAAGTCCAACCCTTTTCCGGGCTCTCGTTAAAGAAGGTATATGCCGAATCGCTCAGGTCTATGTATGCACCGAACGAAGTCGATGGAGAGTCCTTCACGGCACAATCGGCACAGGGACGACTATCGTCCATGTCTTTGCTAGGTACGAAGGTAGGATTGGGAACAACGAGGTTGTTTTCATGCGACCCCAACATTTCTTCTTGGTCATCATCTTTGGATGGATCAATGAAATCCTTCCTAAGCTCTCTTAACCAATTTAGAACTAGATTTTCTAGTTAAAATAACTCGTCAAGGAGCATTTCTCCTAGAATATCTGGTTGGGCGCATTCGAGGGAGAGATAGTGATTATTTTTACTTTCGCCCCTCTTAAGGTTATAGGGAGACGGTGGGTCTATATAGTGGGGCTTATAATTTATAAAGTAACATTCTAATTCTTTATGTTTGCCTCCACATAATTGACACCACGTACCATAAGAGTGCCGAAAGTAAAAAGAATTACCATCACTCATGTTTGTGTCAGAAATTACCAACCGCCGGGATCTAACGGTTCTGTTTTCAGTAACTGAATCTTGGGCACGGGGGCGTGTTGAGTGAACACGGCCCCGTGTTCAGCTTACTGTCTAACTTAAAACAAGATTGCCAGTTCCAATGATTGGGCACGGGGCGTGTTCAGCAGGCACGGCCCGTGCTGAGCTCTGCAGAAGCTGAAAATCTAAGAAAATCCTAAAAAAATTAAAAAGAAAATGAAAAAAATGATTAAGCCGTTGATTCCTAACTTTCTTAAAATCCTTGTGTCCCCGGCAACGGCGCCAAAAACTTGATGTGCATTAGTGTGTATATGTTTTAGGTATATATTTTAAGCCCTTTTTACACTTTAGCCAAGTTTTAAATTTATAAAACATGATATTTACTAACACTAAACACACATATGGGCAAGTGCACCCATCGTGGACGTAGTATAGTGTTGGTAAGATACCGAGGTCGTCCAAGGACACAAGAGCTTTTAGTACCGGTTTATCCTCAACGTCTAATCAAATCAAAAATGTTAGAAAAAGATTTTTTAAACTAAGAAAATAAAACTAACTAAATGCTGAAAAGTAAAAAATAAAATAATACAGATAGACAAGATGAATCACTTGGATCCGACTCGTGTATAGTATAACCTTTGATTATTTTCGCACGTTTGCACTTGTTTAAGAGATTATCTTAGTTATTGTGGTAGGCCCCTCTTTTGAAGGTGACGTTACCCTCAACCCAGTAGTCTGAGTCAGCAGGGATAGAGTCCTAAAGGATCGGATTATTGAAAGATAATGAATTAAGTTATTAATGCAAATTATGGTAGGCCCCTCTTTTGAAGGCGACGTTACCCTCGACTAAGTAGTCTGAGTCAGTAGGGATACAGTCCTAAATAGCCGGGTTATAGTATTAATAGTAGTTTACTTATGAGGGGGTCAAAGAGTTTGGATCCCCGCCATCCAATACCTTTGGGTATTGAAGGAGATCCTACTAAATTTGACCCAGGTCCCTTGCAGGACCTCTAAACGCTGAACAAGGGCAAGACCCTTGCCAAACCGTTCCCTTAACCCCCGACCAGGTAGCCAACATACCTCCATATAGACCGTGGAGATATGAATGGTGAAAATCTTTTAATTTATATAGACAGTAAAATAATGCCAAGACACCACGGACAAACGATAAGGAAGAATCACCTTCAACATAAGAAACTAGTTATTAAAGTCATTAATACAAAACCAATTAAGAAGTGCAAAAGATTAAAAATAAAAAGTATTATACTAAACACTTGTCTTTACCAAGTGATGTAAGAGACTTAGGCAAACATGGCCTTGATTGTCAAGAACTCTTACGATCAATCTTGGATCCCGAGACGACTCACACACTCTATGATGGACAATGGATGATGGTGGTGGATGATGGTGTTGTAATGGTGGTGGATGGTGGATGAAGTGTGAGAGAGGTGGTGTGCCAAGGGATGAGTTGAAATGTCTCCAAGCACTCCTATTTATAGGCTGAACAGAAGCCTGGGCATGGCCCCGTGCCCGTCTGACACTATCTCTCCTCATTAATTGTAATTCGCAATTACAATTAATGCGCCTGCAGTACTTTGGGCACACCCCCCGTGTTCACTGGGCACGGCCCCGTGGTGAGCAATAGAAGCTTCTACTGTTTTGTCTTTTCTGCTGCTTCTTGGGCACGGCCCCGTGCTCGCTGAGCACGGGGCGTGTTCAGCCTTCTGTCTTCCTTGTTTTGCTTGGGAGGATGCTGTCGAGGGGTCGGGCAATCCACTTTTGTTCCTTTTCTTGTATTTATGTTAGATTTAGCTGTCTTTTTGCTTCTTTTGTTAATTTGAGCTCATTTCATCCTGAAAATATAAAAGAAAGACAAAAATACACTTTTTCCAACATTAGTACTTAAAAAGGGTTAGTTTTATGCCTCATTTGATGTAATTTATATGTTGCATTTTACACACATCACTCTCTCTACCGCTCTCTAAAATAGCATAGCCTCCTCAAGATTTGCATTTCCAGCTCCAAGGTTTATACGGCTTGCATTCAACACTGTCAAATCGGAGAGCCCAAACATAAACACGTCCATAGGATCCAATATTCGAATATCCACATTTTCATTGGATCTTATCACAGCTTCGCCAGTCTTGCTATCATAGAACCATTTCTTGAAATCTTTGAGAGCAATAGCAATCTCTTCAGGAAGCTTGATTCTCGTGACAATTTTGAAGATCCAGACGGCCAAGCTCACGTAAATCCCACCTGGGAAGTGTAAAGAGATCAAATCCGGCCTGAAAGTACTGAATTACGCCACCACATCTTTTAACCACGAACATTCCTCTCAGGTTGTCGTACATCCAGCTAACGATTCTGTCAGTAGCTTCACTCTTTTTGACAGTTATCACCTGATAAAAATCAAGGAGTCTTTCTCTTTCTTTCTTGAACCATTCTGGATGCTGAGGAGAGAAAGTTTTTCCATTTTCTTGCTCATAAAGTACTTCCTCTTCCAGACCCCATTCGATGAATCTAGCTGGCATATCATCTCGGTGAACTTCCTCTTCATCACTTTCATCTCCCTCAGTTACCTTCTCGACCGATTCCAGACGCCTTTTCTTAGCCTCAGCCTCTTTTTCTTTTCTAGCAGTTTCTTCTTCTATGAAAGCGTCAAAGTCGAAGATTTCATCAAAGGAGAACATGGGATTTACTTTCATCTGCTCGCACATATTTCTCATCATTCTGTACATTTTCTCTAACCCCATCTGCTGGAATCTGATAAACTTTGATTGCTTAGCCATGTAGGCGTTCATCTCTTTATTTTTCTTACGCTGATCCTTAATCTTCTCTCTCAAAAGGTTTGTGTCGTTTACTTGGTTTTTTAGAAGACAAATTTCCTTGGCAACAGATGGACCGGTATCTTTGATCAATTTATCGTAAAGCTCTTGAAAGGGACGAACCCTTTGTGGAGGGACCGGTGGATTTGAAAACCTGGTCGGCTTCACAGGAGATACTTTGGAAGAACCCTTGCTTGCTGAGGCTTCATCAGGATCAACAATCAAAGCATCTACGAAATCGTTCAGTGACTGAACTTCTTCAGTAACAGTCTCTGGTCTTTCTGAAGATGACATCTCCTGTCTCTTGAGCCTTTTCTCTCTCTTTTGCCTTTCTTCCATAGCGTGAATTTCTTTTAAATCTTGGATATGTCTACGATGTTCTTCAGTCTCGGCCGCCCTGATGGTTGCACTCATGAGTCTTTCAGGATTTTCAGATACCTTTTTCTTCTTAGGTGGCTAATCTTCAGCAGCTTGTTTTTCTTTCCTTTTTCCCTTCGAGCGCTCTTCCTTTTCAGCTGCCTCAGCTTGCGCTTGAGCAGCTCTTTGTTGTTTTTCTCGAATTGCCTCCTTGTATTTTCTATATGCCTCCTTTACTTATGGCAATCTTTCAGCTGCATACATCCAGTCGTGTAACAACACCCATTCATTTGTCTTGATTTCTGTGTACTGGCGACTTGTAGGAACGTGAAATTTGTAAAGATCTCCATCGTTTGGAGGATCCTTATATTGGTCGTTGATTAACATTTGAATGAACCTTGGATACATCACCCAAGTCGGCCCACTGACATTTTCCAGCATGTAGTTGAAGATTAAACCAGAGACGTTGAACTTTTGTTTCGTACACAAATTTAACATAGCCGCCGACCATTCCAAATTTAATCCGTCAAACCCACCTTTGCGATGAACTAAACTCATAGCAAATACGTGAACGATGAACCTCCAGTCCCTTGTGAGTCCACCCCTTTTGATCTCCTTCTTTTGCTGAAAGTCTCCTGCATACCCCATTCCCCGAAATCCATCCAAGATATCATCTTTTCTCAAGGAAATTGGATCTTTTGTGTTGTCTTGCAGTTTTAAGACTTTGCGAATCCTCTCTTCAGTCACTTCTATTCGTTTGTTGCGCACGGTTGACGACATTCCTCTGGTGTTATTGATGGTCTCAGGCTTCGCATTTTCCCAGAATTCTCGAATATGGGTTCTGTATACTTTAACGGCAGTCTCGACCGCGTACCCGACTCTGCTTGATCTAACCCATCTAGCTGCATCCTCGAATTCCTGTGGGACCTGCTCCAGATTGATGCTTTGATTATGCTTTAACGTTTTATCCCATTCAACGTTCTTCACCATCCTGCTTTTGACACGAACAAAGAGGCAAGTTAGAAAGAACTTTAGGAAATAAATATTTACAAGAAAACTATAAACAAACAGTATTTACAAAACTATTTTGAAAAGTATATTGAAAAATATTTGGTTAAAAGAATTAAAGAAATTAGTTAATAAGTTAAAAAAAATTAAAAATTTAATTTGTGCATAAATTCGCTGCTGGGTCGTTGATTGTCTCCGCCGGTGCTAGTGGTCGAGATCCGGTGTTAACATCGACAACGATGACTGACCATCATCGCTGACTTCACTGATGAGCCAATCACTTTCCTTCTCTGAGTTCGCTGATGGCTTGGATGGTTTTAGTCGGCAACTAATTCGGACCAAGTGCATATTTACCGCATAATTTCGCTAGCGAACTTAGCGACAACAAGGTTTTGTTTCCGGAAACGATCTACCAGCGAAGGTAATAGTCTAGATCGCTTTCGGGCGAAGTAGACTATTTTGCCGGTTGCTCGAACTCGCGTTCGAGACTTTAGAGATTCCATGTTAAATTCGCTATCTTCGCTGTATTCATGTCCAATTCGCTGTCATCATCGATTTCTTACAAAACCCTTCTAAAACCCTTTAACCGATTTTATCGATTGATTAATGTCGATTTCAGATAAGTCTAAGCATAAACAAACTTTCCGATGTCTCAGTTCGTTCGGTTTTACCGTTTGAAACACATAAACAAACAACAGATTCGACAATTTATGAAGATTTCAACTATAAAGCAAAGATCCAAATATTAGTAATTCCTAAGAACGGAACTGATCACCGAAAACATTGATTGATGAATGCAGAGAATGAGAATGTTTATTAACTACAAAGTGTACCTTGTGATCTTGAATGAGATGAATCTTGTGAGAAGTTTAAAGTGTTGAAAAAAAAATGTTTCGGTTTTTAAAGATGAAGAAGATGAAGGATTTTGAAAAACTTTGGACAAATGACGGTTGTGAATAGATATTTATATGAGAATTAGATATCCAGCGAAATTATAATTTCGCTGGTATCTTAATTCCGCCGTCAATGGTAGGATTTCAAGCAATTTTTAAATTCGATCGTAGATTTCAAACTTTCTCGTAAAACGTGCCTGGTTTTGTTTAAAATATTATTTGTTACGTAATATTCACAATTTTGCTAAAATTTGAGCCATTTTGACTCCGAACTTCGAATTTCCAGCTCTGGGAGGTTCCATGTGATGCTGATTTTCTTAAAATATTCGACGCTTGCCAACTTACCTGCAGAAGATCATATCGCCAACACTTGTCAATTTCTTTATTTATTTATTTATTATTATTATTATTATTATTATTATTATTATTATTATTATTATTATTATTATTATTTACTGACCAGGGCACAAGAAAAACTGCCAGTGTGTTTGTCCGCTTAAATCCATGCATCCTTCTTTCAACATGCCTTCGGGGAGCGCTTTTATCATGTTTTTGGTAATATTGACAAGTCTTCAATGGCCCCCACACAAGCTATTGAGAATAGAATCATTACGCCCCCGTGAGTCCCACATCAGGACATACCCCCGCGATCAAGGTATGCACAAAGATTCCTCATAACAGGTGAGTATATTGGTTTCATTCTCTTCAACAATAGAACGGAGATCAGGTCTGTACTTTCGTACAACAGAGATCCCAAGAACTATCGAGGGCTGATCGGTGCATTTTAAGTACACTCTATTTTGTATTAATCATAGTAAAAATGCATCAATATTGGTAAAAATGATATTGTCTTGATTCGTTTTTATATTTAATGGGTTATAAAACAAATGAGCTTAAAAAGGAAGTAATAAAAAAAGCAAGGTTAGTGTTGGAAATAATCGTTTAAATTGTATTGTAATTAATGTGTTAGATAATTATTATTAATTTAATTACTAAACAGTTTTATATATTTGTGTATGTTGACATAACAGGGAAGAATGGTGAGAATTAAATGTGACTTCAAGTTCTAAATAATCATGTGGTGGGTCCTCTTTGAAATACAGATGGCTACAAGTTTGATGAAAATCAACGTAAATTGAGTTGGGCCGATTTATGGAGATGATTGGGCTGATTTATAGAATGGGACGCAATCAAGTAGGAGAAAATAAGAATGTCGGCCAAAAATAAGAATGTCGGCCGTGATACATCGAACAGGGACAATTTTCATCATCATTCAATATTATTCAAGCCAAGCAATGAAATCTGATCAACCCGGGATGACAACCGAAGCTGTGAAGATCATTATGCGCGGCTAAGCCTCTCGTGACTTCTGCCCGGATGAACGTTTACATGGTTTGATATAATTATTTGTTTTTCTGATTTTTGTAAACTGGTACAGCTTGACCACTTGTGTTGGATTATTGGTAAACGTTTCTTGTGTTTGAATTACTTGTCGTTTATTAAGTGTATTGGCAACTTTCTTGCGTTGTTAGCGGGTTGGTAAATTGGTGGGTAATTGATACAATCAAACGGGTT
The DNA here is from genome assembly GCF_002127325.2 of Helianthus annuus. NCBI lineage: Eukaryota > Viridiplantae > Streptophyta > Magnoliopsida > Asterales > Asteraceae > Helianthus > Helianthus annuus. Next base: position 96,580,555 of record NC_035445.2, on the reverse strand, counting down.
ATTAGGTTGCATAGTGAATCTTAAAAACTATCCCTATTAACTAATCAAATTCATTAATTCCGAGGCCATGTCTATGTGGTGTTTTGAATCAGAAAACGAATTTTTATAGAAAAACGGGTATTCGGGATTCCGGGTGGAGGTTACTTCTTCTCATCTTGATAACACTTTTCGTGACAAATCGTGTTTTCTTTTAAAACGACAAACAAACCCCCAATTTAGATAGTTTAGTTTTACTTAATTTCTTTAACACTGACCACAAATTCCCTGTGGATACGATACCCTACTTACGCTATCTACGTAGCTTATTTAGGTTTTTGATTGACCCTTACGACAGTGATCAAGGGCTAAGACAGATAGTTTGGTGAACAGGTCAGTACTACCGTACAGCAGAGTGACCAAACTAATCTATCTAAGGTTTTGGCCAAAAATGGCGCTTATTATGAGAAGGGTTTTGGCCAAAAATGGCGCTTATTAGGAGGGGTTTGGCCTTTTTTTAAGGCACTTATTATTAAAAGGATATCATAGCGTCTAGGTCAGCATATATCTGGATGCAGCAGAAGAACAACTATGATATCCCCCGAATGAAATACCAATATAAAGACCCAAAATCTCAGACTTTGGCAATCTGTCAACGTAAGATTCAAGACCATTAAGCCATATGCCGCAACGTGTTACCCACTGAGATGCGTAATGCTTGAGAAAAGCCAGAATTCTTGTGTAGGCGTTATGTTTTGCTCCCTAACAGTAGTTTACTCGTCGGTGTTGCTGAATCTACCGACACGTGGTTGCTTGGTACCCCGATTTCTTTTTGTTTTCTGTTTTCGCAAGAAATGACAAAGTGTTAGCAATTTTCTATCACTTCCTCTAGCAGGAGTCAGACATAAGCATCTGTTTTTGGATTTTCTGAATAGATCCCCCCTAAAATCTTTATTTTCGTGAGTCCTTTTGCCCGAAAATAAAATTTTAAACAGAAAATCTTTTTGGTGGGCGCCATTTTTCGATACTTGTTTTACTCTCAACAAACGTTTTTTTTTTAAGGGATAGCGTATTTACGGACAATTTGGATCACAGGATTCATTTCCATTCAAGGAAATTAACCATTTCCAACCAGGTTACCAGCTGGTTGAATCGAGTTTTATCAAAGGCTTTTGTGAAAATGTCGGCTCGCTGCTGTGTTGTATCCACTGGCACCACTTGAATATACCCCTTCTCGTAGGCATCTCGAATTGCGTGAATTCGAATTTCAATGTGCTTTATTCTTGAGTGGTGCATGGGATTCTTCACAATTCCCAGACATGCTTCATTGTCGATGAATATAGGAGTCTTCATGATGTTGATTCCATAATCCAACAACTGATTTTGTATCCAGAGAACTTGTGAACAGCAGCTGTAGGCCGCAGTGTATTCTGCCTGCGCTGTTGAAGTGGACACCGTTGTCTGCTTCTTGCTTTGCCATGAGATCAAACGATTTCCCAAGAATTGACATCCTCCTGATACAGACCTGCGATCTACTTTACAACCTGCATGATCACTGTTAGAATAGGCAATAAGATCAAAATTACTATCTTTAGGATACCAAAGACCTAGTTTCGGAGTTCCTTTGAGATAGCGGAAGATGCGCTTTACAGCAGTTTCGTGAGATTCCTCGGGATTTGTCTGAAATCGAGCACAAAGACAGACTGCCCACATAATGTCCGGCCTGCTAGCCGTCAAATACATCAGAGAACCGATCATCGAGCGATAAAAGGATTTGTTTACTGGTTTTCCTTGAGGATCTAGAGTAAGCTCTGTCTGAGAGGCGAATGGGGTGCTTGCAACTTTACAGTCGTTCATGTTGTACTTCGTGAGAATATCCCGAATGTACTTGGCCTGATGAAAGAAAATCCCATCCTCTTTTTGCTTCACTTCTAGCCCTAAGAAGAAATTCAGCTCTCCCATCATGCTCATTTCGAATTTTGCCTTCATGACGGTCTCGAATTCTCTGCACAACGCCTCGTTAGTTGACCCGAAGATGATATCGTCGACGTAGATTTGAACCAGCATTGCATCTTCCCCGATCTTCTTGGTGAAGAGAGTCATGTCGATTTTTCCTCTGGTGTACCCACACTCTAGCAGGTAAGTTGACAGAGTCTCGTACCAAGCACGTGGAGCTTGGTGAAGACCATAGAGCACTTTGTCTAACTTGAAATAACGACCTGGAAAGTAAGGATCTTCAAACCCAGGAGGCTGGCATACGTAGACTTCTTCCTTTACTTTCCCGTAAAGAAAAACACTCTTTACATCCATTTGAAAGACCTTGAAATTTCTGTATGATGCATATGCTAGGAATATTCTGATCGCTTCCAGTCGTGCAACAGGAGCGAAAACTTCTTCGTAGTCAATCCCTTCCTCCTGACGAAAGCCTTGCACCACCAACCTGGCCTTGTTCTTAATCACCACTCCACGATCATCCATCTTGTTATGAAAGACCCACTTAGTACCAATTGGAAACTTTCCTTCAGGTAAATCTACTAATTCCCAAACTTTAAGCTTGCGAAATTGAGATAGCTCTTCCTGCATGGCCTGGACCCAACTGGAGTCTTGAATAGCCTCTTCAATGTCTCGCGGAACGGATTGCGAAAGAAAAGCTGCAAATAGACCCTTGTTGATGCTTGATGACTGCCCGCGTGTACGCACTCCTTCTTCGACTGCTCCTATGACGTTCTCAAGAGGATGATTTCGATTTGTCTTGTATCCTGCATTTGTCAGAGACTCAATCTGCTGCGGAAGGTTGGTGAAGTGTTCGTCCACATAAATCACTGGTGGATCATCTTCTTGAGTTGGTTCATCCACATTCGCCTGTGAAGAAGAAGCATCGTTTTCTTGGGTGTTCTCAGGCGAAGTGTCACCAGTTGCTTCATTCACAACAAGAATAGGGTCAGCGGTTGATGGAGATAGACGGGTGGAAAACGGAGTTAAACCAATGTCTGATGAGTCAAACAGTGGTTCAACTTGAGTGTCTTCAACAGGTTCTGTTTCTGGAGCATCTTCCGGAATTTCAAAAGTGTTAAAAATCACACCCACATCATAGAACCAATCGGGAGTACTTCCGGTGTTGGTATAGTTCCCTTCTTGAAAGTCAACATAGTATGCCTCAACCACCATCTTCGTTCTTTTGTTGTAGACTCTGTAGGCCTTCTGTGTGGATGAATATCCCATGAAGTAGCAGATATCACCCACTGCGTCGAACTTGATGAGATTTTCTTGAGTGTTTAGAAGGGTGCATGAACTTGATGAGCGGCTTTCTTTTGAAAAGAAGTTCATATGTGGTCTTTCCGTGTGGTTTTACAATGAGTACCCTGTTTAGAACGTAGCATGTTGTATTTACTGCTTCTGCCCAAAAAATGATTGGAAGCTTTGAATCTACTAGCATGGTTCTTGCAGCTTCGATCAACGTTCTGTTCTTGCGTTCGGCGACTCCATTTTGTTGGGGAGTTCTGGCTGCACTGTATTGGAGATGAATTCCCTTTTCTGCACAGAAGGATATGAAGGTCTGATTTTTGAACTCGGACCCATTATCACTTCTGATCGACTTTACTTTCAGTTTGGTCACGTTTTCAATTAGCGGGATGAACGATTTGAGAACTTTAGCAGTCTCGCTTTTTGCTTCAAGAAAATACACCCATGAAAACCGAGAGACATCATTTGTGATCACCAAACAGTAAGAACTTTTAGCAAGACTTTTAACACTAATTGGACCAAAAAGATCCATATGCATCAACTGAAGAGGCGGAGTAATCGTATTCACTGCTTTGGACTTGTGCGATTTCCTATGTTGCTTTCCCTGGGCGCATGCAATACATTTTTTAGAAAATGGAAATTCTTTAATCGGAAGACCTCTAACTAAGTTTAACTTAGAGAGTTTGTTCATATTTTTGAAATTAACATGCCCCAATCGCCTGTGCCAAAGCAGTGATTCCGACTCTGAAGCCTTAGAGATCAAGCAGGTCAAATTGTCATTTGTCATGGGATTTTTCATATTGAGCACGTATGTGTTGTTTTGTCTTGGAGCAGTGAGCAGTGAGCATGATCATTTCTGCAGGAACGACATATCCAGGCTTGAGGAACAAGCATTCCATGTCATTGAAAAGCACCGATATTCCTTTATCACAGACTTGTGAGACACTCATGAGATTGTAGCACAACTCTGGAACATAGTTGACATTTTCCAACGTGAGAGCTTTAGACACCACATCTCCTACTCCAACGATCTTCCCTCCTTTCTCGTCTCCAGCGAAAGACACTAAATCACCATCGATGAAGCGATAGTTCTTTAGAAGTTCCTTTAATCCAGTCATGTGTCTGGAACATCCGCTGTCGACATGCCAGATGCAATCCATGAGCATACGAAGCCATTTCTGGAGTTTATTCTGATATACAAAAAATATACACAAATTAGTTTGATTTGGGAACCCAGATTTGCTTCATTTTGAGTCTATCGTGGTTTTGACCCACGTTGACCTCTTTTTGTTTCCAAAAATAGGCTGTTGACTCAACCAGATTTTTAACAGACTTCTTAAGATAATTTAGTTGATGTGTGACGTTTGTAAGAAAATCATGTTCTTGTTTAGAAAACTTCTTGGTTTTACAATGTTTCGCTGTATGTCCTAAGTGACCACAGCGAAAGCATCTTTTACGTCTGGGTCTTTTGTGTTAGAAGATGATGTATGTGATGAGAGTCTTGAGCTTTCTGCTTTCTTCATTTTCTTGTCCACTCTACTTTCATCTTCTGAGTATTCTTCATCACTGTCTGAATCGAATGAACTTTCATACGTGTTGTCCTCGCTTGAGCTTTGCTCTTCACTTGCTTCGTAACTTGACTCATTGTAGCTTTGATCTTCGTTTGAACTTTCTGAGTCTTGGTCTTCGATGGTTTCAGTACTTGAACATTTGAAGCTCTCATCATTGATGGGTTGATCTTCATTTGAGGATTGCTGGGTTTCTTCACTAGGGAATTCGAGATTTTCACCACTTGTTGTTTGATATTCACTTGAACTTTCTGATCTTTGCTCATCTTTTGAGGCAGTGATGCTTGAGTCTTCATTGCCATGATCTTCAGTGACATTCTTTTCCGAATCTGTCATACCTGTTCTAGAAGGAATAAATTCCAGAATCTCCTCTGTGAGGAATTTTCCAAAACTATTCTTTTTCAATTCTGGCACAAATACAGGAGATTCACAAACAACTTTATCATCACAAAACGCATAATTTAAATCATGACATTCAGCCACACAATGTTCACGATCACGGGTCTCAAATATAGGCACATAGCCCTTACAGTCATCCGAAGATTTAAATTTAGGCACACGGCCATTACAGTCATCCATCCTACTTAAATTATTACATTCATCCTTAATATTGTTTCTCCTAGAACAGTTCCAGGCGAACCAGTTAATGGTGGAATAACTGTCGCCTGAATATCCGATTCCTATTTTTGAACCGCCGCATTCTCCATCCTCATCGCACACATCTTCTTTACACACAATTGGATCTGCATTACTTTTAGAACAGTTAGCGGTTGTTTCATTTTCACAAAACTCATTTTGTTCAACAGAGGCCTTTTCATTGATGAGATCGTTTTCGGGATGAGGAGTCGGCATAGGCACATAGTTTTTGCTATGTGGTGGAAAGAAGAGTTTTCTTTCATTTCCGTGCCTGTCCTTATACCCAATCCCGTCTTTCACAAATGTTGGTCGTTGGCAGTTTTTGATGTCAGTAAAGGCCTTTTGACTGACATTCCATTTGTCTATTATAATTTGTAATTTATTCTTTTCGTTCAAAGCTTTTTCTAACCTTTCTGTGAGATCGTTAATGATAAAATCTTTTCTAAACACAAATTCTTTTAGAGTTTGCATTTCAGCTAAAGTTGAATTCAACTTTCTCTGATATGCAGCCTCATTCTGTTTAAGCTCGTTGTTAAATTTTAAAGCTTTGTCTTTTTGTCTCTCAAATTCTAGATTTAGAGACTTGTAATGTGCCACGACATCAACGCATGCAGGTGTGCATAATGTTTCTTTAAAACTAAGTGGAATACTGTTTACCAAGTCCTTGTCAGCTTTTTCTTTTGAAGACTCTGTTTTCATAGCTGCAGCTGGGACCTTTTCCTTGCCTTTCTCTTGATCAGATGCCTTCTCAGACACATGCTCCTTTACTTCTCCAGACTTCTTTTCTTTCTCAGGCTCCAAGGAGGTGAGAATGCTTTTCAGACCTTTGTCAGCAGTATTTTCTCCTTTTGGAATTCCAGCTGTCTGTTTCTCAAACTGCTTCGATGAGGACTCGCTTGAGATCTTAGCCATCAGAGCTTTGTTGACATGCTCCTTTGCTTCAGCAATTTCTTTACTCCAATCATAGTCTTCGACGACTAGAGCTTTTGGCGTGCTAGGAGACGCGTTGTTCTTGTTTTCTTCAACTGTGATTTGCTTTACAGCAGGAGTGGTTTCACTGTTTCCTTCTTCCAACAGAGGACAATCACACTTGAAATGGCCCAGATTCTTGCAGTTGTAGCACCTAAGTTTGGATTTGTCAAAACCAGCTTTTCCAAGACCCAAACGCTTTCCTGTTTTGTCTTTAAATTTCTTTAACCTCAAAGTGATCATGGCCATCTGCCATTTCAGATCCATTTCTTCCATGTCATCTGGATCAACCTGATACATGTCTTCAGCTGTGAACATCTCCTTCTTTAGTTCTCCGGACATCAAAGCTTCATAGCTGCTCAGAAACATATTGAAAAGTGCCACGTTTTCAGTAGACACCTTCAACGCTTGTGTATCACCAACCGTGATCGTCTTCTCAATAGGTTGTGGAGCTTTCGATGCGCTTGCGGAAGCGTTGGCATAGATTAAATGAGAAGCTTGTGGAGTGATGCCACCTGAAGCAAGAAATGCCACGTTTTTCAATCCGGCAAAGGTTTGAGTTGACTTTGGTGGGTAACCAGCAGTGTTCGTCTCTCGTTTGTTGACATCCATTTCAAAGGCTCTTAGGGTGTTAATCAAGTCAGACAGAGTGACAGGATTTGGATTGTTGAGGAAATCCTTCTTGATCATCATGCATTGTAGGCTCCATTCCTTGGGGAGTGAATCTAGCAGCTTCTTTATTGCAGCACGGTTTGTGACAGGATTTCCCGCCTTCTTCATTTTGGTCATCATATTCAGAAAGCGACTGATGTGATCGGAAAGACTTTCTCCACGAACTCCACAAAACATGTCATATTGTTTCTGCACCATGTCTCTATTGCTTTCGATCAGCTCTTCATTCCCCTCATAATACTCAATCAATGCATTCCAGAGTGCATTTGCAGTTCGGTGTTCTTCAAACATGTTACAGTCATCAGTTGACATGCCATGGTTAAGGCAGCATGAGCACGATGATCACGTTGGATTAGGGCCTTGTCTTCATCAGTGAAGGTGGTTGCATCATTGTTGGCAACTACCGCATCTCCTCGAACCACCATTGGAATGTGAGGTCCAGCGGTAACAGAAAGCCACAGATTGTAGTCCGTATACTCGAAGAACGACTGAATGCGAGTCTTCCAAGTGCTAAAGTCTTCAGCCCCTTTCAACTTTGGTGGCCTAGTAGTGGTTCCGGTCTCAAGTTCCGCTTGAGCAATTGGACTTAGTTGATTCAATGACATCTTGATTTGGCTTTGACAAAAAAAGGACTGATCAGAAGCTAATTTCGCTGACAGATCACTAGAATCCGGTAACAGTGTTAATTCCGCCGATGACTTGAGAAGCACGAACTATTTCGCTGAAAATCTTCACTGATCTCCTATCTTCGCTAGTAAACACGATGATGTCCTGCACGAGCGAACAAGCTAATTCCGCTGATACAAGCAACACAAACGTTAGTTTGACTAATTTCGCCGATTACCGTGATAAGAACACTGTGGTTCAATATCACAGTTCTCGAAATCCCTTTCGATAATTTCGCTACAGGGTCACTTGACACTATTTCGCCGATAATCAGTAATTTCGCTCGAATTATGATCGTCGAAATTAATGATAATGCGATGAACTTCGAAATGAGTTCGCTATGTTCGCTATATTCAAAGATATCGTCGCTGTATTCAAATTTTAAATTCGCTATCTTCAAAACTTGTTCGCTGCATTCAAGTTAAATTCGCTGGACAGAGGGTTTAACATGAACTAAAGCCCTCTAATCACTCAAAAACAGCTCAAAACCATGTTTTGATGCATCAAAATGTCCAAAATGACTCCGTAATCGTGTATTAACAACAACCTATCGATTAAACACACCAAATCAATCCATTTTATGTCTAAAAATTTGAAAACCTTGAAACTTTTGAAAAACCTTCAAAACTATGAAAAATCTCAACAAGAACACAACAACCAAGAGCACTAAGGCTCTGATACCAAATTGTAAATCCCAATATCAATCCGGATCACAGTGGTTGGTTGTTTTAGCCAAAACACCTATTGATTAACTGTTTGAACTATGAAAAGTTAAGAATGATCAAAGATGAAGGTGAAGCTAATGGATTAATAAATACAACAAGTGTTATATTGAATCCAAATAATGAAATAAATCAATAGAGCACCTTGGATATCAGATTTGAGCACAAGAATAATGATAGAATGTAAACAACACCAATATTCATTAAGAGAGCCAAAAGCTTGAGTTGGTAACAATACAAGGGCTATATATAGTGTTCCTGACTAGCCAGCAAATTTATAAATTTGCTGGAATCTTATCTACACTAGGTCAGGAATCCTGATTCTATAGAATTACAAAATGAGCCCTTATACTATCAAAATAGCTACAAACCACTATAAAACTAATCCAGCACAAGTATGAACGATCTCAAAAGTTCCAACAATCGACCACCACCACCACCTCCCACCACCCACCCCATCACAACCTTCTATCATCGCCGCCACCTGCCTGCACCGTCACAACCCACCCCACCACCATCACCACCCACCATTTCCACCACCACCGGCCACTTTCCGCCACCCACGTCATCAACCAACACCACCGCCATCATCGTTAAACCAACAACCACCGCCATCATCTTCACTGTAAACCGACACAACACCATCCCCAATTCCCCATACCATCGCACCTGCAAAAAAACAAAGAAAAATGTGGTTTGACCAAAATTCACCTAAGTTAACTAAATTTTTTGAATGGAGTTAGTGGGTTGGATGAAAATGACAAAAAATTGACAAAAGTCGGGGACTAAAATGGCAGAAAACAAAACTATTTGGACTAAAATGGCAAAAAAAACTATTTGAACTAAAGTGACACTTTTGATCAAACCTTATAGACCAAAATGGCAATTTACTCTAAATAAACTAAGAGGATCAATGTTCTTATAAGATTAAATTAAATAACTAACTTTTAGAAATTATATACCGTCATATTAGAAAGAAAAAAACAGGTCACCTGTATATCATGTGTACCTCAAAATTTACCAACTGTCGTTAAAAACAAATTCTGTAGAGGACCCCAGGAAAAATTATTGTGTAATGTAATTGCTATTTAAAAAAAGTAGTGTTGATAAATCAGAATTTTGGACAAAACATAATAACTTAGCTGAATTCATTATCATTTATGACACTTGATCAAATTATTAAAAAAAAGTACATGTTATACCCCTAGGGGAAGGTTCAAATGAAAATCACTAGTTATTGTGAAAACTAGAAAACTAACTAAAACCCACTAAAAAGGAGGGAGGGAAGACTTTTAATGGAGGGGTAAAATTGGAACAAAAAATATATAACTTTTCAAACATTTCTCATTTCTCCATACGTTATCATTTTAAAACAAAAATGGCACCATAAGATCACAAATTTTCTTATCTTTCATTCAAGTATATTCGAGCATATTTTTTATGACATAAAAAAGATTTATGGTGTCGTCTTGTTTTCAATACTATTATTATAGTAGTGCACATGTGCAATATAACATGTACTACAATTTGCGTTACATGCTTAAAATTAGCTTTTTGATTCTAGTTTAGCTTTTAGGGTTAGTTTTTTTGGAGGTTTAGGATTAGGATTAGGATTAGGTTTTTGGGGGGTGGGGGTGGGGGGTTAGGTTTTTTTCGTGTTTATGTTTAGGGTTTAGTTTTAGGTTTTCGGGAGGGTGGGGGGTGGGGGGGTTTAGGTTTTTTTTTTAGGGGGGGGGGTTAGGCTTTTGGTGGGAGGGTGAATTTAGGTTTGGGGGGGGGGGTGGGGGGTTTAGGTTTTTGGGGGGTGTCGGTGGGGGTGGGTTAAGTGGTTTAGGCTTTCCGTATTAGTGCACATGTGCAGTACAACCAAAAAAAATTTTTTTTTTTTTTGAAATTTTTTTTCCATATATAAAAAGTAGCGATTTTTCTAAAAAAAATTGTAAAAAAAAAAAATTGTATGTTTTTTAGGCTTTTTTTAGTTAGTTTTCGAGTTTTCACAATAAAAGTGGTTTTCATTTAAACCATCCCCTATACCCCTAATCCCATATCTTATTTATGCTATATGCCTAACATGATGGCACTTATTTTACTTATATGCTACCCATCAAATTTACAGTACAGTTTGATTTGATCTGAGAATACATACAGTTTAGCTCAACTTCAGTAACATCACTCTTGAGCATTTCGAGAGAGGCACGAACCGATGAATAATTATGTCTCCACCGCTGAATTCTGAAAAATGTGTTTGCTTGTAAGTTGTAACAGTGCTATCTCAATTCTGTAATCCCCTAAATTTTTCATCATACTCGTGAAAACGTCAATTAAAGTGAACTTTTTTTGTCATGTAACGTGGAAAAGGGGAACATTAGTGATTTGACACTTGAAGGGGGGCACTGCAACTGCAAGTAAAAGGGGAGGGGGTGGCCGGAGTACATTTAGCACAACCCTATCATAATTCTGATGGATTAGCGAATAACCATATGATGTTTGCGTTCTTTTCCTTTTTCCTTTTTAATGAAAAAAGAGTGTATCTTTTATATATAAAGGTGAAGATGATACCTTTTTGCAAAAGATTTTGTATTGTTGCCATAATCTTGCATTGTCTTCCCTCAAGAACCTCTCCTGGACATAAAATATAATGTGTTGTTCTTATATGTGTTATGCAGATTTCATTTCTAAAGAGATAAAAATACCGAAACAAATAATGATCAGTTGGTATTGCGTTTGGCACATACCTTTCGCGCCCTTAAGGTTGTCAAGGTTGATTCAAGCTTAGTGTCTAACTTCATAAGTTCGTCTAGTGAACACGATTCTAAGGTTTGTCCCAAAAGCTTCCGAACACATTAAAATCACCGTATAGTAATTTTAGAAGTGGACATGTTCGAAAACATTAAACATAAATAAATCAGCGGTGCAAAGGGATATGTAACATCTAAAAAACCACCGTTTTGACACTTCAAGTTCTTCGATTTTCGTCCGAATTCTTGTGGTGTTGTGTTTCAAGTGCTGCAACAGTAAATGGAAATGTTTTTAAGGTTAAATAAAACACCCTTTTAAAATCTTGTGGAACTAGTTCATGTTTAGAATATGAATATTTGCCTGAATTTGGGGTTGAATTTCATCATTGCAGCTTTGTTTTGCCATAGCATGGTCATGGTACTTATGTATGGTCTTCCTTATGCTGAAACCAAACAACATATTCTATGGTTATTAATGTCAATGATCAACTATGATCAATTACTGTAAGAGATCCTATGGTTGTTGTCTTCGACTATGTGTTATGGGTTAACTAAACTGTTACGTATCTTATTTATTTTAGTTTTATTACTATTGTTAAGTCAAGGGATTAGGATGTTATTTTGGTTTAGTTTGGGGGGTGTCTTATGTAAATTTCTTATCTATTTATTTGGATGTTATGTATGGAATGGAATCAAGCATAATTTGAGTCAAATATCTCTCTATCTTTTAGTTTTCTTCTTCCCCAAGGTTTTAACCCTATCAAGGGTATCAGAGCCGTTCCGATCTCCGGTCGGAATTACTTCCGATTACCATGACTAACACTCGCAATCAAGAAATTGACAGCACTCTCAAGGAACTTGGCAAGGCAATCTCAAATCTCCAAGAAACCCTAGCCACCATGTTGAAACAACAAGAACAGTCGATGAAACAACAAGAAGAGATCTTACGAGCACTCAAGGAGCATTCAAGCGGTGGCAGTTTTAGCGGCGGCGGAGGCGGCTTCAGCGGCGGCGGAGGCGGCCCTGATAAGGGCCTGTTTAGCGATGAATCGCGGACGGGTACTCGGCCTATGCGGGTCGGGAAGGTTGAGTTTCCTCGGTTTTCAGGTGAAGATGTGGAGGATGGGCTGCAACCCGAAGATGTCAAAATAACACCTTCGGTTAACGCTTCAAAACTTCCGTTGCTTCCAGATCCAACAGGAGTCCCTGGGCCACCAGCTTATAAACCAGCAACTATTAACGCGAAGCGCTTGTCAGGTGAGGAACTAGAGTTAAAAAAGTCAAAAGGAGAATGCTTTTGGTGCACTGAAAAGTTCGTTCCAGGACACAAGTGCAAAAAGAAACAACTTTTTGTGATTAACGTGGAAGGCGACGAGGAAACTGAACAAGACGACAAGGGTTAAGGATTGAATTGAAGAGCTTACTTTTTGAGGGCAAAAAGTAGGTTAAGGGGGGAGTATTGTTACGTATCTTATTTATTTTAGTTTTATTACTATTGTTAAGTCAAGGGATTAGGATGTTATTTTGGTTTAGTTTGGGGGGTGTCTTATGTAAGTTTCTTATCTATTTATTTGGATGTTACGTATGGAATGGAATCAAGCATAATTTGAGTCAAATATCTCTCTATCTCTTAGTTTTCTTCTTCCCCAAGGTTTTAATCTTGATAGGGTTAAACCCTAAAAGAGAAGAACTAGGAGAATATTTGGAGAAAATAGGAGAATTTCAAACTTCAAATCTGATTTCCTTCCTTCATGTTACGTACATAAATAAGTAAATAACCCAAACAATTACATTAGACTCCCTAAACTACTAATAATTAGTAAAATACCCCTAAACTATTATTCTTCACGTAACAATACTTCCCCCTTAAAAGATTCTTGACCTCGAGAATCACAAAATAGAGAAAAAAATGCAGCATCCATGAGTTCTTTTGGGTCGACGCATTCCAGGGTGGACGCCATTCGGTCCTTCCGATTGCAATCGGAGAAATCCTAGCGATGCGCCATGGTGGGCGCCAATCATTTACGGAACTCGCCTTTGCCTTTAAACAGGCACCAAAAAGATTGTGGTTAACAACATCAATTATATCATCATCTGGAAGGGTATCAAACTTCCTACCATATTTGACATGAAGACCTTGACGAACAGGAACCGCATCACTGTTCGGAACCAGTAGGCCAGCCTTAACAACATTGTATAGTCTAGTTTTGGGTTCTTCGCAAGCGCCATTAGCAAGGATTATGCAAAGTGTGTCTCTATGTTTTCTTCCTTTATGAAGAACGGTGTCTTCATTGAAGGACTGGAGCTTTTTCACTGTCTCATGTAGTGCAACAATGGAATTATCATTGTTAATATTTTCATCAACAACAATTATGGCTTCTGTCATCCGAGTACCCGTCCGCGAATCATTGCTAAATAGCCCTTTATCAGGGCCGCCTCCGCCGTCGCTGAAGCCGCCTCCGCCGCCGCTAAAACTGCCACCGCTTGAATGCTCCTTGAGTGCTCGTAAGATCTCTTCTTGTTGTTTCATCAACTGTTCTTGTTGTTTCAACATGGCGGCTAGGGTTTCTTGGAGATTTGAGATTGCCTTGCCATGTTCCTTGAGAGTGCTGTCAATTTCTTGATTGCGAGTGTTAGTCATGGTAATCGAAAGTAATTCCGACCGGAGATCGGAACGGCTCTGATACCCTTGATAGGGTTAAAACCTTGGGAAGAAAGAAAACTAAGAGATAGAGAGATATTTGACTCAAATTATGCTTGATTCCATTCCATACGTAACATCCAAATAAATAGATAAGAAACTTACATAAGACACCCCCAAACTAAACTAAACCAAAATAACATCCTAATCCCTTGACTTAACAATAGTAATAAAACTAAAATAAATAAGATACGTAACAATACTCCCCCCTTAACCTACTTTTTGCCCTCAAAAAGTAAGCTCTTCAATTCAATCCTTAACCCTTGTCGTCTTTTTCAGTTTCCTCATCGCCTTCCACGTTAATCACAAAAAGTTGTTTCTTTTTGCACTTGTGTCCTGGAACGAACTTTTCAGTGCACCAAAAGCATTCTCCTTTTGACTTTTTTAACTCTAGTTCCTCACCTGACAAGCGCTTCGCGTTAATAGTTGCTGGTTTATAAGCTGGTGGCCCAGGGACTCCTGTTGGATCTGGAAGCAACGGAAGTTTTGAAGCGTTTACCGAAGGTGTTATTTTGACATCTTCGGGTTGCAGCCCATCCTCCACATCTTCACCTGAAAACCGAGGAAACTCAACCTTCCCGACCCGCATAGGCCGAGTACCCGTCCGCGATTCATCGTAGGATTTGGTATCGATAGCTCGAGCCGGTTCGTTCTAGCACTTCACATTTAGTCTTGCTTCTTCATTTGGGACATCTCTAGCGGGGGGTCAATTGAGGGAAATAGATATTTAACCGTTATCATTGTCACATTAGCATTGCTTGATTCTAGGGATTCGACACCTAGGTAGCCTTTATCTCATATATATTTGATCACAATTTGCTCTCGTGTTTGCTTCGTTTGCTTGTTTTGTTTCTTACGTCCTCTTATTTAATTTCGTTATTATTTAATTATTAAAAATCACTTTCAAAACAATTCTAAAATTTGACTACTTATTCGACAAAGGTTCATTATCTAGAGTTTGCATATAGTGTCCACGGATTGATATCCGGTCTTGCCATCTACACTACACTGCGACCGGTGCACTTGCCGATTGTGTGTGGTTTAGGTTGTGATTCCATTTTTAAAACTTGTTCGAATTTAATATACACATTTTCACACATCAAGTTTTTGGTCACCCAATCTACCCACCAATGATTAGCTAATAACCTAGCTCACCCTAATCGTCTTTCGAGTCACAAGATGAGGATGCAAGTTTTAATATAGTGATTTTAATTATTAGTCAACTTGGTCAATTTCTCAACACAATACCTAACCCGAAAATCCTAAGATAACCGAATTAAATTAAATTCTAAGTCTAGGGGGAATTTCTTCGTGCCTAAACCGCTGAATTTATTGACTAATAAAATAACCAAAACATACCAACATGCAATATCAAGATCAATTTCAAAGAAAAGTTATGTAAATCACATCAAATAACCGAAAACATGTCACAAACGCACTACAAACCTCTAGTTCATCAAAACCCATGTAGTTTAAGAAAATTAGCCAAGAATCATATTCAAGAACAAGAAACAAGTCTCAAACGATAAGCAAATCATGTTCATAATTTTGTAAAACACAAAGTCTAACAAAACTAAAAATAATAAATTGCAAAACAAACCCGAAACTTGAATCATGACTTGAAGCTCGAACCAATAGTCTCTTTTTTCCTTCTCCTTCTTGATCGTAGACCCCCACTTCTCGTATATTCTGCCGTCTACTTCTCTTTCTGTTCGTGCTTGTTCTCTTCCGTATGTGTTTTTTTTTAATTGCCTCCCACTTTCTCCATGTTAATTCGTTACGCATGTATATATGATATATCAGTAGGGCCAAAGAAATATAATCATGAAGATCGCCCAATATGCTTTCCCAGCTTGGGAACATAACGAGACAACAAGCCCAATAATCACCATTTAATATAATCGGCCCAATAAACAATCAGATAACGGTGGCACATTGGAATTTTTGGATTTCCTTAATTGCAATAATGAACTTTCATGCTTCTTTTAATCCTTGGTAAATCGGCCTCTGTATATAATTGTCATCCAAGCCCCACTCTTTATCTAATATGAGCTCCATCACCTAAGTCTTGCTTTTGAAACTCACCTACGAATGATATGGAAAAACAAAAAGAATTCAATCAATGACTCATTTATATTCTCAATTAATAATTTACGTTAGTGAATGGCTTTATGTTATCATGAAGTTGAGAATTAATTTCAAATTTCACAAAATGTGCACTTTGGTCCTTTAAGTTCTATTAACTATTTTTAAAACGACTTTTTGCTTTTCACATTTTGGTCCCTCAGGTTTAATCAACTCCCGGTTCTTTGTTTATTTATACATTTAAACCCGTTTCGATTTTATTTTCGCACCAGAACCTGTAATAATATAAAATAATAAAATATATAATAAAACTAAATAAAAACAAATAAAACTTATACAAAAATTATATAATTTACATGGGACACATATGTGTATTTTACCACACATCAAATATCCCCACACTTAACCTTTTGCTTGTCCCTAAGCAAAATCCTAAGCAACATGTCCAACTTAAACACTTAACTATAACGCAAGTCTCGAACAAGTTATAACGCGAACTACGAAATCATCAAACATAGCGGTTTCGCAAGGCTTACAACGTTCAAAAGGTTGATGAATCATAATATCTAAATGAAGACGGGCCTACCTAATCAAGCTTTTCTCACCTTCAAGCAATCAACTATGCATTGTCAACACCCCTCACAATTTCACTCATCTCTCGGCTAATATATATATATATGTAATCTCGAGTGAACTCTCAAAACCGAACTACGAAACATACTATCATAAGCTTGTACGTCAATCAAATCTCCACCTAAATGTTAGAATTTAACACGGATCAAGAGGGCTTTATTGGGTAGGTAAGGGCTAAAGGTAAGGTTTTTTTTAGGGATATATGGCTAAAAAAGTAATCACACAATAAACCGGATAAACGCAAAACAAAAAAACTAACATATTGGTCATTTTGACCCACAACTTTATTCTTTTTTTTTCTTTTTCTTTTCATCTTTTTGGCGACTCTGCTGGGGATATTTGGAGCCGGTTATCCGTTAGCAATGTGTTGTGGATTAACACATAAGAACTTGACCATTAATTAAATATCCGTTAGCAATGTGTTGTGGATTTGCTAAACACCAGAGACCAGTAACTAAAAAAAATAAACAGGTGGCATGTGATTGGTTACCACATCCATAGGCCCCACCATCATTCCCATTAACATAGTTATGGGTTAACGATTTCCCCATTCTATTCCCATTCACGGCCGCCGTTAACTAGCCGGCTTGGGTTAACCGTCGCCAACATCGTATGTGGCATCGTTAACGGATTGCTAGTAAAGCCACAACACCCAATCTTATAACTAGCAAATCTCCATAGCCAAAGTGTCTTATATGGAGCACCCTAGGGGTATGATTCCAGTCATTACTAATGTTACAATATCATGGTTTGCAAGATTGGGTGCACAACTCGCAAATTGTTAATTTTATAAGGTCACATACATGGCCACCAAACACATACACTATGATCATATGGTGACTTCTAATCATAGACTATTTATTGGATAAAATCATTTTTTTGGGATGGTCATTTTATATAATTTTGTTATAGATATATGTAAAGATGTCAAGTTTTAATTCCTATCTCATACCAAAACCATAAAAGATTTAGGTGTCTGTAAAGGTAGAAGCCTAAAGTGTTTTTCTTAGATAATATGGTCGCCATGAATATTATGGCTATAATCTAGAAAATAAAAAATAAAAGTAGATAATTACATGCTACTTATTGTTTCTTGGGTATAAATAAAGAAAATATGTGAAGTTAGTTATTATGAGTCTCAACTCACAACAATCAAGAGCATCTCTACTGTTTGTACTAAACATTTACATCATTTGGATGCAGAAAGAGAATTAATGTACGAAATTTATTACAAATCTAGTATAAGATTTAAGTTTTATGTAATTCAGTTTTTCCAACTAATAAGTAATTATTATTATTATTATTATTTTGAGCGGCAAATTTGGAAACTAAGTAATTTAAATTTACACATTGAGATATTCAGTTAAATTATATTTTCTAAGTCATGTTAAACAAAAAGCACCATTTATAAACATTTGGAATTGCTTCTTCCTAGACATTGTGGGATCGATATGTTTTAACTTGCCAAAATACAATCACCGGATTCAAACTTGCAGAGATTTGAGAGAGAATTCTAAATTAAATCATACTTGCATTAGCTTCAAATGAGGGGTACATAGGGGTACTTGGTGAAAGGGTGTGACACCCTTTGGTGAACCGACCTTCAGTGGGTGTGACGGTAGTAACCGTCAATACTTATCTATCTATTATACTAAATGAATTCTTTTAGGCCACATAAACTATTCTTAGCCAATCATTTTGATGATGTGGACATTCTCTAAAGGCTAATAATTCACACTGGGCGGCAATATCATTTCCTTCATTCTCCTTTCTCCTTCTCACGTACGTTTCTCTATTCTCCTTCTCACGTAAGTTTCTCTCCTCAACCTTTCCTTTATATCTTATTATTTGCAAATCACAAACCTAGATCTCTAAAGCAAGGATTCAAATCATCAATTGAAGGCAACACAGTAAGTTATTTTTGATCCTTAATCTGATCCGCATATGTTTTTTTTTCATTGATTGGTGTTTCATATTTGTTTAATCTTGATTTATCTTTCACGAACCCTAATTTGCAGCGAAGCAGTTCTCATGTATCTCTGATTCATCCTAATCGTTACCCTCTTGGTATGTTAAGTTTTAATCTTATAATCTTACGTTTATATAAAACCCTAATTATGATATGTGCGATTTTCAGACCTTCAAACTTCTACAAAACCCTGCTATGAACCGAATTCTCTTGATGGTTCCACTGATTGGATTCTATATAACATTTGGCTTCTAATTATTTCAATTTTCTAATATTTTTCTTCAATGGTAGCAGATCTCTGTTAATTTTCAAGTTATGGTTTTTGCTCAGGTAAATGTTCTATTGGTTTTTTTTGGATTATATAATAGTTTATTGAGTAGGAGTTGGGTGGAAAGTGTGTTTTTCCTAGAAAGTCTAGGAAGCAATAAGAACGCGACATGTGGCATTGAAGGATTTTATCTAAAAGGGCATTTATGTACTTTCACAATCTATTTTTATTTTAGGAAATTATCTTCAATAACTAACTATCCATAAATTTCGAAATTTTTTGTTTTCGATTTTAGATCTCACTTAATATCAATCATTCCTTCGTTTTCTTGCTGGAATCTATCAGCATGTTCTTGGTACTGTGTTTTAACAGTTTGTTCTTTGGTGATGTGTTTTAACAGCAAGCAGATTCATACAACTGTGTTTTATTATTCAGATTCATACAGTTGTGTTTTAACAGCAATCAGATTCATACAGTTGTATTTTTGCATTCAGATTCATACAGCTGTGTTTTAACAGCCAGCAGATTCATACAGTTGTGTTTTACCATTCAGATTCAAACAGTTGTGTTTTAACAGCAAGCAGATGCATACAGTTGTGTTTTAGAATTCAGATTCATACAGTTGTGTTTTAACAGCAAGCAGATTCATACAGTTGTGTTTTAGTATTCAGATTCATACAGGTGTGTTTTAACAGCAAGGAGATTCATACAATTGTGTTTTAACCGCAAGCAGATTCATACAGTTGTGTTTTAGCATTCAGATTCATACAGCTGTGTTTTAACAGCAAGCAGATTCATACAAATGTGTTTTACAAGCAGATTACGACCGTGTTTTCTCTTCCGGCGTTGCTTCCGGCGACTGTGTTTTCTCTTCCGGCGACTTCAAGTCGGCTCCCATCCATCTTGTTCAAATCCCTTTTTTTAATCTCTTCCCTGCAAACATAAAACACTTCAATGTAGAACACAATTGAACCCTAATCGCCAACTAAAACACAGAACACAATGTCCGTTTGATCTTACGTATATAGAAGTTGGAAAATCTCTTATCTTCATCCATGATTATAGGTATTTTTGGTATGATTTTTGATTGATTTCGTTGTGGGTTTAGAGAGAGAAAGTGAGAGAGAGGGAAATTCGCGTGTAATAAGGAAATGTGACTTATTGACGGTTATTTTTTATTGATTTAAAACACTGTTATGACGAAATTGCCCCTTATCATTTAAAACAATCTATTAAATATAGTTAAATATTACAAGATTGCCATCGATTTAATCTCAACCCTTAAACACACCAATCTGATGGACCAGATCGCTTCCTAGACTTTCTAGGAAAAACACACTTTCCGTAGGAACCCTACTCATAGTTTATTATTGGGTTTTGTTTTGTTTTTTTTTTTTTTTTTTGTCAATCATATGTATATGTTATTGATTTAATTGGAATTAGATTTATATGATATGGTTTGAAACATGTGACTGTATTGTGATTTTTTGGGGTAAATTTGGTTACATTCACCAAGTGTAGAAGTGTAGATTGGATTTTGGAGTTTATAAATTGTGAAATTAGAGATCAGTGTAGAAAGATAATCTTACAACTCTTTTAATTCTACAATACTTTGTTTGTTCGGTTTTTGATTTTGTTCATGTTTGTTCAGAGATATTCAGTTTTCATTCATTTTCGCTCTGTGATTCTTTCCGAGTTTCTCAACAAATTTCTTTCCAGTAAAGTTCTTTTAACATCACGTTGTAGTTTTTATTATTGATTTATTGAAAAAGTTTCATTGAGTTCTTCATCTAGGTAATCATTTTTTGTTCAAATATGGTTTTAGTTCTTTAATCAATCGTAATAATACCCTAATTCCCACAATCGATATTATTAGGTGTCCATACCGTTTGTCGTAGTATTGTAGCTCCATCACCATTAAGTTTGGTTAAATAATAGAATTAGTGTTGCAGAGATAGCACATGAGGATATACAAGAGTAGTTTGAACTCGAAAAACAGTAGATAATATTACTTGCACCAGTGGCGTATATAGAGTATGTTCTTAATCCCTTTCAGCTTGAGTTACTTTATTGTCATTTGTTTTTTTTATTTAACAAGATTAATATTCAATCAGTAATAATTTGTTAATAATAAGAATTATATTATGGCTACATATTTATTTATTTATTTATTTAGAATCCCGTATGGGTCAAACAAGGTTAAAGTCACTAGACTTTATGTAGGATCGTTTTCGGACCCGAACGAGTCGATCAGAAGAGTTTATCTCAATACGAAAGGCGGAAACAAACGTATCGAGTTCAATTCAGCAAGAATATCACTTTAAACTGTCGATATTATTGATAAAAAGACGTTATACAGCGATTTGACACTTCGGCAGCACTTCGTGGCTAAAACCGGAAACTGTTCTCCTGATTTCGCTTGAGACAGCCTTTATATAGGCGAAGAGATTCCGCTTGAACATGTTTCAAGCGGAATTAACATAATAAACTCAAGCGAAATCATCATGTTAACTTCGAGCGGAATTAGAACATTTATGATTTCGCTTGAACATGACCTGGTGTCATTTCAAGCGGAATCACCTCTAATTCTCACTTTCTCTTTTTTCGTGCCCTGATCTAACTAGTTCTATACAAGACTCGATACAAGACGAAGTTGACAGACGGATGCACCAACAAACTCCCCCTCGGATGTTGACGGACTCTTCAGTGTCGAGTCTTCGCATCTTCAGTCTTTATTAGCCTTTGGGCTTCTCTTTGAAGTATCTGACGCTGTAAGTATCCTCAATCTCTATCTTCTGTTTTTATCAGCACCAACAAATTCCTCCCCTCGAATACTCAGGATCTGAGTCTGGCTCTTTGTCATTCAGACTCTCCCTCTCAGTAAGCAGGGATCGCAGTCTGTCTTTCACAGGTTCAAGATCATTGCCTGACTCATACTTTGCTCAGAATCGAAACCTGGCATTCTTTGATCACAAGCTTCTCAGGATCGATTAACCCAGCTCTTACTCAAACCTGCACATTCTCTACCACAAACATAAGCTTTTTATGATAAAAATTTCACAGACTCAGACACCACTTGTAGATATCTTAAAATGATTTACCATTAAGAATCTCTAATGAACCACTTTCAGGAATATTGTTTTTATTTCAAAAACTTTTCTCATTTAAACACATACTCCCCTTTACCACATGCACATCATGTCTAGCACTCGGAATTTTGAAAATCAGCTCTCCAACACCAGTTGTCGAAAATCTTTTGAGTTTTTCAAAATTTATGCTAAAACACACTAAAATCTCTTTTTTTTTTTTGGATTTTTGACTGTAATGAAATGCAGTAAAGAAATATTTACAGACAACATTTTAGTGAGTTTGTGTAAGAGGATCATATCAGTTTTTAAGACAAATCACCAACACCGTTAAGCTTCATTTCATTTTAAGTTCTAAACAATTCACCTAGAATGTCAATATACTGGTCCACTTTAAATTTTCACACAAAGTTCAACTGTTTCGAGATATGAGATTAATGTTTTAAGCACTTAAACTTATTCGCGTGTCCCACCACTTGAATATACTCCCGTATCCAGATCCCAATATTCAGTCTTATAGGTGAGTATACCTAGTTGATATCTGTAAGGGGTTAGATGCGAAACCGTGAGAGCTCAGGTCAGAACTTCCGTTCAGCAGAGAGATGACGGTTCGACTTTTGGTGTGTCCCCATTAGAGGATCTTTTCTTCAACAGCACATGATTAGCATTTTTCAATGTTTCATCATTTTTTGTACTGAGGGCGAGCTATATTTCAAGCAATGCGTAAAGTATTATACGGAACTAGGTCAGAATTTCCATTCAGCAGAAGTCCCGGGATAATACCCCAGATATCACTAAGCATAAAGACCTAGTATCTCAGAAAGAGGGACCTTTCAAACAAGATTTCGGGGGTTACCCATATATCCAAGAAATGTTTCCCCACGATATAAGCAAGTTTGAATTTTAGGTTTATATCTCGTCACAATCTACTAAATGTGCAAAAACCTACTGGCACATCCACAGTGAGATTGTTTATCACATTTTTACTTTCCAATTCTTTAGCGTGTTGTGATAGTCCACTGATGTACTATCATTTCCTCTTTTTCATAACAAAACTCATTTTTGGATTTTATCATTTTCTTTTTTACTTTTTCAAATTTTCTAAATGTTTTTGGATTTTCTGAAATTTTTACTCCCCCTAAAATGCAAACACATTTAAGGAAAATTGAAAACAAACTATACAAGAAACTTGACAACTGATATCAAATCGCCTCAAATCGCCATTCACTTGGCATAAACAATCAGAACTCCCCCTCTCAACAAACTATTTTTCCCATTTAGATTTCAAAACACTTAAGTTTGTTTTAATCAAAATGGCTTTTCCGGAAACTAAGTTTAGTTGATTTTACCATTTGTAGGGACGTGGTTCATCATATTGTCTTTCAACCAAATATCACTTGTAGGAAAATGCAAGTACAATTTAATGTACTTGATTTACCACTTGCAAGTATGCACAATCAACCCTCTGTACCACTTGTAAGAACGAAATCACTTTTCGTGAATTTTTCAAGAAAGATGCTGATTCATGCTCCACGCTTACCAACCTGGGAGCTCCGGCAAGTCACACTTAACCTTTTCAAAAACATTTTAAGGATGCCGATTCATGTTCCACGATTACAAACTTGGGAACTCCAGCAAGTCAGGTGTTTAATCAAAGAAAATATCCACCCAAGCCTGACCAGCCTTGGGTGTTACCGAGTCATCAACACTCGGTTTCTTACCTCCCATTTTCTTCTCATAGAACTCTTTAACCCCTTTGACTTTTCGATCAACCATTTTTCCAAAGATGTGTTTTACCTTGGGGTTAAAGGCCTTTTCAGCATCAAAAACCTTTTTGTCAGAATAAAATTGGTTTGAAATCTCAACTTTACCAATTTTCTTCTTAAAATTTTCAGCCCGAAGTGGTGGAAAATTCTCATCATCCACAGTCGGAACTGATTCTTCACCATCTGATTTTGTGGAATCAGATTCATTTCCAGATGAAAGCTCCTCTGATTTTGACTTATCAGAATCATCGCTAGAACTATTAACAGACTTCTTAATAACCCATTTCTGGTTGTCAGATTTAGCTCTTTTCTTGTAAAACCTGTTTGAACATTCACCAATTTCAAATTTTGAGTTTTTGAATAGTTTTGTTCTATCAATTGGTGGTTCAAACTCAACCACTTTCTCTTTCAGTTTAGAAACTCCCTGTTTGGTTTGAATTGCTTGCGAACAGTTCACTGCAAGATGTCCAATTCTACCACATTTGAAACAGGTTCGAGTTTTCTTCTTCTGATCAACAGTCTTCATTTCATCTTGCTTCTTAGCAAGGAACTCTCTGTTTGACTATCTCCAAAATTCTTTCTTTTCTTCTTCTTCTTCTTCAGCTGATGTACCTGAAACAAATGTCATCTTTGATTTAAAATCTCGAATATATTTTTCATTTTTCTGTTGGAATAAAACCCAATCCTTTCTTTTTGAAATTACCATTATGGTTTGGTTTCTTTTGAAAACCAGAACCAGAACTGTAACCATTTTTCTTGTTTAATCTTTGTTGAACTCTTGAGGTGTATGGTTTAGGTTTTTCATTAAGATTTAAATCTTTTATTTCAGAAATATTAATTTCTGTTAGTTTGAAAACCTTTTTGATCAATTCAGTTTTTACACCTCTTATTGGAAATTCCTCATCAGAATATAATTTGTCCGAATCATTCAAAGTATATACCACTTTAAATGTTTCATCATTCAAATTAGATTTTGATAACAGGAATTCTTTATCATAAACTCTTTTGCCCTGTTTTTCATTTTGACCCGGAATGCTGGACTCAGACTTTGACTCTGACATAGACTCCGACTTTGACTCCTCAGTTTCATCGTTATCTAACACATGATCCACCACTTTCTTCATCAATTGAGATTGTTGAACAATGTCAGACGATGTAAACGTGACATCAATACTTTCTGGCAAATTGACTGAGGACTCCGACTCCCATTGTAAGTTTGTAGCCTTTTGGACTCATTCAGAATTTGGATTTCTGGGCAAATATCCATTTTCCAGCGGGGGTGGACACTTGTTATAGCTGACACCTTATTTCTTACCAGAATTCATCTTGTCAGTCTTTTTCTTTGTGTCATTCTTCTTCTTTTCGTTCTTCTTCTTTGGAGTCTTCTCTTCAGTTTGTTCTTCTGTCACTTCATCTTCTTCAAATGCCTTCAACAGTTGGATAAATCATGTCAATAACATAAGAAGTACATGAGTAACTTTTCAACAAACGATTAACTCTTTCAGTTTCAATTCTTTGAGCCTCCAGTTTCTGCTCGAGAGCAGCACACTTCTCAATGTAGTTGTTCACAACTTTCTGTTTGATCATGAACGCTCCTTGAAGTGTCTTCATTGCTGTTGCCTATTCTTCACTCGTATCATTGTACATATTCATTGCTTTATTCAGAACATTGTACGATTCTTTCAACCTGTTCATGTTGTGAATCAATGTACTGTTTTGTTTCTTTACAGCTTCACAATTTTCACAAATCACCGGACTTTTCTTTGCGTCAACTTCTTCACTAATCTTGAACTTTGGAACTTCTTTCACTTTTCTTCTGACCACCAGAACATCTTCATCATCACTTGTTGGTGCATACATCTGTCGACTTCGTCTTGTATCGAGTCTTAGACTAGATTGTATAGATCAGGGCACGTTATACGAGAAAATATGAGAGTTTAATAGTTAAGAAATTGATTTCGCTCCAAGATACACATGGAGGTGATTTCGCCCGGAATCACTTGTTTCTGATTCCGCTCCAAATGTCTTGTATATTTCGGGCGAAATCAGACCTCTATATATAGGTCATTTATGAGCGAAATCAGTATCAATTGCCTTGTATTCCATACCGAACTACTGTCGGTGTGAAGACTGATTGTAATTGAGTTTTTATCAATCAAATCAGTAGTTAAAGTGAAGAATCAGCTGTTTCTACATCAGTTACTTGTTTTCCGCACCTGTAACTGATCAAAACTCCTCTGATCGACTCGTTTGGGTCAGCAAACGATCCTACAAGTGGTATCAGAGCACAGGAGGAGGAGTTCTGTAGAGATTAGCTGGATTTCTTTGAAATTTCTTACTTCTACACCTTCTTTCTTCATCAGAATGAGATTTACCGGTCAAAATCTGATCAGTTTTTCACAGACTATAGATAATTGGACATTAACAAACCCCTGAAAGTTTGAGACTAAAATACGGCTTAAAAATGGACAAAATGGACCTCCGAGTTGATTCCGCTCGAACTGGATATTTCTGATTTCGCTCGAGATGAATGTCTGATTCCGTTCCAAGTTACAGATTCTGAGTGATTCCGCTCCAACGTCTAAACTGATTCCGCTCCTAGATACAAACTTTGAGATTCCGCTCTAGAGATAGTTTGAGATTTCGCTCCAGGCAAACAAATTTCTTGATTTCGCTTCAAAAATCAGTGGTGATTTCGCTCCAATTAACAAATTTCAGATTTCGCTCCAAACTTGTTTGTTGATTTCGCTCCAAGCTGCCAGTCTCATATTTCGCTCTTACTGCAATTTGCTATTTCGCTCGAACCTGTTATTTGTTAATTCCGCTCGAAATTACTTGTTTTTGAAAAACATGATACGTAATCATGAGTGAAGAATTCTACAACGTGTTCGCTTCATCTCCGACTACTCCGGCTTCCATTGCTCAGAATATGAACTTGGAAAACGAGACCGGAACATTACAAAAGCCCCCAAAACTGATGAATATCGAAGAATACTACGGGTGGAAAGACAGATTCGAAAACTGGGTTCAGGCAAACCATCTTAGGTCATGGGAGTGTATTCTGAAGAAGTACGTTTTGCCACGAACAGATTTGCAGGTTATCAAAGAGTTATCAGAATTCAGTGACAAAGAGCGAGATATGTATAAAGCCGAAAAGATGATGATCAGTCTGCTACAGCAAGCCATCAAAGAAGACATTTTCATTCTGCTTCAGCATGACAAGACTTCAAAATCAATTTGGGATGCTCTTCGTGTAAAATTTGAGGGTAGTGAGAACATGATTAAGAGCAAGAAAGCGTTGCTCAAGAAAGAGTTTGATCTGTTCAGTAGTTTACCGGGAGAAGATACGAAGAAGCTGATTGAACGTTACTGCCACTTGGTGCGATCAATGTCGATGCTGAGTATTACAAAAGATTGTGAAGAGTGGGTAGACAAGCTAGCTGATGCTTTACCGCAGAAAGAATGGGGAACTTACTTGATGATTTTGAAAAATACTAGGGTTTATGATGGGTTAACGATTTCTCAATTTATTGAAAAGATTGAAAGTCAGGATCTGGAACAGCAAACGATCGCGAGGATGAACAGTCCAAGTGGTCAACAAGATGTAAAGATATACTACAAAGGCAGTGTCCTGGAAGTTGAGAGAAGTCCGAAAATCCAAACTGCGTTCAGTGCTGGGGATTCAACGGAAAAAGCTGATCAAAGTTCCAAAAGCAGCAGTGGATTCTCTTCATTTCCGAGTGTCAATCCAAAAGAGTCAACTACAAGCTTTCATTCTCAAAGCACGAAAACAGGTGGTTATGTGATTTAGTGCAACATCGCTTTGAATCTTCCAGGCGGTCAAAGTTTTTCTAAAGAGGTTACAAAAGATCATATGGCTCTACTTGGTTCGGTGTTACTATCTTATGAAGGTTTAGTGGCTGGAAGGATCGGAAATCCTATGCTCACAAAGGAGGATTACGACCAGATAGATGCCGAAGAGATGGAACTGATGGATATTAAATGGTGTCTAGTAAGTGTTCTTCGACGAGCTGAAAAGTTCAAGCTTATTACTGGGAGAAATGACTTTCTTGATGCACATGTTTCAACTTTGGGTTTTGATAAATCTAAAGTTACTTGTTTTCGATGCAGGGAGAAAGGTCATTTCAAAAGAGAATGCAAGAACAGGGAAGCTAGTGGAACTCAGAATCCGTTTGGAAAAGACGACTACTACCGGAAAGCCATTTACCAGCAAGTTGGACAACAACAAGAACCACAGGTGGCTCATGGTAGAAGAATCGAGGATTCAAAGAGAGCATGTTTGGTGGATTTTAACTGGAACAATTACATATCTCGTGAAAGCAAAGTCTGCTTAGTCGATCAAGATGATGAAAGACTACCCGAAGGTTTTAGCTGGGATATGTTTGTTGATGAAAAGGGAGAGTTTAAAGCGTTCATTGCAAAGATTGTTAAAGAACCTGATATGTTTACTGCATGGATGAAATCTATTGGTGAAATTGTAAAGTCTGTTGCATCTGATGAAAGTTCACAGAGTGCAGATGAAAGCTCACAAAGCTCAGATGACAGTTCAGAAAAAGAAATTGTTTTTGATCAAACACCATCCGATTCTGGTTCATCGGATGACAATTCTAAAAAATCTGTACAGTCTGATCAGTCACCAACTGATGATAGTAGTGACGATGAAGAAGAGAAACATATTAATATTTCAAAATCTCATCTTTCTCCTGAAAGTTTTCACTTCTATTTTGCAGATCGCTTGGAGAAGCTAAGAGAAAAACAAGCTGCAAAAGAACAAAAGGAAATGAAGACTGAAAGTGTTGTTCAAAATGAAAAAGTTGAAAGTGTTGCTGAGGAGATGGTTGAGACTGAGCAAGTGAAAGAAGAAGAAAAAGTGATTGAAGCTAAGAAAGTGATCGAAGTTAAAAAGATCATAGAAATTGAAAAGATAGTTGAAGTCGTCAAGCCATGTTTAAAGTGTCTTGAAGCTTGCAAAGAATGCAAAGTCAAAGATAAAATGATAGCTGAGTATGAAAAGAAGAAAGAGCAGTTGTTGTTCAATCTTAACTATGTGAAAGAATCTTATGATGTCTTGAACAGAACAGTGACTGGTCTTCAAAAGACAAACTCGGAGAGAGAAGATGCTTTGACAATGATGAATGTTGTGATGATGTCGAAGCAGAAAGCTATCAACTTCTACATCGAGGAGAGTGCAAAGTGGAAGCAAGAGTTGGAAAATGAGAAAAATCAAAAATGAGAGGATTAGACGTTTATTACAAAGTTATTCTAGTTCTGATTATCTCATTGATCGTATCTATCCGACTGTTGCAGGTATGGAAGCTTTCCAAGATGAAAAGCCGAAGAAGAAAGATACTGGTAAGAAACCGACTGTTAGATATAACAAGTGTCCGCCTCCGATATGGGAAGGGTATTCTCCTAGAAAACCAAACGAGGAGCAACTTGAAAAAGCAGTCAATATAAAGCTAAAAACCGACACAACTGATGAATTACCAGAAAACATTGACGTTACTTAAACATCGTCTGGCACTGATCATGAGTCTGAGTTAATCAAAAAGGTGGTCGATCAGGTGTTAGATACTGATGAAGAGTCTGAGTCAAAGTCAGAGTCTGGAGGTTCATGTTCGTCAGTCAATGGTCCAAAATCGTCGGTTAAACGGTCTTACAGTAAAGAATTTTTGTTGTCAAAAGCAAATTTGAATGATGAAACATTTGAAGTAGCATACACTTTAAATGATTCTGACAAATTATACTCTGACAAAGAGTTTCCAATAAGAAGTGTTCATGTTGACATGATCAAAAAGGTTTTCAAAATGACAGAAATTAATATTTCTGAAATAAAAGATTTAAATCTTACTGGAAAACCTAAAAAATACACTTCAAGAGTTCAACAACGTTTAAACAAGAAAAAAGGTTCTGGTTCTGGTTTTCAAAAGAAACCAAACCATAACGGTAAACTCAAAAAGAAAGGTCTTGGTTTTATTCCACCAGAAAATTATAAAAATGAGAAAAATTCTAAAACAAATACAGGATTTGTTTTAGGTGGAAGTGCAGAAGAAGAGCAGAAGAAACCGTTCTGGAAACAATCAAACCGGGAGTTTCTTGCTGAGAAGAAAAGGAATGGAACTGGAGTGTTTCATCCAAAGGAAACTCGAACTTGTTTCAAGTGCAATGAAGCTGGTCACATTGCATGGAACTGTCCAAAGAATATCAAGAAAAAACAGGGAGTTTCTGAGAAACTAAAAGAAAAAGTTGTTGATGTTGAACCACCAACTGAAAACTTCAAAATTTTTGAAAATTTCATTCATGAAGTTGGTGAGTATTCTAAAAAGAATGTTTACAAAAAGAAAGTTAAAAACAACCAAATATGGGTTGTTAAGAAGGTTAATGAGAAAATTGGCAATGAATTTGGTTCCACGAAGCCAGAAGAGCCACAAGTTAAGGTGAAAGATTCAGTGAATGATGTTGATTTTCCATCACTGAAGTTTGAAGAAGTTAAGTAGAAAGTTGGTAAGGTTGAGATCTCGGGTCAATTTTATTCCGAGAAAAATGAATTTGATGTCGAGAAAACATTCAATGGGAATGTTAAGAAAATTTTTGGGAAAATGCTTAATGGGAAAGCCAAGGGGGTTAAAGATTTCTATGCAACTAAAAAGGCTACCTATAACCCTACTGCGCAAGAATTGAAAACCCTTAAGTATGAAAAGACTTGGGTGGAATTTCTTTTCCTTTGAAGTCTAAGGACTATGCCGGAGATCCCAAGTTTGTAATTGTGGATCAGGAATCGGCATCTTTCATGTTTATTGAGTTTGTATGAAAGTTTTTAAAATTGTTGAAATTTTACAGGTCGAAGGACTACACCGGAGCTTCCAGGTTGGTAAGTGCGAAGCAGGAATCGGCATCTTTGAGTTGGTAAAATGGTTTATGTAGATGTGATATTCCTACAGTTGGTATTGTTTGTGTTCGTTGAATTGGTACAGAGGTTGCTTGAATGCAAAGGGTAAATCAGGGACATTAAGTTGTACTTGATTTACTACATATGAGTATTTGAAAGACAAGATGATGAACCATATCCCCGAATTTACTAATGGTAAACCTACAAGTGGTAAAAACAAATTCATTTTCCGAAAAAATCATTTTGATTAAAACAAACTTAAGTGTTTTGAAATCTAAATGAGAAAACGGTTTGTTGAAAGGGGGAGTTCAGATTGTTTATGTCAAGTGAATGGCGATTTGATGCGATTCGATGTCGGTTGTCAAGTTTCTGTATAGTTTGTTTTTCATGATTGTTTTAGAGTTGGGTCAAGAGTTTAGTTGTTTTTCAATTTTCTTAATGTGTTTGCATTTTAGGGGGAGTAGAAAATTTCAGAAAATCCAAAAACATTAGAAAATTTGAAAAACCCAAAAACACGATAAAATTCAAAAATGAGTTTTGTTGTTCAAAAGAGGAAATGATAGTACATCAATGGATTGTCACAACATGCTAAAGATATGTAAAGATAAAATGTGATAAACAATCTCACTGCGGATATGCTAGTAGATTTTTACACATTTAGTAAATTGTGACGAGATATAAACCTAAATATTCAAACTTGCTTAGTTTGTGGGGAACAACTTCTTGAATATATGGGTAACCCCCGAAATCTTGTTTGAAAGGTCCCTCTTTCTGAGATACTATGTCTTTATGCTTAGTGATATCTGGGGTATTATCCCGGGACTACTGCTGTATGGAAATACTGACCTAGTCCCCGTATAATACTTTCCGCAAAAGCTTGAAATATAGCATCGCCCTCAGCAAGTTGATGAAACAATAAAATTGATAGTCACTGCTATTGTAATCAAAAGATCCTCTAAAGGGGACACACCGAAAAGTCGAAGTCGTTATCTCTCTGTGTATACGGAAGTATCGACCTGAGCTCTCACGGCCCTCGCAAGTTAACCCCTTTACAGATATCATCTAGGTATACTCACCTGTAAGACTGAATATTGGGATCTGGATACGGGAGTATATTCAAGTAGTGGGACACACGGATAAGTTCAAGTGCTTAAAACATTAAATATCGTATCTCGAATCAATTGAAATTTGTGTGAAAATTCAAGTGGACAAATATACTGACAATCTAGGTGAATTGTTTAGAACTTAAAATGAAATGAAGCTTAACGGTGTTAGTGACATGTCTTATAACCTGATATGATCCTCTTACACAAACTCATAAAAATGTTGTCTGTAAATATTTCTTTATTGCATTTACTTTCTTTCAGAAAATCCAAAAAGATTTTGTGTGTGTTTTAGCATAAATTTTGAAAAACTCAAAAAGATTTTCGACAACTGATGTTGGAGAGCTGATTTTCAAAATTCCGAGTGCTGAACATGATGACCATGTGGTGAGGGGGATTTTGTATTTGAAACCAAAATGTTTAAATCCAAATGTTACAAGTGGTTCATCAAGATTCTGAAAAGATAAATCTTTTAGATTGATTTGAGGGAGAGTCAGTGTTAGTGCATATGCCTC
The DNA here is from genome assembly GCF_002127325.2 of Helianthus annuus. Classification (NCBI taxonomy): domain Eukaryota; kingdom Viridiplantae; phylum Streptophyta; class Magnoliopsida; order Asterales; family Asteraceae; genus Helianthus; species Helianthus annuus. Next base: position 96,548,329 of record NC_035445.2, on the reverse strand, counting down.
TATAGTTAGAATGTTTAAATATGGAAATTTACTGTGAGGTAGAGACTATGCAGGTCAAGTTTGAGCTGGGTTTTAAGATCCTGGGCTGAAAGAGAGCCAGATGACGATCTTGGTACAATCTCCTAAAGAGCCAGGCTGATCGATCATCAGAAGCTTATGTGTTAGAGAGCCAGGTTTCTATACCTGAGGATTCTGTGGACAGAGCATGAGCTAGATCATCGATTATGAGGACAAATCTTGAGCCAGGCTAAAGATTATGAAAGTGTGAAAGCCAGATAACGATCCTGAAGTAGATGATGCTGAAGAACAAAAGTAATACCACCACATTGTTAAGGGGAGTCTGTTGAAGATGTTAGAGAAAGTGAAGCCCAGAGACTGATCAAGACTGAAGACACAGTCAGACTCGACACTTACGACTCATCAACATCTGAGGGGAATCTGTTAGTGCATACATCTGTCGACTTCGTCTTGTATCGAGTCTTAGACTAGATTGTATAGATCAGGGCACGTTATACGATAAAATAGGAGAGTTTAATAGTTAAGAAGTTGATTTCGCTCCAACATACACATGGAGGTGATTTTGCCCGGAATCACATGTTTCTGATTCCGCTCCAAATGTCTTGTATATTTCGGGCGAAATCAGATCTCTATATATAGGTCATTTATGAGCGAAATCAGTATCAATTGCCTTGTATTCCATACCGAACTGCTGCCGGTGTGAAGACTGATTGTAATTGAGTTTTTTCAATCAAATCAGTAGTTAAAGTGAAGAATCAGCTGTTTCTACATCAGTTACTTGTTTTTCGCACCTGTAACTGATCAAAACTCCTCTGATCGACTCGTTTGGGTCAGCAAACGATCCTACATCACTGCTGACCGGTGTCTTGACCTTTTTCTTTTTCTGTTTAGCTTTTTCATCTTCACTATCACTTTCTGCCAGCATTTTCAAATGATCTCTCATTCTTTTTGCATAATATTCAGTGTCATCATCACTATCTTCTTCAATTCGAGCAACAAAAGCTGTGTGAGCTGGAGCTTTGTTAGGATCATAATCATCCCAATTAAAATTCTCCCAGCTAAACTCTTCAGGTAGCTTTTCATCGTCTTGGTCTATCACACATGCTTTACCATCAGCTGGTATATATTTGTCCCAGTTGAATCCTGTTTATGGTTTCTTTTCATCTTGATTCACCATACAAGCTCTCTTTGAAGATTCTTCAATCACATTCCTGCCATGTGCTGTTTGTGCATGTTGTTGAGTTGATTGTTGAGCAACTTGATGGTAGATGGCTTTCCTGTAGTAATCATTGTTGTTGAAAGGATTTTGAGCTCCACTTGCTTCACGATTAGTGCACCCCCTCTTGAAGTGTCCTTTTTCCCTGCAACGAAAACAAGTGACTTTAGATTTATCAAAACCTAAAGTAGAAACATTAGCTTCACGTAGATCATTTCTTCCTGTGATCTGCTTGAATTTCTCAGCTCTCCTCAACACACTAGCCAAACACCATTTTATATCCATTAGCTCCATCTCCTCAGCATCTATTTGATTGTAATCCTCTTTTGTAAGCATTGGATTCCCGATCTTTCCTGCAACAAAACTACTGTATGATTCTAACACCATTCCCAACAAAGACATGTGTTTTTTAGCAACTTCCTCTGAGTAATCCTGATCATTCTCAAGATTTAATACAATATTGCATTGTAGTTTCTTTCCATTCTTTGTTGCTGAAATGTTCGGATCAACTGATGGAAATGATGAGCAACTTGTGTTGCTGTTTGATCCTTTGGATGAACTTCCTGATGAGCCTTTAGCATTAAATGCAGTTTCCACCTTTGGTGATAAGTTGATGGTTTAATCATTCAACCCTGATTTGTAATAAAGCCCAATGTCTTGTTCACCGTCAAAATCTTTCATTCGGACAATCTTCCGTTGCTCCATCTCTCGAGCTTCCAACTTTTCAATGAATTTACTCAAAGTTAGCGAGTTAAATCCTTTCTTGTTTCTGAGCATTATCAAATATGTGCCCCAAGTTTCGTGTGGCAACGCATCAGCTAATTTTTCAATCAACTCCTCATTATCTTTGTTGATACTCACTCTTCTCATGTTAACCAACAAATTGCAGTATCTTTCAATAATCTGTTTTGTGTTCTCATTTTTCAAACCACGAAACAAATCAAACTCTTTCTTCAGAAGTGATTTCTTGTTCTTGATCATTTCTTGACTACCAACAAACTTTGATCTTAAAGCTTTCCAAATCGAATAAGAACTTCCATTATGTTGCAATAAGACCATGACGTCTTCTTTCACAGCTTGTTGCAGCAGACTTAGCATCATTTTCTCATTTTTATATTTCTTTTTATCATCAATGCTCATATCCTTGATAGCAATCTCCTCTTCATCGTCATTTGTCGGTCTAACGTATTTTGTCTCAACACATTCCCAAGCATCTAAATAGTTAGCTTGTACCCAGTTCTCAAAACGTCTTTCCCAACCCTTATACTCCTCGATGTTCATGAGCTTAGGCGGTTTTTACATAGTCCCTGTTTCATTTTCCAACATCGTGTTCTGTGCAAGAGTGATTGGGGTAACCGGGGTAGCGAATGCGTTATAAAATTCCTCATCCATGTTACGAATTTCAAGAAATTTTAAAAACTGTCTTTCAAGCGAAATAACAAACTTCAAACAGAAACTGTTCAAGCGAGATCACTGATTTGAAGCGGAATCTCTGATTCAAGCGGAATCAATCAACAACTTTCAAGCAGAATACAGTTTCGACCGGAATCAAATCAAAACCTCAAGCGGAATAACCCAACTGAAGCGGAATAACACGTTTCAAGCGAATTCAGCAGAAATTTTCAAGCGAAATACCGGTTTTCAAGCGGAATCAACCAGTATTTTCAAGCGGAAACTGGTTTTCAAGCGGAATCAAGCCTGAAATGTTGTTGATGTCATCATACACTCGCTGATTTTCAAGCGGAATATCAAATTTTGTTAGTATTAGATCGATTTTAAGCTTTAAACTTTCAAGGCTTTGTTAAAATACAATTCCGAGCAAGACGTGTAAAAATCAGATCATTTTGACCGTGAAAAGTTATAGATTTTGAAAAAGAAGGTGTAGAAATCAGAATTTGCAGCTGAATTGGTATGAACTCTTCCTCTTGATCTCTGATACCGCTTGTAGGATCGTTTTCGGACCCGAACGAGTCGATCAGAAGAGTTTATCTCAATACGAAAGGCGGAAACAGACGTATCGAGTTCAATTCAGCAAGAATATCACTTTAACCTGTCGATATTATTGATAAAAAGACGTTATACAGCGGCGACACTTCGACAGCACTTCGTGGCTAAAACCGGAAACTGTTCTCCAGATTTCGCTTGAGACAGCCTTTATATAGGCGAAGAGATTCCGCTTGAACATGTTTCAAGCGGAATTAACATAATAAACTCAAGCGAAATCATCATGTTAACTTCGAGCGGAATTAGAACATTTATGATTTCGCTTGAACATGACCTGGTGTCATTTCAAGCGGAATCACCTCTAATTCTCACTTTCTCGTTTTTCGTGCCCTGATCTAACTAGTTCTATACCTTTTATACCAAGTTACTAACCAAATGGGTCAAGCTAGCTTACTTCATTTTTTGAATCATAAGACTATGAGGTGTGGAATGGCCAATTTTGGTTTGTGTTCCTTAATTAAAAAAAAACTACCTAAATGTGGATTGGGGCAAATGGGTTGAAGTCACCAAAGTCATATATTGTATACTAACCAAATGGGTGCTAAATGGGCGATGGTTTGTGTGTTTTTTTAAACAGGTAAATGAATAAAAAAAACTCCATTTAGAACTTAACAGAAAAACATAACAGTAATGTTTCAGCTATGTTTTAAGATATGAAAGATGACCAATAAATTATGTCTTTTGAGGGAGGCTTTTTGAGATTCAGTAGGTAAGTTCACATTCTTTCAATATTAGTGTTCACTTATGTTGCATATTAACAATTTATACAACCATCTTGCCGAATAATTGGAAGAAACTTCTAATCTTTGGGTGATATGAGAGTTTTAAATTAAAGTAGCGAGTGTGGAAGATATAGTCTCATCCCATATGTTTGACTTCTTGAGTCAACTTTACATACTCAAATAAGAGATATTTACGGTCCGGTTCAGCCGGTTTTTATGAGTTTTTGGGTGGAACCGGTAACTACGGTTTTTGGAAAAACTAAGCCAAAGCAGTCGGAAGGCAGCGTCGACTGGACTGTCGGACCAGCCAAATGTTTAAGAATTAAAGGGTTTACGAATAAAGTAAAAAAAGAAAAAAATTAAGAGCACGTATTCGGCTAAACTAATAATCTATATATATGGTAATATTAAGTTCATATACGTAGAAAAACATGTTTTTTTAATATTATGGCGGTATGTTCATCCCGCCCTGTTACAAACCATAAGCCAGACCACATTAGCTCGCTGATTTAACTTGCTTTGGTCAGTTACGTCGGTTTCGATGGTTTTTTAACATCACTAACTCAAATTACCACTACCTTTTTTAATTCTTACTTTCAGGTTTCCGGTTCCATAGTCTCTCAAATTACCACTAAAGTTTCACTTTTATATCTTTTATTTTTAGAACGATGAACAAAAATGGTCAAATTATGGAACCGGGTTCGTACATGTTGGTGGGTTTGTACGGTGGAGATGGTGCCTCCCCACGATGGTGGCTCTCGCTTCCAGGAACAATCACAGAGGTTTTTAGTAGCAGACTGACTTCACTCATGAAGTTTGCAAAAAGAGGTAAGAATATTTGTGCATTTGTGTTTTTTTTTTCTCATAAGGTCTCCATGCTATTTTCCATAAGATTTATATATTTATTCACAAGATAGTTTGAATATTTGTGAGTTTTTTAAACAATACAATAAATATCTAAGTATAATATAGGGTGTTTGAATATTTGTGAGTTTTTTAAACAATACTATAAATATTTAGCATTGGAGCGGAAGACCAAATGTGACTCTTTAAGCTATTATTGTTAGTAGTAGTAATAGTACTAACAATAGTCCAAATGGGTATCAATGAATATGGTAAGAAGAATACTCTCTTTTTTGCTTCTCTATTTTTGACTTTAGAGGTCAACTCTTTAGAAATTCTCACCATTCAAAATGATATGGTTTTTAGTATAATTTAACGCCTATATATTGTTTTGAAGTTCTTCAAAAGTTAATAGTATTCATATCAAAAGTAAATAACTCATGACCAGTTCAGAAAATTAGTCCTAATGAATTTGTCATAGATAAAGTAGACTTTGAAGACATCGCTTTTGACTAGATGACTTAAGAGAAGAGTTTAAGGTGTGCAATTTTCATGAATTGTTATTGTTTGCATCTGTAGTAAAGAAAGATGCCAACCTTATTAAGTTCATGTATGCATGTGTTGGATTGTTGTCTACAATAATTGGCCCATATCCTTTAATTATCGGTTATAATCTTTTATGCCATCTCAACCACTCAAATTTCATTTTTTTTTCTATTGATCCGCCTATGGGTCATATTGGTGAAATATGGAACTAGATTAGGCATGAGGTTTAAAAAGGGTGATGTGGGAAAAAATATTTATTTAAATGGGTGATTTTCCAAAAGGGTGTTGTGGGAAAAAAGTATTTATTAAAATAGGTGTTTTAAAAAATTATATATTTTTAAATAGTATTTTGTTGGCCCGTCGAAAAAAGGAAGATAACTTTGCTTCAAGAAGTGGGCCAAGTTTTGGATAAAAAGATTGACTAGAATGCATTGGTCACGGAATACTATATGTTGTATCGCCCTTTGGACAACGACGACAAACTACTAATAAAATGACAAATGTAGTTTATAAGAAAGTATTTAGTTATTTGTGATTTTCATGTACTCATTCATTTATATTTTTTTAATTTTAGTAGCATTTTTATACGTTTATATTGAAAAGTTTTTTCATTACAAAATTCATCTCAATACCAGTAGATATTATATGTGATTGTTATAGTTCAATCAAGGTATTTGTCTTCAAACTTTTGTACATATTATCTTTAATAAATCCAGTTGTACGATGGTTACAACTTTGTGAATTATAAATCATATTGGAGGGACATATATGTCATTTTATCACGTTTCAAGAGTTTTATCACATTAGTTCTGTGTTTCTTCAAACAAATTTTAAATGTTAGTTACAAATTTGTAAGAGTTCAAAAATATTTGTTGGTTGTAGGTTTTTGTGGTCCAATAGAAACATTGTGCACGTGAGCTTGCGGGGCTTTGGAAGTTACCAGGTGGACTCATTTTTGAGGTGTGCACACATACGTACACACACTTACTTTTTATGCTTACTACTGATTGTTACTTTAGGATGATGTGAATATTTGCATGTTTATTTGTTGGTTATATTGTTGAGCATATACTATCACTTTACATGGTCAACGAATTGATCATCTCTGAATTGTTGCTTAATTGTTTGCTCAATGGAAGCAAAACAACTGGCTTGAAGTCTCTTTTAACAAATTAATAACCTAAATCTGTTAATTTGTTGCAGGTGATAAATAAAGAGAAGGTTGCTTTGTGAAGATGATATATTATCGTCGTTGTGCTGAGCAGGGGCGGTTCTTAGAAGGCCACTGGCAGGGCCACGACCCGTTGCAGGTGATAAATAAGGAGAAGGTTGCTTTGTGAAGGTGAAGATGATATATTATCGTCGTTGTGCTAAGCAGGGGTGGTTCTTAGAAGGCCACTGGCAGGGCCATGGCCCGGGCAAATTTTTCGGCCATAGTGCTAATTTTCCGCATTTCGATCGAAATTTTCATATATACTATGTTTGCCCCGGGCTTGCCCGGGCTTTTTTTAGTGCCCGTGTCTTTCGGCCCTTGGCACGTTCAACGGGCAAGATCCGCCACTGGTGCTGAGGTACGATCTCTATAATTTTGCATATCTGATTTCGTATTGTACGTATTTTTTAGCATCATATTTGTAAACCAATCTTGATTTCAAATTAATGTACTAAAGCAACTTTTTAGTCAACTAGCAAAAATTGTTTGTAAACGCCCAAAAAACACTACTTGTGTCTGATGTTTAACTTATTACTTTGTATTGTGACTGACTTACATTTGCTTCTTTTTGTCGGTGATATATACTCTAGTAACATATATCATGGAGATTGGAGAACTGAGGCACAATAGGTGGTCTCTTTTTTTTGGTTTTATGCATTGGCTAGAAACTGGACATCTTTTAATACACACTGAAGTGGAAGAAAAATTAGGGTGTAAGTCACAGTTTGTGCTTTTTTAGTAATGAACATGTGATTCAAACTCCTCACCAAATTAAGTGTACTCCATTTCTTAATTTGTTGTTTAGATATTCTACTCTTACATTCTGGTTTAGGGTATAGGAGGCAGAGTCGTGACTTTGTGGACTAGTTAAAGAAGAAGAAGCATGGTTTGTTGTATATGGAAATTGATGGAGGGATTGCCAGCTATATCATGTATCATCAACACTAAACCTGCTGGTATCATCATCAATTAATTTTCTTGTTCAGTCGCTTATGTTTATAAATCCTTTTTTACTATAACAATTTGAAAAAGGATCATCATCAATTAACTTATGAGAATTTTTGCACAAAATTTTAATCTTTTGAATGTAACAAATTGAAAAAGGATTTGATACGTTTGTTAGATTGAATACTAATCGCTTATATGTTTAAACTGATTTGTTAAATTGAATACTAATCGCATACTAGCATTACTCCTGGAACTATTATGAGTATAAAGAGATTTTCAACGAATTGTGATCGTTGCATATTCATGTATTTTAGTTTGTCGTTGTACTCTAATATATTCATTTGTGTTTTAACATGTATGAAATCATAATATTTATGTCAATGGTGATAATGAAGATATTTTATTTTAGCAACGCGTGTAATACACGGGGTCTTAAGCTAGTGTTATAACAATATAATACAAATTTAATCTAATTTATGATAATACTACTAAATCAAATATTAAACCAACAGCCATCTACAATGATAATATTATGCCAAAAAATTAAGAAAGTAAAACATTTGATCAAAAATATTAATTAGGTCAAAAATGTTCCACCTTACAACTTAGTCCCCAAGGCCATACATGATACAACTAGAAATTATACATATATTTCGAACTATATTAATTGTTAATGGTGCTTCAAAATGTAAGATGAATTGCAAAGGTTTTCACAGTTGCTTGAATGCGAGCTTAATTAGGAAGCAAATTAATAAAAAGATTTAGTTGTGTGATTAAGTTTATGGATAAGGATATGATATTAACAAGATCAAAGCCATATAATCTATCATATGAAGAACTATACTGGAAACATAACTAAAGAAAGTACCCTGATAAGTTAAAAGCCTAAAGTGACTCATCAATAAACTAGCTAGGGTTTCCTTGTGTCAGTCATGAAGAGCTCCCTAAAACAGAAGCTACCACAGATTCACATGAACTACACATCATTTCACTTAATTCATAGGATTACCCACAAGTAAAATCTATTTGCTTCATGGGATTTCTTAAAAAAGAACATGTTATTATTATAATAACATGAATAAACTTAAAACCATTTGCACATCCCTTATAAGGTTTTAGGGAAAATGTGATGAAATATGTGTTTCTAGTTGTGTTCATCCTATTTTAGAGACTATTATATTACAATGTTTTGTGGGTGCACAATAAGAGAGAGAGAGAGAGAGGGAGAGAGAGAGAGAGTAACTTATTGGAGCTTGAAAATTCAAAGAATTAACCCTTCTGAGAGAAGATAACCAAAGAAACTTCCACATCACAAAGAACTGAAAGCTCACATGCCTTTTTCAGAAGACCATTTCTCCTCTTGTAAAAAGTCACTTGCCTAATTGTTGCATTCTCTATTCTCTTCATTTCAGTTTTTCCTCTTACCATTTTTAATTCTGTAAGTATACATTGTTAGACGAATACTTATAAGCTAGATCATAGTAATATTATTATTATTATTTCTATTTAACCTAAGTTATTATGTGACGGTTACAGCCACTATTATTCATGTATATATTCGTATGTATCACAACCTTGTCGATTACAATTCATTTTTATGAACAAAACCTTCGTTCTTTGAAACCCTAAGTCTGGAATCTAACATAGTGGTATCCGAGCCACATCGATCCAATCCACGTAATCACAAATCTCTCAAAATATGAATCAGACACAAGGAATACAAACACAAATTCCTAAATTTACTGGACAAAATTATTATCACTGGCATATTCAAATCAAGGTTCTGTTTGAATCGCAAGAATTATGGGGTGTTGTTGATGAAGGAATTTGTGAATTGGGTACAAACCCTACAGATGAAGCAACAGCGGCATATAAAGATGCAGTCAAAAAAGACAAACGAGCATTACACATCTTATTTCAATCAGTAAGCGACACCATATTCGAAAGGATTGCTCTGGCAAAATCATCGAAGGAAGCATGGAGTATTTTACAGAAATCCTATCAAGGAGAAAACCGGGTAAAAACTATCAAACTCCAATCTCTTCGTTGTGAATTTGATGCATTAAAAATGAAAGAAGGAGAATCTATTGAAGATTATTTCAATAGAACAATCCCTATTGTTAACCAATTACGAATGAATGAAGAAGCAATCAGTGAACAACGAATTGTAGAAAATATTCTACGAAGTTTGACTCGAAATTTTGAGTCGGTAGTGATTACTGTGGAAGAAACGAAGAATTTAGAGAATGTTTCGACTGAAGAGTTAATGGGAATCCTTCAATCTCATGAACTGAGATTGAAACGATATGAAGATATTCCGATTGAACATGCATTTCAATTGCAAAACTCAAATCAAGACAGGTTTAACGAACCCAGAAACGAAACAGGAGGAAAGGGACGCGGTAAGAATAGGGGTCGAAACTGGAACTCAGTTAGATGTTATAATTGTCAGAGATTAGGCCACACGGCCAAGTTTTGTCAACGAAAGGATGATAGCGAGAGATCCGATAATGTATTAATTCACAGAGACGAGGAAATCACTGAACAAGATGATACAATGTTCATGATTTTTAACATGGAGGAAACAGTCAAGGATGACTGTTGGTATTTGGATAGTGGTTGCAGTAATCACATGACCGGAAACAGGGATTGTTCATTAAACTGGACGAATCCTTAAAGAAGGAAGTTAGGACCGGATATGATAAACGGCTGGAAGTGCTTGGCTGTAGTGAAGTATCGATCAAAATTAAAGAACAAATTCGAAAAATATCAAGTGTATTTTATGTGAAGGGTTTGAAACATAACCTATTTAGTGTAGGGCAACTTATACAGAAAGGATATGTAGTTCTGCTTAAGAAGGATCGATGCATTATTAAGGATGCAAACAATGAAACTGTCGGAGATATTAAAATGACGAGTAATAAGATGTTTCCTCTTCGTCCAGGTAGTGATCTAAATTTTCCAATGACCATGACTACTAAAGAAATGTTTGTTTTATGGCATAAAGGTATGGTCATGTTAATATGGATACACTAGTCAGTATGGGAAATAAAGGATTAGTGCTCGGGTTACCTAAAATCATGAAGGACGAGAGTATATGTGAAGGGTGAGTTTCGGGAAAACAGGCAAGGAAGGCATTCTCAAAGAAAGTCACATGGCAAGGCACTAAACCCTTACAGTTGGTTCATTATGATATATGCGGCCCTATGAGGACAGAATCAATAGGAGGATGTAGGTATTTCATTACCTTTATCGATGATTATTCAAGAAAAACTTGGGTGTTCTTTCTCAAATATAAATCAGAGGCATTGAATTTTTTCAAAACATTCAAAGCCTTAAATGAAAGACAATCCGACCATTTGATCAAAACACTAAGAACTGATCGAGGAGGAGAATACTGTAGTAAGGCATTTCAAGATTACCTAAAGATGAATGGGATACGTCATCAACTCACAAACAATTATACACCCCAACAGAATGGGGTAGCAGAAAGGAAAAATAGAACGCTGATGGAACTGGGCAGAAGCATGATGAATGTCAAACAATTACCAAATTGTTACTGGGCAGAAGCAATAGCATGTGCTACATATATTCTAAACAGAATCATTACCAAGACAAAACCCAATATAACACCCTATGAAGCATGGAATGGTAACAAACCCAATGTAGAGCATCTCAAGGTGTTTGGCTGTCTAGCTTATGCTCATGTTCCAAAACAACATCGAGGCAAGTTAAATGAGAAAACGGAAAAGACAGTATTCGTTGGCTACAGGGAACACAGTAACGGCTACAAACTATATAATCCACAAACTAATAAAATCATTATAAGCCGCGATGTAGTATTTGATGAAAGTAAACAGTGGGTCATAAATTCAGAAAATTCAGATGTTCCTTTCGTAATATCCGACGCAGATGAGACTCAATCTCAAGAACATATAGGATCAGACGTTGTACAAGAAGAACAGATATCAACAGCTCTACCCGAGCACAATGAATCGATAATACGAGAAGATGAGGAACAGTATCAAGGGATTGATCATAATCAGCAAAACGAGAATGAATCCACAACTGAGTCTGCACATCAACATGAGAATAATTCATCCTCATCAGATTCAGGGAACGAAGTCATTCGTACAAAAAGTCTAAATAACATATATCAACGGACTAGGGCACTCACAGAAACAGAACTTTTGCATAAATACAACGAAAATCAAGTTGTTAATTTTGTTCTTTATACTAGTTCTGACCCCACGTCATTTGAAGAAACCAGCAAGGACTCAAGATGGCTGGAAGCAATGGACAAAGAGATAGAGTCAATTCATAAAAATCAAACATGGGAACTTGTAGATCCTCCTGCACAACAAAACCGATTGGTGTTAAGTGGATCTACAAAACAAAGTATGACGAAAAGGGTAATGTAGACAAGTACAAGGCCAGGTTAGTTGTAAAAGGGTATAAACAGAAATATGGCATAGATTATCAGGAAGTTTTTGCTCCCGTAATTAGATTTGAAATAGTCTGATTAGTGTTGGCCCTAGCAGCTCAATATGAATGGCATCTCCATCAAATGGATGTAAAAACTGCCTTCCTAAACGGAAATCTAGAAGAACAAGTTTATATAGAACAACCTCAAGGCTATGTCAAGAAAGGAGAAGAGAGAAAGGTATGTTTTCTCAAACGAGCTCTATATGGTCTAAAACAAGCTCCTAGGGCATGGTATAGTCGAATAGATGCCTACTTCATTAAGATTTAAGAATGAATTCAAGAAATGCATTTATGAATACACTCTCTATATCAAAGACACAAATGAAGGAAAGATTATAATATGCCTATATGTGGACGACTTAATAATAGCAAGTAGCTCGATGAGATTAATTTCCGAATTCAAAAATTCAATGAAAAAAGAATTTGAAATGACGGATATGGGTCAATTACATTACTTCCTCGGCATGGAAGTGACGTATGAGAATGGAAATATCACTCTATCACAAAAGAAGTACATGCGAAATCTATTGGAGAAGTACAGGATGACACATTGCGACACAGTGTCAACTCCAATGGAATATGGATTAAAGTTATCTAAAGATGATCCAGAAGAGTTCATAGATGAGAGGATATATCGTAGTTTAGTTGGAAGTTTGATGTATTTAATAAACACTAGACCAGACATTATGTTTGAAGTAAGCAAAATAAGTAGGTTCATTGAATGTCCAAAGAAAAGTCACTGGGAAGCAGCGAAACGTAGACTAAAATACATCAAAGGGACCCAAGAACAAGGAGTTACATATTCTAAAGGAGGAAAAAACATTTGGTGGGGTTCAGTGATAGCGATTATGCCGGAAATATAGATGATAGTAAGAGTACTTCAGGTTATATTTTTCATCTAGGATCGGGCCAATATCTTGGCAATCAAAGAAACAAAAGGTGGTGGCATTATCTTCAACGGAAGCTGAATACATGGCTCTATCTTTAACGGGATGTCAGGCTTTATGGATCAAAGGAATCTTAGATGATCTGCAAGGAAAAGAAGACTACGGAATTCCAATATTTTACGATAACAAATCAACTATTTGTCTAGCCAGAGATCCGGTACATCATGGTAAAAGTAAGCATATAAGAGTCAAGTATCATTTTATTAAAGATTTAATCAAAAAAAGGGAAGTAGCGGTTGTGTTCTGTGCAACAAAGGATCAATTCGCAGATATCATGACGAAGGCTCTCCAGCCAAAGGACTTCACTCGGTTGAAGGAACTGTTGCACATGAATCTGAAATGATCAAGCTTACGGGAGGGTGTTAGACGAATATTTATAAGCTAGATCATAGTAATATTATTATTATTATTTTTATTTAACCTAAGTTATTATGTGGCGGTTACAGCCACTATTATTCATGTATATATTCGTATGTATCACAACCTTATCGATTATCAATTCATTTTTATGAACAAAACCTTCGTTCTTCGAAACCCTAAGTCTGGAATCTAACATACATATCATTACAGTATAAATGAGAACAACCCTTTACATCCTCAAAAACAGAAAAAAAAGAAAGTAAATGTTGTTGGGAATCAAACTTCATGGTTGCAGCGGAAGCATGAGACATGGATAGATTCTTGTTCAAGATAGAACCGAATTGAATGTCCATGTTTCAGAAAGATTGTTGAATGCAGGAAATTCAAACAGGAAATAATGGACAATTCGAGTGTAACTTGAATGTCTTGATAACCGGAACAGTTGCCGGCAAACAAGTATATATACATCATAGTTTTGGCGGTTCAAGATGGCGGGAATAACTGCTCCGGCAGTTATTCGAAAATACCCGCTTATCAAACCGAAATACATAAGTTATCATCCATAATTCGAATACATATCATATACTACTTATACAAGTTCGAATAAATATAAACATAACAAAGTTTAAATAATAATTCTAACATAACCCCCTTAAACTTTAGTTATGTTTCGAAGTATGCTGCATAACACTCCGGTTGGCATCTTCAACAGCTTTCTTCATGTGATTGAAGTTGAACTGCTTCCTTTTCTTTTGAAGATTCCAGTCATCTTCCCATTCTTTCCGGCGAAGAGAGCGTAGTGAGCCGAAGTAACATCTTCATGAACGTCACCTGCACTTTTTCTTCTCACATGGCAGCCTTGAGAGGGACCTTCTCCTTCGTTCACCATCTCCTTATCATAAACCTTTTCTTAAACTGTTTTAAACCTGTAATAATACTCTAAGATGTCGAGATACATGGCATAGATAATCCTCATGTAATCCCTGTCTTGGTAATCAAATCCAAAATCCTTCGCTATCACCGGCCATAAATTTTCACTTGTGACATCTCGGTAGCCGCGGTCTCTTTCCACCAATACATACAGGCCTAACAGATCTATTTTCCTTTTGTTCGGAGCATATGGAGGGACTGGCCTCGAAGACATTCCCATATAGACGTTCAGGAACCACTTCACCATCTCCTCGAATTTTGCCTCCAAAGTGTGTTTGTATTTGAATACAAACCCTCTATCATCGATCATATCCAGTAAAACTTTACAGTCAGCGAATTCATGGAACTCCATGGCCTTGATGATCATCAAACTCCAATCCATCTCTTTCGAAGACAGATTTAACTCTTCGAAATAAGAGTTTAAATATCGTTTTTTGAATTCATCATCATAAACACTTACATCAAGTATTCCTTGTTTTTCGGTTAAACTGGTTTCTTCTTCCTTTGTCAGGCCACTCACATCGTTCACGGAATTATTTACCGGAGTTGAGAACATGGGATAGATTTTGCAAGTATCACCGGACTTATTGACGGTGTAGCCTTACAACGTTAACTGATCCATACTCAAAACGTTTCGATCTAATTCCGGTGAGTAGAATACACTTTGTATTCTCATGATTTCATTGCTTGATTTAATTTCAACCGACCCAACCCCTCGAGTGAATAAGAAATTGTTTTCCCCAGAACGTGTGTCAACCCCAACAATGTGTTTAATGCGTTTAAACACATTTAAGTTTCTGGCAATATGGTGTGTAAATACAGAACTAACGTACCAGATGTCGCTCCATAGCCCTCCCTCGGTACCGACAACAATCATCTCTTGATGATCATTGATCACTCCTTCTTGTTTCTGTATTCCTGTGTTCACCGCCTGTTAAATTAGTTGGGTTGCCTCGTCGGTTTCTTTTTTCTGGCAGGAATAAATCTGGTGCCCCGATTGGTGACAATAATAACATACTCTCACTCGAGGAATTCGTTTGTCTTTGTCGTTCGTCTCGTCTGTGCAGTGTTGACATGGCAACAAAGAGGAAGTGGATTTGATCTCGGACTTCTTTCCCAATGATGCTCTGATACCACTATGTTGGGAATCAGACTTCATGGTTGCAGCGGAAGCATGAGACATGGATTGATTCTTGTTCGAGATAGAACCGAATTGAATGTCCATGTTTCGGAAAGATTGTTGAGTGCAGGAAATTCAAACAAGGAATAATGGACAATTCGAGTGTAACTTGAATGTCTTGATAACCGGAACAGTTATCGGCAAACAAGTATACATACACCATAGTTTTGGCGGTTCAAGATGGCGGGAATAACTGCTCCGGCAGTTATTCGAAAATACCCGCTTATCAAACCGAAATACATAAGTTATCATCAATAATTCGAATACATATCATATACTACTTATACAAGTTCGAATAAATATAAACATAACAAAGTTTAAATAATAATTCTAACAAATATTATGTACATACAATTTGCAAAACTTACAAAGTTTCTAGCTATCACTCAAGATCAGCTCAAAGTTGAAAAGAAGTTTTTCTAATTTGAAACTAGTAAATCATCAAGATTCAAGATTAAAGAAGCAAGAAGCAACAGATTTCCATCTAAACAGACAAAAGCAAAACCCTAAAATAACTCACAGAGAGCATTCATCTTCCGTCTCTTTACTTTCAGACCACAAAAACCAAATCATTGTCTAGTCATGTATTCCTTGTCTATATATCTACCAAGAGAACTCAAAATCATGAAGGAATAAAAGGTGTAATGGGATGGATCATTCTGATAGAATGAAAAGAAACATGTTTGTTATCATGTGGTAATGAAATTAAGCATTACAAAGGAATATATTATTAGTATTATGGAAATAAATATATTATTATTATTATTATTATTATTATTATTATTATTATTATTATTATTATTATTATACATCAAAAATTTTATTATTAATTTTTTTACCATTAATATATTATTATTATTATTATTATTATTATTATTATTATTATTATTATTATTATTATTATTATTATTATTATGAGTAACCAAATATCACAATGGAATGAAATAATCCATTTCATTCTTTTGTCCATTCCACTATCTCATCAATTTCATTCCCACATCCATTTCATTATCTCATACCAAATAGACTCTAAATAAAAACATTGACGTAACAAATTTAACATAAAAATCAACAATCAACTTAAAAACTTAATCTATTTAATATTTAATAGATGACTACATTATTTTCTCACCCTATATTTTATCTTTGATTTTTTAATGACTACATTATTTTCTCACCCTATATTTTATCTTTGATTTTTTAATGTGTCACGCAGGATCGGTCATTTTTAATTGTAAAAAAGAAGTGAAAAAAATATTATAGACTTTTGTACAGTACACTTCGAAATATAAATAAGAGTAAATTATAAGTTTTGTCCTTTATGTTTGTCCCAAATTTCAGCCGCTGTCCTTTACCTTTAAAATTGATGAGCTTTGTCCTTAATGTTGCAAAATCTTGCACGTTATGTCCTTTATGGCAAACCCAGTTATAATTTTCAGTTAAATTAAGTCATGTGCAGGGCACATGAGGGTAGAAATGTCATTACACCTCCCTCATGTCTTTCCCCCTTGTTTTAAACCCTAATCTACCCTAATCCTTTATGTCACCAGCCACAACCACCGGAAAACTGTCCCTCCACCGCCGGAACCTCCACGTCCGTCGTCACCTCCACCGCCGGAAATCGTTGAAAACCACCATGAACATAAGCAACAGCCATCAAACTCCTGATTATCATACAACAAATCCTAACGATCCTATCCAAAGCCCTAATTTTCATGAATCTCCTCATTCAAAGCAACCGCCATCAACAACCGCCATGAACATAACCCTGATTTAGATTATGAATCTCCATCTCCATCTTCACCTGCAAATATCGAAACAAACCCTAGCCCTAAACCAAATCAATCACCCAAAAACCCCTCTCCGTCACAAAGAATCGTTGCAATCAACCCTGATTCCGTCACAAAGTCGCCGTCACGTTGGCGGTGTTGTCACCGGTATGTTCAGAGGACGCCATTGTTGCAAGATAATCGTAGATCCGTCTGGTTTGGCTTTACTAGGTTTTGTGTACAGATACTCTGTACAGATACGACATTTTAGGGCTCAGATCTGGTATCAGAGTGATGAAATGACAGAAATGAAGAAGATGAAATGGTGATTTACAGGTACAGATCCAGAAACGTTCTGGTTGTCGATTGTTGTGTAATTGCCAGACATCATTTTGAAGAATCTCCGGTGAGATGTTGTCGGCGATTGTTGTTTGTCTTTGTCGGCGATTGTTGTGTTATACACACACATATATATATGGTGGTTGCAGTGGTGGATAGTGGCTAAGGCAGTGGTTGATGGTGGTAGAGATCGAGAGAGAAACAGAGAGCTAGAGAGAGAAGCAGTTGTAGAGAGAGGAGAATCAGATGATGATATATATAAATAAATAATAGTAATAATAATAATAGTATTTTTTTTAATAATAATAATATTAAATAAATAGGTAAAAAGACAAAAATACCCTTGGGTAATCAGATTTAACCAAAAAAATTAACTGGGTTTGCTATAAAGGACATAACGTGTAAGATTTTACAACATTAAGGACAAAACTCATCAATTTTAAAGGTAAAGGACAACGCCTGAAATTTGGGACAAACATAAAGGACAAAACTTGTAATTTACTCTATAAATAATTATAACTTTTCATTATGAAAAGAAAGCATTAATTTATCTTGTTTTGGAAAACTTAGGGAAGAAAACAAGACAGACCGGTTAGATTTCTTGCATTACTCAGGGAATTTGGTCATGTTTTCAGTGTGATTTTATATTAAAAGTTTTAAATCTATATTTAGATTTGTGTTCATTTGCTGGCAATATTCAGTTTTTTTAAGGCAAATTTCTTTAAGGGAAAATATTCAAAATAGTTATCAACCAATCCCTATTTTGAAAATGGTCAGTTTTGGGATAGGCGTTTCACGAATCCGTGTGTATTGAAAGCATCACTTTAAGAATGATTATCAAGTTGTTGTGTCATACAAACATGACACATGGATGGTAATTTAGACTGTGGGGTACGGTGGGCTTGGGTTGGGGTATGGGTTAGGGCATTTGTTGACACGTGGAATGGGAAAAAAATGGAAAAAAAAACTCACGCCCATGGGGTATGGTGGGACTTGAGTTGGGAGCTTGGGTTGGGGGCATGAGTTGACACATAGCCATTGAGAGCCTGCCATGTCACCTTGCTAGCCCACCCCACGCCCGGCTTCAAACCCACGAAAAAGGGGCCACGCCCAAACCCATGCCCACCCGGGGTGGTGGCTTGGGCGTTTTCAGCCCACCCACGCCCAAACCCCCGCCCCATACCCCGCAGTCTTACATTGAGTTTTAAGGGTGTTAGTAGTGGTTAAATAATTGAGAGTGGCAAATTAAAAAATCAACCAATGAGAATGTGCCACGTCAATTAGTGAAAAGTGTTTAAACTTTGCTGAAAATTGTTGTTAATTGTTAGACACTTGCTGAAGTGGTAAACTTTAAGACTATCCACTATCACAACCCAACTCAACCCAATCTTATATTAAAATACTAATTTCTCTCTCTTCCACCTACACAACCCAATCCAATCCAATTTTTCACCCACTATCACAACCCAACCTAAACTAAAATTTTATTATATAAAAAAGGAAAAAGAATTAAATATTATAAAGAAATAGAATTAAATAATAGAAAAAAGAATAAAGAATTAATATTATGTTGGTTGCAACCGTTGGTTGCCATACCAACCTGGTTGTCTATCAATTTTAATTATTTAATTAAAATAATTTCCTACAATTTTGTCCTATTTGCCATGTGGCAACCGTTTGTACAATTTGGTTACCATAGTGGGTAGTCTAAAAAAAAGGAAAAAGGGTGTGACTGGTTGAGAGATTGGATGGACCCCACCCCACCACACACACAAACTCCTCACCGCATCGTCAACCCACCACCGATTTGGTAAGTTTGAGCGGTAAACTAGTGTTGGTGGTGGTGTTTACCGATTGGCAAACTCACTTTGCCGAGTGTTGCCGATCTCCACCCCTAACACCCTAAATGATTGGAAGCGTCATTTGGAAGACCCAATGAAAAAGGGCCACGCCATTCACTGAGGCATCTTGAGACGTCTCAAACTAAAAACAATCATGTGTCATGTTTGTATTAGATAACGCTACAACTCGACAATCATTCTTAAAATGACGCTTTCCATGCACATGGATTCGTAAAACCTCTCTCCCAAAACTTTGGAGGTAGCCATTTTGGAAAAAGGGATTGGTCAATGGTCACTTTCAAGATTTTCCATTTCTTTAAACCTGTTGTCTATAAGGCTTGAACCTAAGATTTTCCATTTTGGAAACCGGTTTAGGCAAAAACTGGTTTTTAGTTTTTTACCATCTTTGACCGAATCGGTTTGAGCTCAACCACCAATTTGCGCACCTCTATTTATTTCTATGTTTCAAACTAGTATTGGAGTCGCGCTTCGCAGCGGGGTGCTAGCGAACATGTATTTGTTATATGATATATCAATAGGTTATAGAGACCATGCAGATTTTAATAAAAACGACAATAAAAATAAGCAATTAATACGGTTAAGTAAACATGTCTAAAATTAAAAGTTAGCATTAACTATAATAAGGTAAAAAAATAAATTTGTGACCTATTATATTGATGGGTTAATATAGACCATATAGCCTTTAATATTAACGACGATAAAAATAAGCAAACAAACACATCTAAAAAGAAATAACTATAACCAAGCAACCAAATTTAATAAACACATCTAAAGTTGAGGGCTATCTTTAATTATAATAAAGTAAATAAAAAAAACTATACTTTCAAAAAGGATAAAATATTTATTAAAAAAAGAAAATTATTAACTTTGTTGAATCACTATTCACATTTGATATTGTTATATTTATAGTATATAACTGCTAAAAGATTAAACTTACATAGTGATATATTTAAAGGGTAGGGTTCTAGATGAATCCTATATTTAAATAATTAAATGTTAGTGATCACTGATCAACAAAGGATGGTGGGTCTGCTTAAAGTCCAGTGGACCGTGGGGGAAAAGAGCCCACTTAATATAAGCCCAAGTGTAACATAAAACGGCAAATTGTTTTAGGCCCATTAACAAAAGCCCAATTCTAGTAGCAATATAAGCCCAAGTGTAACATAAAATGGCAAATTTTCTTGGTCCGGCACACCATACGCCAACATTCGGTATCGAACACGACAGTTGATCAACATATGATAGAAAGGATGTGTCTTATATGAGTTGCAATTGGCGTAGGCTATGCTTGGCATACCATATGTTCAAGTTTGCCCCGTTTGCCAAAAGATATTTTATATAAGTAATTACATGCTAACCAACATACTTACTTCATAGACGATTTCTGTCACACCCCAACCGATGGCGGAAACATCGGGGCGCGGCACTGAGCGAAACAGATTGTCTAGAAGTTTCCATAACAACTATAATTACCAATTATTTAAAGCATCACGTCCCATACCATGACATAAAAGATAACATAATTATTAGAGACAAAATCCAGTCAAATTATTCTGTTCCGACAACTCAGATTTCAATTACAGACAATTCGTTTATTTGTTTCTAGACCTTTCCTAGCCTCGATTTCACAGCAAGCCAAACATATAAACATCTTAAGCACCTGCCACATACGTTAAAGTAAAAGTCAATACACATAGTGTAAAGGTGAGCATACAAGTTTAATAGATATAATAGAGTTTGAAATCGTTTATGCAACACACATAGTGTGAAATGAAGCACGTTAGTTATCGACATGAACCTATCGATACCAATGACTGCGGGTTGACTGCCCAAGGCAGTTCGTAATACACACTCACCACTGTGAGCCATGTAACAAATTGTCCTTAACAACCCCTGAGTGAACAGGTGCTGAGTCCAAACTATAGTACTATCGTTGCTAAGGCAGGTAGACAGCATTCCATGTGTAAACATAACAAACAAGCATTCATTAAGTCACGTATAACATGCGGTAACGGTTAGCGTTTAAAGTATTGCGTAGTGTGTTCGATGTGATTTTAGAATAAGTAACGTATGTAACACCCAAAAGTGCGTAAAGCAAAAAGGGATCGAGTATACTCACAGCGATGATGGATTGAAGGGAGCGCTAGAGAGTAAAGTTAGCCTGATCAGAACGATAACATAAACGATAAGCGGCGCGTAAAACGATACAAACTGTCAGTGGATCCGACAGCAATCCGATCGAGTGGCCACTCGATTGGATAGTCATCTTGTTTGGGATGGATGTGTTTGTGTATGATGGCCTGTCTTTTGAAGTTTTCGTTGTAGCATTTTGAAAACAGAGAAGTATCTTTACCTTTCAAGTCGGTCGATCGAACGGTAGTCCGATCGGACAGCAATCCGATTGGCGAGGCTTCTCAGGTTGAGAACAAGTTCACCGCAGGACGGTCACTCGATCGGATGGCAATCCGATCGGGTGGCAATCCGTATGCATTGAACATGTTGAAAATTGTTTAAGTGTTGAAGTCAGAACATCACATGGTCGGGTGGTAATCCAATCGGGTGGCAATCCGATCGAACAGCAATCCGTTCAATGTTCCAATCCTCAATTATTGAAATAAAAGTTAAGTGTGGGACCCAAGGTGCAATCCGATCGGGTGGCAGTCCGGTCGGGTGGCAATCCGATCGGACGAAAAGCCTTCCCAGATGACCTGGTCGTCTTCTTCCTTGGTTGTTTTGATAGTTTGAGTTTTCTCGAGATGATTTGATAACGTGCTAGACAATAGAAACCTCGTCAAGTCTTAGTGACCTGATCGGACAGGAATCACCCTAGTCCGACCAGTTAACTGTTCGAGACGGTGTTTCATGTTTAACCCAAAATCAGTATTCTCGTGGATAGAATCCAGATCTTGAACCAACACATCAACAAGGAGTAGAAGGTTAGAACAAGCTCCAATTCCATCGGGTTTGAGTGCATTGAGTGTAAAAAAGTTGAAAGAAAGTTGGAAAACCATCTTTCAATCCTTTTCACCATGAATATGTTCAGATCTATGCAAGATCTTTGTTTATTTATGTGGAAATCGTTTAGATCTAAGTTGTTCTTGGTGGATTGAAGCCAAAACCTGAAGTTCATATGAACACCACGATGACATCATCCTAGAACACCTCAAATCTTAGTGATTTCACGGTTAAAAGTTAAGATTCAAAAGATAGAAAGGTGTAGGAGTGCGTGTAGATCAAGAAAGTATAAGATTTAGGTTGAAAACTTACAAAAATCGCGAGAGATCTGAAGAAATAGCAGCTAGAACGAGTGAGTAGAGAGAGAGAGAGCTGTCAACATCAAGTGAGGTTGACATATGGGGTATTTATAGGGTTTCCATAAATGGAAAGGGGAATAAGTGGCTGGTCGATCGAGTGGCAACTCGATCGGGTGGCAGCTCGATCGGCTGGCCACTCGATTCGAGTGCCTAGTGCGATGAGTTTTGCGATTTCGATTCGTGTGTTGAGCGTTGCAATGCGATAGAGTTTCCTATTCAAATTACTTTTAATCCCAACTACTATATCAACATACAATCATCCTAAATAACTTGCGTTTGGCGTTTGCGATTGAGTTTCGATTAATCACCACAATACAAACATAAATAAACATGCACAAGTAACACATAAAGCACACACACGTAAAACAATATCCAGAGCGTATAATTCGAGTTGCGAGTGCGATTGCGATAGCGATAAATGATCAAATATGCGATAACACATGCGATAACACATCGATTAAACCTCGATTAGTAATAGATACTCCACATAATACAACTAACGTAAAAGCATAAAAAGACTATCTACAAGTCAAAAAAGTCAAAACAGGAATTGTGCAGGGAGAGACTGATCACAATTAGCAATCTTGTCTCCCTTTGACTTCAATCTTGACTTTGACTTTGACTTTCGAAACACGGGGTGTAACAATTTCAAAACAAATTGTTTGTGCAATTAATTTTGCGTAAATGATGTTTCCTTTATATTTTGTGAAGCTATGTGGATAATAACCAATTTATTTATTAAACATAGACTAAAAAAAGTATTCAAATAAGCAAAATACCAAACTCTTAAGGAGTAGCATATTTATTGAAAAAGCAATACGCTTGGTAGGGGTAAGCAAAAGGAAAAACCCGACCCTACCTGACCATTACCCGACCCGACCCGAGAACCGATCAAATATAAAATACAGAGTCGATTCACTACCCTAAATATAGGGCCGGTTCCGGTCCATAAGTCCAAGTCGGGTTTCACCATGAAAAGAACCGAGAACCGACCCAACCAGACCCTATTTTATATGAAAAATTGGAACCGATCTAAATACCTAGGTACTTGGGTTCGGGTCGGGTTGGGTATATTTTCGGTTCGGTTCTCGGTTATTTTCGGTCCGGACCTATATTTGCTCACCCCTAACGCTTGGTTAGCCACAAATGAACAATCAATCATAGAAATGTCAATATAAATTTTAGTCAAACCTAATTGCTTATGGTATGTTAATTATAAGCTGTAGTGTCTAGTCTATCGGAAAGTCGTAGTAGTCTATCGAAAACACATGTATGAACAAACATCATTTTATAATTTATGAAGCAATATATAGCATTTAGCCCACTAAGCGGTTTCAAATGAATTGTCAGGCTTAACATTTCCGGATTGTGCTAAAGTAGTAGATACCGATTGATCAATTAAAGCAACCCTTGGGAAATCGGCTACGCTTCCTAGCCCTTGACCCAAAAGAAGTGCATGAAAAGCAGCAAGAACTTTGGGATCTAAGACGCTTGATATCTTTTACTGATTAGACCAATGCCTCTTGTTGCTACAGTAATCATACAACAAAAATTACAACTTGAATATTACACTAATCAAACAACAAAAATTACAACTAGAATATTACAAGAGGCTAAAGAGGCTAAAAGTGGAACTATTTGTAGGAAAAATTAGAAACATTGGTCACTCCAACGTGTATGAAAGTAAAAGAATATCTAAAACTTGCATATTGCATCAAGTTTGCTTACAATGTGTTTTAACTGATTTAAAGCTGTAACTACCAAGACTATTTACTTATTGATTGTGGAAGATTCTTGTTAGTATGGAGTGCAACCGCTCTGGTATGGTATATGGGTCTACGTAGACGTGGGCAATAGCCATGTTGATGTGTTCGGTTCAAAGAAGGGATGTCTTAGCCTCGTAAAAAAAGGCAGCTAATGTTGATGTAGTGTGATCGGCAATAATGGTCGTGATAGCTCCACTTGACAAATATAGTTCACAGAAATAAGGCTTCTTTCTCTAAAGATACTTCAATCCACTAAACAAAATTTTGTATGTTCTCTAAGAGCACAAAAAAATATATAGATGCATAAGTACATGGTCTTTGCAATATCACAAAGCAAGAGGATAAAGTCAACGTATATTAAATGATTTTAAGAATGTAATTCATATCCCCAATTTGTACGTCACCAATATAAGTTGTAAGATCCGTTTCATTATCAATATATCAATGCACCCATCAGTCTGTAAGCAAACTAAATACAAAACTATTATACACCTCTAGATAATCCAATCAACCCGTTTATGGGTGAACAGTTCCAAAAAATTCGCAAAAATAACTACTCACAATCAAGACTATGAACGTCGCAACAATCAGAAATCACAAACGCAAAACATATTTCAAGCCTTCAAACGCGCCAATGCGGAATGTCAGAACTCAGTCCAAGGCTTTCCAATAAGCATGTAAAAGATTAATATGGTTTTCGATTATGAATGTAAGAATTCAAAATTAAGAAGAATTAATTCATAGAATTAATACTCACAGTTGATTTGGTTTTTGGAACAAAGGCGTTTTCATCTTTAATACCAAACAATTGCTTTAAAGATCTAGGGTTTTATATCAAATGCGAAAAGGGAAAAAGTGGTTAACATATATGGATATCTTAGGATTGGAACGCAATAAGAAGTATGAATCTTACCTCTTGCAATTGAATAAAAACATCTTGCGAATAGAGGAGATGCGTGATGGAGACGAAGACATTTAGGGTTTGTAAAAAAATTGAACACAGTAAATAAGGAAGGTTATTAAGATGAAGAAGGGAATTAAAGCAAAATAGTTTTCCCTCCTAAAGCAAAAAGAGATGGAGTAAGGGATTGTCACATGACAATAATAGGCTTAAATTTATGCCATGTGACATAATTGTTTTATTTTAATAACTAGTATTGAGGACCCGCGTGTTACGGCGGGCCTTAATTCACTAATTTAGGTAAATCATGTAGACCCTTCAAATATTACACGTGTTTAAAAAATATTAAAAATTAAATTGCCTCTAATTAAAATTTTAGTATGTAAAATGTGGGACTATGTCAAACAAAGAACTTGAAATTACCAGTACTTGTAATTAAGTTAGTTATGTAAGAAATTACTGGTAGATGTAAGGTTGTCTACATCTTATTCTTCTTAGACCCTACCTTAGCTTTGCTATCGGTGAGATTTACTGAGTATGATGATGATGATATAAGAAATTACCGGTACTTGTAAATAAGTTAGTTATGTAAATCTTTTTTAGTTATTAAAAACTAAATCAAAGAAAAGTTTTATTTTTAAAACATGTTAAATTTAAAACTTTAAAATAAGTATTTATATTTTTATAAAGTTAAGTAATCTATATCTATATATCTATATACTATATATAAGCATTTCCCATGTACAAAATAGTAAATTAACACTGTTATTTTTTAAGATGGCAGACTAAAAGTCTCAGACAAAACCCACTAATTTTACAATTTTCTTCCAATTCTACCCTGCTCTCCATACATCCCCTAACAGATATCAAACCGCATAAGGAATTCGATGAATTAGGTTTTAATGAATGTGGCACATTGAATCACAAAATCAAACGTTTCATCGGTTATGGCAACGGAATCATTCTTCATTGACGATGAATTGAAACCTGGAGCAATTAATGGAAACCACCCATTGAATGCTAGCAGCAAACTAAAGATTGGAAATTGATTACATGCCTACAATTCTTTAATATATAAGGAGCGACCATTCTTTCTCTCTCTGTGTGTAACTGAAAATTGAAACCCTAACAGCCGAATATATAGATTGTTGGTTGATGGAGAGGAAGAGAAGAGTATAGAGAGGAGGGATGAGCCCAAAAGTTCTCCGGCCGGCGACAATGACACCGATGACGACGTGGGATTTGCGGTCGGTCAATCTGGACAAGATGTTTGCACCCAAATTAGTAAGTGTTCATCTTTTAA
Organism: Helianthus annuus; assembly: GCF_002127325.2. Lineage (NCBI taxonomy): Eukaryota > Viridiplantae > Streptophyta > Magnoliopsida > Asterales > Asteraceae > Helianthus > Helianthus annuus. The sequence continues at coordinate 96,521,663 of NC_035445.2, read as the reverse complement.
AAACCTAATTTCTATCCTCACAAAACACAACTGATGATAATCTTTCAATTTGATCCTTAATGTTTTGTTGCTGGTTATGGTAACTGTCAATTATTTTATTATATAATGAAGATCAGGATGGCGAAGACATACCTGAAGAAGAAGAAGCTGTTTCTAGGATATGTTTGGTTGAATGATGTGAAGGTGGAGAAACCTTGAAGATGAGAGACCGGGTGTTACAAGTAAATCGGACAATATTGGTTGGTATGAGAGACTGAGTGTTACAAGTAAATCTTCTTATAAATTTCTGATCTCTTTACATTGAGAGGAAGATTCGAGCCTTCTCATAAGAAAATCGGACAATATTGGTTGGTATGAGAGACCGGGCGTTACAAGTAAATCTTCTCATAAATTTCTGATCTCTTTACAGTGAGAAGAAGATTCGAGTGGTTATATGCATCGATTCAGTTCACTTTTGTGGTAGTCTTCGCGCATATTTTCTGCTAGCTGGGCTCAAGGTACTTGGTTTATTTTGGTTTCATTTTCATAAGTCGTAAAAAAAGTATGCAGTATATCTTGATAGGGGTGGTAAACTTTAAAATGTTACAACTTTATAATCGATAGCGGTTTTGGGTTTCTCCTGAGAAAGATTTAATCCACATTGGTTTTTATAGTAATGTTACGGATAGAATGTAGTTGGTGCTATGTTTGTAACAAAATTCTTATTTTTTATGCATTTCAAGAACATTAGGGTTGGATTCAGAATTTAAGTTTGACTGAAGGGGGTTGTATATATATCTGTTTTGACCTATTAATGGAGCCGAAACAAAAACCGATGGATCGGTTTTGGATTTTTAATAACCGCAAATTTCGGAGATTTTTAACCCATTTTGACCCGTTTGATACCTAACCCGCTTATGTTGCCATATCTTTTAAGTGGCTAACTTACGGACCATCTAAAACAGAGAGAAAGGGTTCCGGCCACGATTCTTACCGGATGTCGCTTATATGGAGAGATAGTCGTGCACGATTAGTCGGTTTGTAATTCTCCCAACTGTTACGCGAAGGTAATTCCCTGTTTTATATGCCACATGGCATCAGATGTGGCATATTTTCAATTATGAATTGCTCTAAAAAATCTTTTCCAAAATTATGAGTAAATTTGGTTTTTCGTTCTTCACATAAGCAGTTTTCTGTTATGTGGCATCTGACTCTTGGCATGGCCTCATACAGTGCCACATCATCAACTTATATGTAAATAATTACAAATGAGGTTGGTTGCTAGAATCAATAATGAGTTCTAAGCTCATTCCTATTTCCGTCTAATTTAAAGTTAGTTGCAAAAACAGGGAAAAATGTTATGTTCGGTGCAGCTTTTTAGGTAACCAACTTCTATCAGGCCAGAAAAAAATCATCAAAGTTTCAAATTTTATGTGAAATGTTGATGGTTTTTCTACACCTAAATTAAGTTGGTTAACCAAAATAAAAATAAGACCAATAAATTAAGGTTGTTACGATTTTAGGCAATTAGCCCGTTTCTTATGTGCGTATGGCCCAGGTTAAAAGCGATTTCCAAGTCTAAAAAGTTGGTATGTGAAGGGGTATGGTCCCAAAAGCCGCGCAAACCTCCGACCAGGTTGCGCGCGGAACCATACTCCTTATTTCAGAAAACTTATTAACATTATCCACGTGCGACCTACACGCGTTATAGTTTACCCGCGCGAGGCAAGGCTCACAAGAGGCCCAGATATCAGCACTTAGCATAAAACAATGGAAGAAATGAGCCACTCAGTAGGGAAGCGCGCGGCTACCTACAGTGGTACATAAGGGACAAGTGGCAGTAAAAGGAGCCAATGAGCGTCTAGCAGGCTCTGGTCAATCGTGCGCCACGATCGCCTGACGAGAAGTACACAAGGACGCCTACATGGCACCAATCAGAGGACGGAGACAACTGTCCCACGATCTCCACTCGTCTGCTGATGACCGAAGGACAACAAGGCCGACAACAATGACACGTGGCTCCAATCAAGGTGCGCCAGCACCAACGAGCATCTAGAAGCCACTAAGCCTCGACGCCAGTGAGACAAAGAGCATATCCGTTTTGTTGTCCGCTTCTGGCCCAAGGCCCATCAGCCCACAACCTCTTACACCTCTCCGGCTATAAATAGAGACCTTCATTCCTCAGGTTAAACATTCTATTCCCTTGGCTCTCACTCTTTACACTTAATTACTCTCAAAGCAGTCGCTTATTCTCACGCCGGAGCCTGGTTAAGAGGGAAACCCCCACATTCCCCTCTTAACGAGTAACGGTGTTCTGTTTTGCAGGTTAGATCACCAAGTCGGAGCTCAAATATCCTTAAGAAGATTAACCCTCATGAAAGGAACATAAACCCATCTAATTAATTCCCTAATTAGATCACTGTTTCTTCATTGGCGCCCACCGATTTTTTCTATAACCACCCTCATCTTCTTTTATTTGAGCTTTTGACATCTTTTTCTTCCTTCGACTATGACTGGTCAAGGAATCATCCCAGAGTTCGGTTTCGGAACCAACTCTAACACGGCGTTGGGCGAAGGAATCCAGAACTTCCAAGCCCAACAAATCGAAGAAATCGGCGAAGTTGAAATCAACAATACTGGGGGTCCGCGCGGGAGCTTCACCCGCATCACCCAAGTGGTCACCCCAGGGAACGTAGAAGGACCTTCGAACACAGCGCCACCTCAAAATGTATCTGCATTACTTGGCTTACCAGAAGGTGAAACCCCAGCCTCGTGGTATGCCAAGAACATCGCCACTATCAATGCAGCATACCAATCGCTCATCGCGCAGCAGGCAGTTTTGACGGCAGAACCGTCCTTGGTCACCCCTCAGAGTCAGGGGGTACGCCAAATGCCCCCACCAGCCAATATACAAGGCAGAACCAACAGGCCTCCCCCTACAAGACGTTTAAGCGTACAAGACACGCGCGATACAAGAGGGGAAACGGATAGTTACTATGAATATCCGTCGAACCTTCAACGAGGCCCTGTTCACAGCCGGCTCACGCCGCGCAACATGAACAATGAATGGGAAGAAACGGACCCATATGATCCCACATGGGAAGGTGACGAAGAATCATCAGTCTTTAATCGTTTACCAAAAAACCATGAGTACTACAAGCCAAGACAACACATTGGCTACACAGAAGAAGCTGAAAGAGATTTCCGCCTGGCATACAGACCAGCGGAAGCTGCGGAACACTCCAAGTTTATCCCGAAAATTGCACTCGCGCCGCTTTCACGAGAGAAGCTACCCCCAACTGTTGGGAAATTCAATGGGTTGACTGACCCAGACGATCACGTCAGAACATTCACGAGTGTGGGCTGCATGGGAGGTTGGAACATGCCCATGTGGTGCCACCTGTTCATTCAAACCCTTACCGGAGCGGCTCGCGCCTGGTTTGACAGCCTTCCGCCTGGGAAGATTAAATCATGGACAGATTTCAAGACGCAATTCTTAAGCTACTTTAGCCAACAACGTCGCTACCAACGTGACACAGCCGAAGTAGAAGATATTTGGCGAAGAGATGGTGAAGGTCTGGAGGACTTCATCACGCGTTTTAACAAGGAGTGTCTGGAAATAGGCGGCGTCAGTGAGCAACTCATGCGCTGTCACTTCAAAAAGGCTATACGCTGCGATATTCTCATTAGAACCATCACAGGCAAAGATGGAATGCCAAAGGAGTGGGATAAACTAATGGAAGCCGCAAAAATCGTCGCGCAAATTGAGGAGTCCCTTGCTGGTGGAAAGGGCTACTACCCAGAAGACCGATTTTCAAGAGGAAGTACGCGCGATAACAACAACAAGCGCAACAAATATAAGGGTCATGACTGGAAGTATGAGAGACCAAGAGGCCGTGACGACAGGCCACGCTACAGAGAAGATGCGCGAGAAACGATTGACCGAATCGGTTACAAGAAGGCGGTCAGAGACGACAATCGTGACAAACACTGGACTCCGCTCACAAAAACTCCAAAGGAGGTATTGATGACGGAGAATGTCGATTTCAAGGCGCCAAGGCCAATGACAAACAAGAAAGGGCAAGACCCTAACTTGTACTGCGATTTTCACAAAGATTCAGGGCACCTGACCGACGACTGTTACAGCTTGCGCCAAGAAATCGAGAGAGCGCTCAAAAGCGGCAAGCTAAGCCATTTAGTGAAGAATGTACGCAAGGAAACCGTCAACTCCAGCGCCACGATGAAGGGAACCACAAAAAGGTCCGACGACTAGAGACTCACATGGTCAACGGACCCAGGTACAGCGCGAAAGAGAAAGGCAAACGCCCTTATGAACCTTCTTGGCAAGAGCAGCAAGTTATATTTCCAGTAGTGCGTGGCGGACCTCGCGCCACACGTCCTGTGGTCATCACCGGCATAATCGGGCATTATGAAACTGACTACATATTCATAGACCCGGGAAGTACTGCCGACATCATTTACGAACAGTGTTTCAATCAGTTGGATGAAGAGGATAAAGCGCGACTCGAACCTGTCGATTATCCTTTGTCTGGATTTTGCAACGAGATGGTTTTTCCTCTCGGACAGATCAGTTTCCCCGTCACGCTCTCTGACGGGAAACACTCAAGAACAACAAATGTGAACTTCATGGTAATGCCAGTGAAATCGAGGCATGATGTGCTTATTGGGAGGGAAACACAAGGCGAGCTAAACATGGTGACTTCAACGCCTCATTCTGCGATAGGTTTCCCAACCAAGACAGGAGTAGCAATCATATATGCCAAGAAAGAAGTAATGTCAACTGACGAGCTGCGCCCAACAAAGGCGGCAAAGGTCTCCACGACCGAGCCAGAGAAATGGGGTTTAAACCGAAAATACCCCGAGCAGACTGTGACAATTGGCCACGCCATTTCGTCAGACATCAGAACACGTCTAAAGCAACTGCTGTTTCGAAACATGGATATATTTGCCTGGACACCGGCAGACATGACCGGTGTCCCGCGCAACATCACCGAGCATTGCTTAAACACGTACCCATCTGTCGAGCCAAAGGTCCAAAGAAGGCGCAGCTTAGGGGCAGACAAGACAAAAGCAATGAACGAGCAGGTATGTGAGCTGCTCAAAGCCGGGATCCTGCGAGAGGTAAGATATCAAAGTTGGGTGGCGAACCCCGTGATGGTCGAAAAATCAAATGGCGGATGGCGCATGTGCGTAGACTACACTGATCTCAACAAGGCGTGCCCAAAGGATTGCTATTCCTTGCCTGAGATCGATAAAAAAATAGATTCTCTCGCGCCATACCGATGGAAGTGCTTTTTGGATTGCTATAAAGGATACCATCAAGTGCAGATGAAGCTAGAAGATGAAGACAAGACAGCGTTAAGAACGGATCTTGGAATCTTCTGCTACACAAAGATGCCTTTTGGCCTGAAGAATGCAGGCGCGACATATCAACGCTTGATGGACAAGACCTTCGCAGGTGACATCGGAAAGCATATTGAGGTTTATATCGATGATTTAGTGGTTAAAAGTCCCGAGGAGGACCAAATGTTGAAAGACATCGAGAAAACATTCAACTCATTGCGCAGTGTAAATATGAAGCTAAATCCAGCCAAGTGTTCCTTTGGCATGGAAGAAGGGAAGTTTCTAGGCTTCATTGTCACAAACGGCGGTTTCAAGGTGAATCCAGAGAAAGTACAAGCTATAGAACGAATGCCCTCACCGAGAAACATCAAGGAAATGCAACGACTAGCCGGCCGGCTGGCCGCGCTTAATCGTTTTCTCTCCAATCACGCCGCAAAGTCGTATCCCTTCATTAGCACATTGCGCAATTGGGTGAAGAAGCAAGAGTTCAAATGGACCCCGGAAGCCGAAACAGCTTTTCAACAAATGAAAGCGTGTCTGATCGAACTCCCCACCCTGACTGCACCATTTGAAAAGGAGCCCCTTGTGCTGTACTTGTCCTCCTCGGATAAGGCAGTAGGGTCAGTATCTGATTCATGAGGTCCTGGGCAAAGGGGCCTACAAATTGCGCACCCTAGATGGCCACATCTTACCAAGAACTTGGAATGCGCAACAATTGCGCAAATGTTACATGTAATCTATTTCGGCCTTGCGCCATCTTTCAATTCACTACGCCGGCTACAAGCCATTAGCAATTATGTATGAAGGCCTAAGCGCCCATTTCTGACTTAAATGAAAACATACGACATGTTTTTCTATTACATTTTTTCGTTACAAATGCATGCTAAACTTTTGATTAGCGCGAAAACACTCCAGCATTTCAGGGTTGTCCAAACCACCTCCAAGGTCCTCCGCGAACAAAGCGTGAGAACGGGTGGATACCTTAATACTTAAAAAACGCTTCCATTTATTCGAGCTAATTTAACATAAAGTTTTTATAGCAATGCAATAATTGCAACGGAAAAAACCAAAATGTTTCATTTCATTTAAAACTTGCGCAAATACGCAGCATTGTACATAGAGTGTGGAAATTACAAAGGCACAAATGCCTATCAACCGCCTATTCAACAAACTATCCTATTCATCGCGGCGATCATCACCATCATCTCCGTCATCTTCACCATCATCATCGTTGCCATCATCATCACCATCGCCGCCATCATCACCAGCTGGCTCTTCGTCGGACAACTCGACGGTAACTGGTGGATCGAGGACTGCCTTAAGACGCTGGCACCAGTCGTCTTTCTTCAACGATTCAACAACCAACTCCATGATAGGCAAGGAAAGGTTGTCATAGGAGTTTTCAGCACTTGCCAGTGCAGCATCAGCATGTTCCGTCACTGAGCAATGACTTATGTCAAATTCCTGCCCAAGCATCTGCTCAACGTGATCGGCACACTCCAGGTAGCCTCCCCGATAACCCACCGCACGCGCCGCATCTGTCAGAGCCGCCACGGCGCGGTCTAGCTCGCCCGCATTCAGGATGGAGTTGGCAACCTTCACAAAAAACAAAAAGCATTAAAGATAAAACTCTCAACAAGAAAAAGCATAAGACAAAGGCACTTACCAGCACTACTCCACGAGTGCGCATCCATTCAGCTTCTGAGACAAGCGTATCGACGATGCCTTGAGCCTCGGAGTAGTTGGTTTGGGCCACATTCAGCGCAGCAGTGCTAACAGCACGCGCCTCCTCAGCCGTAGCAGCCTTAACCCTCTCGGCTTCCAGGTCGATCTCCAACGACTCGCATCTGTCAATTTGCTCGTTTAAGCGACGTTTGAGCTCCGCAATCTCAGCGTCCTTGGCGTGGAGATCTCTGTCCTTGCTGGACAGCTGTAGTTTGACCTCAGACAATTCAACCTGAAGGCCGACAAAACAACTTAGGCCGATGTATTAACAAAATAGCAAGTATAAAGGAAAACAAATAGACTAACCTCCACCTGCTGTTTGGCAGCCTTCTCTCCCTGCGCCTCCTCTACCTTCGAGGTCAAGTCAGCAACTTTAGCCTCAAGATCAACTATCTTCTGTCGAGCCGCATAGGCGCGCTTGTTGTCTTGGGCACAAATACGTTTAAAATCGGCCTTCTCCTTGGCCAGTTGCTCTTCAACATTGTGGAGTTTTTTCTGCAGCCCCTCGCGGCCCCACTCTTCAGCCTTCTTGTCAGCCTCAAACTTGGCTCTCTCTTCACCAAATGCGGCTTTAGATTTTTCAAATTCAGCAATACGTTTCAGCATACGCTCGCGATAAGCCTCCCAGTCGGCGCGCTCCCTAACCATCGTTCGCCATTCGCGAACTATTTGATGGTTGGCAGCACGAGCGTTAGCCTCACCAAGGATATAAGTACGATACAACATTTCGTGAGGTTTCGCCCTTTGCCGATGGACTTCAGCAGGTGTAAAGGAGTTCAGGAACCACTCGCGCGCAGGGCTGAACTCAACGAAGGTATCTTTCTGTTTTAAACTCCAGGGGGCTTGATGAGGAGCGTCACCACGTTCTTCTTCATTGTAAGTCTTGTAGTAAATATCCCCAACGGTGTCCTTCGCACCTATCACATTGGGGTTATAACCCCCAGCTCCACCAGAGCTCGCGCCGCTTGAGGAGAAGCGGCTGGAACCCTTGGAAGTAATAACAGGACCGGTGTTAGTTGGTTTGGTGACCTCAGGACCTGGAGATTTAAGAGGCTGATCCATAGCCTTTTTCGCCGTTAGCTCCTTCTCCAAGGCCTGCTTCCTCGCCACTTCAGCCAACCTCTCCTGCTCCGCCCTCTGCTTCCTCTCCTCCTCCTCTTTTCTCTTTCTCTCCTCCTCTATCTTCTTCCTCTCTTCTTCTTTCTTTCTTTTCTCTTCCGCAACTCTCTTCTTCTCCTCCTCTCTCTTCCGATCCTCCTCCACCTTTCGCTGCGCCTCAGCAGCCTTCGCGGCATCCTGAGCAGCAGTGTCAGTGGACTTGACGGTAATCTTAGGCCTTTTTGCCGCAGCCTCACTGAACGTGACACCCTTCTCAGGGGTCTTCTTCTTGATTTCTGAAAAATAAAGCAAGTGCATTTGAGTAAAGAGAAAAGTATTAAGAGGAGAAGCGAAGAACTTACCAGGAGAAAATTTGTATAACGAGCGCAGCTTGCTCGTTTTCCCAACCACGGGAATCACAGCAGATGTAGGGGCGGAAGCCACACCAGTCGTGGCTTCGCTCCTACCCCTCTTCCGCCCAATAAGCTGGGCACCAGCATCTTCCTCTTCTACTTCTTCATCTTCTGGGAAAGACGGAGTCGCGCCAGCTTCAGGGTTACGAGAACCCGCGCTCCCCGAGCTTTTCGACCCACCAGCACCAGTCTTCCCCTTAGCTGCATGTGATAAACCTTCATATGAGTCACTGATTATCACATAGTCGTCTAAGTCACGTTGACGAAGGCGAAGAGTACCTTTGACAGCAGCAGATGTTGCGCGACTAGGGCCAGTGCCCTTACTGGTCACCTCAGGCTCCACCTTCTTCTTCCTCTTCACCGGTTTCTTCTTCTTCTCCTCGGGGTCAATCCCCAGGTCGCGCAACACACCTGCAAAGATTTTAGACCAAGAGCTTAGCTCGCCGCTGGAAGAACCTACGGACTCCTCGCTGGAAAGATAGAAAGTCTCTTTCCCAGCGAGAGTCACAGAGCGCAATGGACGAGGTTTAGGGTATTGCGCACCTTCAGTAGCGGTCGGCGGTGAAGCGAAAGCATCAGCAGCTGGAAACATAAAATTGACTTTAATCTGGTCGTACCAGTTTTCCTCGTCATCGCGCAAGGGGCGAACGCCCATGGAACCACCAAATGTCGAGAAGGCAGCTTGATAGAGTTGCGCTTCTAAACATGCACTTAAGTAAGTTAGTAGCAATTAAAGCAGATTAATTAAAAAAAACAACAAAGAGGAAACTAACCTTGATCGCCGATCTTCAAAACCGGAACCTCCCTGCTGCTAGGCGACCACTGGTCACTCATCTTAGCAGCAACCAACACATTTTCCCCAAACACCCGATTTGGGGTTGGGGTTAGCTGCTGGTACCACCGAGCAGTTTTTGGGATGGGAAGATCTTCCTTCGGTATGGCCTCGGTCCAGTCCCTAAAGGGCATGGCAATCGGCAAGACTTCTTCCCTGATGAAGAAGAACTTGGGTTTCCAGTCGTGGAAACTCTTAGGAGGATTCAACAAGATCTTCTTTGCCGCGCCCCGGCTTGCAAACGAGAAGAACCCCATCGTTCTCTGCAACTGGTAGAAAGCACGAAACTTATCTACCGATGGCTCGACGCCATGGGAATGGCACAAAAATTCAAAGTGTCGTACCCTCACCATCCCGGGAGGGCTCATTTGAGATATATGGAAATTGTAGTAAGAAAGGATACTGCCTAGGAAGTTGGTCGCCGGCAGTCGGAAATTACCCTGAAGAAAGAAGTCTTCATACAGGGTAATGTAACCGGGTGGTGCATCAGCCGCGGTCTGGCCCTGAGCCGGATACCGGGCATCCCACTCCGGTGGGAATCGGAAACTACGAACGATTTGTTCGAAAAGCCCTAAATCCCATCTGAGGACAGGAACTGGTCCTTCCTCAGTAACAGCAACCTCCTGATGTTCTTCACTCATCTTTTCAGAAAGATCTGGAAAAAACTCGAAGAAAAGTTTGAAGATTTAAAGGTATGAAGAACACTTTGAAGATTCAAAGAATTTTGAGAGGAAAGTAGAGAAGAAACGAAGAGAAGTGAGAATCTCTCACCTTCTCTTCGGATATATACACCCATCGCATTTAATGCGATGGGTAACCGTGCCGCGTTCGCCGCTAGGTTAACCAACAGGAGGTTGCCACGTCAAGCGGGAAACCAGGGGTGACGGTTACCACGCGCGCGTGGGCCTCACTCTCCTGACATGAAGTGCAACCGCCGCAGGCGGCATGATGACACCCGTGCCAGGGGTCAACTCAAACGTCGCTCTCAGCGACTTATCTCACCAACCTGTCAGAAGTTCAAATTTCGAAGTTTCCCGCCATAAATGTTGCAAGTAACTTCATGCAGAAGTTACATGCACCGCGCCAGCTACATACCACCTCCAATAAACCCGCGCGCCTGATCAGTCAAACGACAATCCCTAAAGACCTGCATTGGTACGCGCGCAATTGAAAACAACATTTTCCACATGCGCCATACCAATCAGGATCAAAAGAACTTTTCCCCTATTACACTTATTTCTTCTAATTTTATTAAGTCCAGAGCTCCAAACACTCGCGTTGCGCATGGTGCAGCACTGGACTGGGGGGACTTGAAGGGGTATGGTCCCAAAAGCCGCGCAAACCTCCGACCAGGTTGCGCGCGGAACCATACTCCTTATTTCAGAAAACTTATTAACATTATCCACGCGCGACCTACACGCGTTATAGTTTACCCGCGCGAGGCAAGGCTCACAAGAGGCCCAGATATCAGCACTTAGCATAAAACAATGGAAGAAATGAGCCACTCAGTAGGGAAGCGCGCGGCTACCTACAGTGGTACATAAGGGACAAGTGGCAGTAAAAGGAGCCAATGAGCGTCTAGCAGGCTCTGGTCAATCGTGCGCCACGATCGCCTGACGAGAAGTACACAAGGACGCCTACATGGCACCAATCAGAGGACGGAGACAACTGTCCCACGATCTCCACTCGTCTGCTGATGACCGAAGGACAACAAGGCCGACAACAATGACACGTGGCTCCAATCAAGGTGCGCCAGCACCAACGAGCATCTAGAAGCCACTAAGCGGTCGACGCCAGTGAGACAAAGAGCATATCCGTTTTGTTGTCCGCTTCTGGCCCAAGGCCCATCAGCCCACAACCTCTTACACCTCTCCGGCTATAAATAGAGACCTTCATTCCTCAGGTTAAACATTCTATTCCCTTGGCTCTCACTCTTTACACTTAATTACTCTCAAAGCAGTCGTTTATTCTCACGCCGGAGCCTGGTTAAGAGGGAAACCCCCACATTCCCCTCTTAACGAGTAACGGTGTTCTGTTTTGCAGGTTAGATCACCAAGTCGAAGCTCAAATATCCTTAAGAAGATTAACCCTCATGAAAGGAACATAAACCAATCTAATTAATTCCCTAATTAGATCACTGTTTCTTCAGTATGCACAGGTAATGATGGTGGCTGGCGATCACCGGGTTGGCTTTTTTGCCAAAGAGTGAATTGAGGCCGGTGAAGAACTCTTCTATGATTACTGTTATGGTCCTGATCAGGCACCTGTATGGGCCCAGAAGCCTGATGGGTCTAACCGAGATGACCTTTTAGTTCCTCAAGGTCGAGCCAAGAAGCACTAAGCCACAAACCATGCTCATTAGGTAAGAACGGAATCGGCTATGTTATTTCAGGTTTGGCATAACAGTGCATGTGCTATATATGCGTGTGCAGATAAGGACTATAAGTTATATACAGAATATATAATATAGTTATAATAACGTGGTGTATTCCTGGCCTCTCTTTAGTATATAGTTACCAGAAATAAGAGATTTGGCAATGGTATTATGGTGGAATGTATTTATGATGTTTAGACTTTATAAGGTGATGTACTTGTATAGAGCTTACCTTTGTTACCACTGATAAGAAATTTACACGTTAAAAAGGTGTGTAATTTTGTTGAGAAAAAAAAAAGAAGTGAGAGCAAGTTGCTAACTTACAGACCATCTAAAACAGAGAGAAAGGGTTCCGGCCACGATTCTTACCGGATGTCGCTTATATGGAGATAGCCGTGCACGATTAGTCGGTTTGTTGTTTAAATACTCATTTACATCTCGCCTCTGATTGGGTTCTGATCTTTTTTATTCGTGTCATAGGTCTAATTGCAAGGGGTTTTTCTTTTTGTCATGGCGCTCTTGGTGTCCCTCTTACCCTCGCAAAAAAGCAGCCAAGGTATACGAATTAATTACAACTTCACAAAGGTCCCAGCCAGGATATGATTTACAATGATAACAGTCAATTTCATGCTCTCACATTTGTAAGGTTGGTTTCTGAGGGGAATCCATTGTTTTTAAAAAAATGGTGAAAGACACCAGCAGCAGTGCACCGTTCTATGACGAACCATACCAAGCATTGCTTGTTTGGTACAACAGATTCGAGCTCAATTGTCAGCAGCATGTTGATGTTTTTTTATTTTTTGGTTTTAGGTTGGATTTAGTTACCAGCAGCAGCTGGTTCTTGGAATGAGGCCGGGTGGTGGTCGTAGGTTTGTACTAGCTGTCTGTCTGATTAGGTCAAAGCCGTAGGTTTGTATGTATTTAGACTTTCCTTTACAGATCTTATATTGTTTGTTAGTAGTAACAAATATTGCATCATCAACAAATTATGCTTGATAGAGTTTCAGGTAGTGTTCTTGAAGAATATATATAAATTTGCCATTTATTATCTGTTTCTTTTTATAGTAGCCTAAATTGCATTTTCTTTTATTGTATAAATGGGTATTTGACATGTGGTTATTATCTATTGAACGGTCTGATAGTTGTCAAAAATGGCCATGAGCTTCAGGTGGCTATGCGTGTGGACATAATTTTTGAGCCAATAAAACACCCTATGTGGCATGAGGCATTATGCATAACACATGACTTGTTGGATCTGTGAAAGATTAAAGGTTTATCGTAGGCTACTAAAGAGAAAAGTGTGTCCAATTCAGAAATATAAACCACCTGAAAGCGTCACAACTTATATATGATATTTTTTTAATCATTTTAAGGGTTGAATTACGATCCCTCCCTATATTGTCGACTCCGCTGCAACGCGCGGGTTTCCCACTAGTATATAGTAACAAACTACAAATACATAAAAATATTTAGGATTGATTGACAATGTCACTAAGCCAATGTGTACAGCCACAAACAGCTTCCAACTCATCACCAACCCTTAAGAATCTTGATGTGCTTCTCTACTTGTACATTAAGCCATATTGTGCATCATTAACTTGTAAAAAAGGAACAGTAAAAGTAACTCACAAACTAAAATTGTAAATTAATATAGGGGAAATAACAACAACAATAATAATAACAATAATAAGAATAATAATGTGAGTGATCATTGATCAACAATGGATGGCAAGTCTACTTAAAGTCCAGTGGACAACGGGGAAAAGAACCCACTTATATAAGCCCAAGTGTAACATAAAACGGCAAATTGTTTTAGGCCCATTGACTTTTTAGTATTTTATCGATAAGCCCCTTTTAACAAAAGCCCAATTCTAGTAGCAAAGAAATTACCCAATGCCCTGCTACCAATCGTACGCAACCTTGTTTGTTTGTTGTAAGTAGGTGAGTTCTTGAACTTAAAATTTAAAGGTTTAATTTTGTAGCATGGAGTTTTTCTTTTATGTTATTTATTTTGATGCTGGCAATATTAATGATGACATCTTTACCACTTGTTATTATGTTGTTGACCATGGGTGTGATGTTGGTGGTCTAATTGGGGGATAGTGGGAGTGAGAATTTGAGGGGGTTTATTTAGGATTTTATGTCTAGTTTTTATTTTTTTTAACGGGGTATATCGAGTGATCTCACAAGAAAACAAGTAAAGAAAATGAGTGTACGTGTTATCTACGAGTAAACAACGGGACCATTCGGACAATTTTTAATACTTAGAGACTAAATGGTAAATTACAGACAACATAAATAAAAGAAATTTGCCGTTAAAAAAAATTACTACTAAGTTTCTTGTTTAATTCGTGATTGATAGTCTATAAATAAAGAGAAACTATCACCTCTATGTTATGTATTAGTTACAATACAAAACACTTGTGTTAAAATATTTAGTTATCTAATAATGTTAAATATCTAGTAAGAACATTGATCTAAACTCTAAAGAATAAAGCATTACTTTTACAAAAGATATAAAGTGATTGCATCAACATTTTTACACTTTCAAACGTGTTTTTTCTTCTTTTCTAGTTACAAAAGATTTAGGTTATTGACTACGCATTACACTTCAATCGTTTTCTGATTTAGAGCGGTATATCTCCATCGTTCCTTCTCGACATAATCCGCATCCAAAAACCGAGCCACAAACGCCCATAACCTATAAACATCTTCAAAATTCGCCAAAAAGTTTATCGCGGCAGTCACCACGGCGATATCCGGCACCCCTTTACTCTTCTTCGTGCCACCCTCGGTCATTACGCGCTCTTTTTCCTCTACATACTTGTCATCAAACCATATCTTGTGTAGAGAACCTACGCTCAACGATATATTATTTCGATCAGAAAGCTTTTGCACTAGGGCCGGCTCAACTTTTTCACCTTTCCAATCATAGATATTGAATGCTAACGCGGGTCCACGGTCAAATCTAATTCTCGGACCGTAAATTTTAATCAATGGTGTCTTGGTCTCCGTGTTGGGATGTTCTAGCTTCGTTAGCGCGTTAATCAGCCAATTTATCAAGCACCTAGTGCGCGTACTAATTTGCATCAACCCTAACGAATCCACATGATCTAACCCCCTATACTCGATCGGTAAACCCTTGTTCTTTTCGCCCTGGGTGACGATTTGTTCTTGTTGAAGTTCTAAATCCGTTCCGGATGAATGTTCTTCGTCCGATTGAGCCTGAAACGATGAGTTCTTAGCCGGGACAAGAGTGGCTATCCCCACGCATGAATCTTCCAATATCGATATCATCGATTTCTTGACAAACAAGCATCCGAATCCACTCGGGTTTTCACCAAAAACCTTGTAGAATGAACAAATAAGAAAATCCGGCCGAATCAACGACAGCCCGAAGCTATCCATGTCTTTTGGGCCCAATGCACATGCATCTAACAACACATGCCACCCGTTCTCTTGTGCCTTGAGCATCCACTGATACGAGTAACTCGCGCCAGTTGTTCGCGATTGAAGTGGGAACACAAATAACCCTCTTGGTTTTTTCTTTTTCCTATTTCTCTCTACCATTTTTCTTAATTTCGCGGAATGAATCCGCATTCTCGGCCACTTGAATTCGGCTGACATTACCTTAGCTCCTCGTTTTTCAGATGTCGTAACCAAGGTGTCCACAGCCTCGCTATTATAATCGTATACTGTTAGCAGTTTACGACTCGTTTGGAAAGGATAAGATTCTGAAACAATCTTGAATGCTGATGACTTGTTTGAAGTAAAAACCATGGAATAATCATCACCTGAAATAAAATAGAGGTGTTCATTATTCGGTTTCAAAGCGATTAAGACCATAGGTAATGGTTAATGCCCACTAAGGGGCATTTTTCACCACATCATCATCATAATGCCCTTTTAAAAAAGGTGTAATGGTTAATGCCCATTTCATTTATTACTTTCCATTATTTTTCTTTTCTTTGGGCATTATTATAGAAATGTCCTTTACTCTTCATGCCCCTATAATGCCCATGAGTAATGGTGTAAGAGCATTATCAAAATCTTTCATGCCCTTATAAAGCCCCA
The DNA here is from genome assembly GCF_002127325.2 of Helianthus annuus. Lineage (NCBI taxonomy): Eukaryota > Viridiplantae > Streptophyta > Magnoliopsida > Asterales > Asteraceae > Helianthus > Helianthus annuus. The sequence continues at coordinate 96,505,804 of NC_035445.2, read as the reverse complement.
TTACATATGGTCTAAAACGAAACTAGAACAAATGTAACCGTTTAAAATCAAACTTAATTAAATTCGGTTTCTGGTCAAAACCGAATTTGGTTTTCAGCTTTTGGTTTTTAGAAATCTCAAAAAAAATTGAACCGAATATCAAATAATGGTTTTTACTTAGCTTAATTCAAGTACATTTTAGCCCAATTTTATTTAAACTCAATTCCATAACAAAATGATTAAAAAAATGTAAAAAGGTAAGATAATAAATGCTAATAACTAACCAAAAAAAAAAAAACTTATGCGGTTTTCAACCGAAATCCAAACCGAAAAAATATGGGTTTTCAATTCGGTTCAAACCAATCAAACTGAAACCGAACCAAAACTCGATCGAATCAAACTTTCAAACGGGCGAAAGCGTTGTAAATCCAACGCCAAAAACAAATAATTCGAAAATAACGCCCACAGGGGCCGATGAGGGGCGTTGTTTGGGCGTTTTTGGCGTAAAAAAACACCCCAAATTGAACGATTACGGGTGGTCTTAGTACGGTTTTCATTTAGCCGAAACCAAATCGTGTATTCTATTTTTGATTTTCAGAAATTTGAATTTGGTTCGAATCGATCTTATAAGGCTACTCAATCTAAAATAGTAAAATGAAATAATGACTAAAATAGTTATTTGGTTAAAACTGAATAAACTGAAAACCGAACCAATGAACACCACTAACTAACCTGAAACATTCATGAACTCCATGATCCTCTTCCTGATACACGACTCGAATGGAGATCCTTCACCACCATGAAGCAGCTGGGACTTGAGATTAACAGACCGGTAAATCGTATTAAAGAACGGGAAATCGGAGTGCAAATCACTCGAAGAAGGAGTGGAAGGGTGGTGTGTTTGAAGCTGCAAGTGTGAGAAAAGCCCGATACCAATATAATCAAGACATATGCGATTCGAAAGCGAAAGATGGTAATATTCCTGCCCTCTAATCCTGTCCACTCGAGCAGTATCCGAGTATTTCGGATATGTTTGAGTGAAAGTAATCAATGAATCTTTATAACTAGGAAGAGACTCATGATCCGTAAAACGCGTGTTTGGAAAGAAAGAAGTGGTTGTTGTAGTAGTGAAGTGTTTCCGGCACGCAGATGATGTGCTTGTGGTGGTGGTGGTGGTGGTGCTGGTGCTGTTGATCGTGGTGAAATCTGGTAAAGAAAATAAGGGGTTGGAACAACAACCATGTGAGCATACTTGTTCAACATGTTTCAAACATGGTGAGTTCATAGTTGTTGATGATTAATGAATATGAATGAACATATGTTGATGATGGTGTTAGATTATATATATAGATAGATATATATATATATATGATATGATGTATAAGGTTTTGAAGTGGACATTGTAATGATTGTTTGAATGGGTCATGTTTCCATGTATGAGAAGACTTTTTCAGTTTTGTAATTTATTTTGTGGGGATTGAAAGTGGCATTTATGTGTAGTACTAAAAGCCGGTATATGCATTCAAACATAGATGGGATGATACAAAATAATTAATTTAATACGACCATATTACATTAATTCGTCTTGTCTTGTTTAGTAAATGGAGACTATTTCAATCAAACCGTGATAGTTACGTTATGTTCACTAACGTGGTTAAAGTTTGCTGAATTCGGAATATTATTTTACCCTTTCTATAAAGATCTAAGCAAATATTAATTATCATTACAAAACATTAACTTACTATGACAAACGCAAAAAATAAATAAATAAATAAATAAAATAAAACCGAATGCAAGTGATTAAAAACGTTGTGAATTATTCATATCTTCCTTTTGGAATTCTGCGATTCTTACATAAAAAATCATCAAAAATTTGTGATATAGGTTTAAATTTTAAGTCGTTTAATTATCTCATAAATGAACAATCAAGCTAATTTTTCATATTTAAAGAAAAATAGAAGTGAGGATGGAGAAACATTTACATGTATGTTGTTTTTCTTTAAGAATAGTTTGTTTGTGTTTTTCGGGGCCATCGGGTTAAGTTATAATACAAAGTATTTAAAAATAAAAAGGGTAAGAAGTCATCAGAGAGTGACAAGTGTCTTAGGATGAATTAAATGAAAAGGGTAATTTTGTATACAAAAGGAAAGAGAATATGCACATGCAAGTCACATGTTATTTCCCCTCTCCCCCAATTTTTAAACGTCCGTAACTTTTTTATACGTCATTTGTTTTAAAAAAAAATTATACCATAAAAGCGAACGTTTTTTTTATCTTTAATATGAGTACCATATTGTTATATTTTTCAAAGAAAAATCAAAAACCCAATTGCATATTACACAATGGACATAATTTAAAACACAATGTAAAGTAGATAAAAAACACAATCAATGACAACAGATAAAGACACAATGGACAACATACTAAAACATAATGACCATAACGTATAACACAATTGCGATAACATATAACACAATAAGTATCAGACTAAATAAAAACACAATTGATGACAACAGATAAAAGACACAATTAATGACAGCAGATAAAAGACACAATGGAGAGCAGATGAAAACACAATAGAAAACAAACTAAAAACATAATACACAACAAACTAAAACACAATAAACAAAAATAATAAAAAAAATTTGAACAAATTATTAAAACACAATGGACAACATATTAAAACACAATAAATAACATATTAAACACAATGACCTGAACTAATAACACAATTTATAGAAAACCCAGGTATAACACTATCTTCATTGTGTCATATATTGTGTTATAGGTTCTTATAAAAACGCAATGGATAGCACCCAAATTAACATTGTGTTATAGGTTTTGATAATAACACAATGGACATGATGTAAAACACAATGTAAAGTAGATAAAAACACAATCAATTACAACAGATAAAGACACAATGGACAACATACTAAAACACAATGACCATAACATATAACACAATGGCGATAACATATAACACAATAAGTATCAGACTAAATAAAAACACAATTGATGACAACAGATAAAAGACACAACTAATGACAACAGATAAAAGACACAATGGAGAGCATATGAAGACACAATGGAAAACAAACTAAAAACACAATACACAACAAACTTAAACACAATGAACAAAGATAATAAAAAAATTGAACAAATTATTAAAACACAATGGACAACATATTAAAACACAATGAATAACATATTAAACACAATGACCTGAACTAATAACACAATTCGTAAGTTTTTTCAATTTCCGTTAACATGCGTTAACATACGAATTGTGTAAACACACTCAAAATAGGTACCGGTACCGAATATATATATCTGGAACCAAACCGAACTGTACCGTACAGTACCGAATTGGTACCGAAAACGTTAAATGTCGGCACCAAAAATCTTCCAGTTCAGAAAATTTAACACCGGTTCCGAATTGATACCTGGTACCATTTACTCATCCCTAATAACATACTCGAGTCGATCCATGAAACTAACTCAATGTTTAATAGGTTTGAATTATTTATAGAGTAAATTACAACGGGTGTCCTTTACGTTTGCATCAAATTACAACTGATGTCCTTTAACTAAAGAAATTACAAGCTCTGTCCTTTATGTTACCGGTTTTTAACACGTTATGTCCTTTAGACATAACCTAGTTAAGTTTTATTGGTTAAGTCTTAGTATGTGCCTCTCGCATTAGGGCAACATGGACTTTTCATCTCAGTTTTATATTAAAAAACGAAATAAATAAATATCTTTTATTCCCTCTATTTTTTTCAAACCAATAAATAAATAAACAATATTTTGGAATTAATCTTTGTTTTTTTATCAAACCAATCAAAAGAACTGACTACGATGATGTTGGAAGTTTACCATAAATTTCATCGATGTCGTTTTGTTCTAGTGCTTGTCGTATGTAGAAGACACCCATTGCAAGGTTTGATACACGTTCTTTTTTTCTGTAGGGTTTTTTATCGAAGTTTTGAAAGACATAGACAATAGCTATGATTCTAAAGATGAATATGAACATGTTATCAGATGCAAGGGGGAAATCGAAATTCATGTTAAATTGAGACGAAAAGACCATGTTGCCCTCATGTGAGAGGCACATGGCAAGACTTGACCAAAAAACTTAATTAGGTTAGGGCTAAAGGACATAACATGCAAAAAACTGGTAACATAAAGGACAGAGTATGTAATTTTTTTAGTTAAAGGATACCGATTGTAATTAATATAAACGTAAAGGACACCGGTTGTAATTTACTCTTATTTATATATATTTGTCTTCCCGTTTCTTAACGTTCAAGTTAAAAAAATTATACTTCAGAGTTTCCTTATTATTATTATTTAGTTTTTTTTTCTAAAAAGTGAATAAATCATGAAAAGTTAAAGGAAAAAGAATGATGAGTTTGCTTTAATGAAAATGAACTTAATTGCTAAGGAATGGTTTTTTTATTAGAATGGGACAACTCCAAATCGAACCACAATATCACCCTTTTCCTTTTTATTTGCTTTTTAAGTTGGATACACCAAACTGATTTTATTTAAAACCAATAATATGTTAAAAACTATGATAATCTGTATAAATTAACCTGAATGCATATCCGTTACACGCATATTTCAATACTTTTTTTAACATTACTAGAACAAGTGCATGACAATAACTAATCACTTTAACATCATTTCCAAGCGATTTTCTTGTTGAGAAATGACAAGGGTATGAGACTATGAGTTGTTAAGATTGAAATTTTACAAAACATATTTTTGTCTCTACTAGTGTATGAGACTATGAGTTGTTAAGAACGGGACTGTGAAATCTAAGGGGTAGCGAAACTACGTACTCATGTGTTATATCTTTTACAAATTTTAGCTATCAAGGACTCATGTTTTGGATATTAAAACTTAAATTGTTGAAATCAAATGATGAGTTAAGATCTTATACAAACTCTGTATTATTTAAAAATAGTAAGAACAGATCTTGAACGTTGATTAATTGAATTAAGGGCTAAGATTGATTACATATCATTATTAACAATAACTATTCTATTTAATGAGATTCAAGGGTGTTTTAGTCATTTTGTCATTTTCCATTAACTACAAAATTAACTTTTATATACTTTAGTATTTTGTTAAAAAAATACCATAAAATCAAACATTTTTTATCTTTAATATGAGTATAGTATTTCTATACTTTTTTTTAAATTACATTTTTAAAAAAGTGGCAAAGTGGTGTTTTATAATTGGGATGAGGTTCGGCTACAAAGTCTATTTTTCCTACAAAGTGTACAAAGTCATAAAACGCCACAATTTCAGCCATAAAACACACTCAAAACCCACAAATAACAAAGTAAAGATTACTAAAACACAATATCCAAACCCTAACAGTCCATAAAAACTTCAAACACAGCATGTTAGAACTATGAATATAAAACAAAACATGATAATCAACATAAAATACACTAATGTTAGTCATTCGATAATCAAAGTCTTATCATCCAAAACACAACATAAAACCCACAAATATGGCGTTTTAGTAATCTTCACTTTGTTATTTGTGGGTTTTGAGTGTGTTTTATGACTTTTTACACTTTGTAGAAAAAATGAACTTTGTAGCCAACTCGCACCCTTATAATTGTGCTAATAAGTATAAGGAATATTGAATTTTAATAATCTCAACCATTCGGCTTTGGCCGCTAACAGTCCCAACTTAAAAAATGACCACTGGCAGTTCAAACTATTAACATATTGGCCTCTAATCGACCCTAACTAACAGGATCCTAATGTCATTAGTCTCAGGTCGCCGGTAAAACGTTTTTGGCCGGAAAACTCTTTTTTGGCCGGAAAACTCAACATTTTCTTCCCAAGCCTCTTTGTAACATTATTACAGACCTTTAGGAACTTTTTTCTAGTATAAGCCACAACTATTGAGGTCGCCGGAAAACTCCTTTTTTGCCGGAAAACTTATTCTTGGCCGGAAAACTTAACATTTTCGTCTCAAACTTCTTTGTGACTTTAGATCGGACCTTTAGGAACCTTTTTCTGGCAAAAAAGATTCTTCCGATGGCCGGAGACTAACAACGTTAGGGTTCTATTAGTCAGGGCCCATTGGAGGCCAATATGTTAATAGTTGAGATTGTCAGTGGTTATTTTTGAAGTTAGGACTGTTGACGGCCAACGGCGAATAGTTAGGATTGTTAAAATCCAATATTCATAAGTATAATCAGCACATATATAAACAACACATAAATTTCTATAATCAGCACATACCTATATAATTATAACTAAGACATGCGTACACGATTATAACCAGCACATAATTTATATAAGCAACACATGACTTTTATAACCAGCACATATGTATATAATCATAACCAGCATATATACAAGCAACACATGAATTTGTATAATCAACACATGAATTTAAAACTGTTTTCATAATTTTAAGAATTTTTAGAAACAACTTTAAAATAAAATACAAAAATGCCCTTTATACATAAATAGAGGAATTACACATGGCATGTTGTGAATTGTCTTATTGTTTTTACACAAAATAAAGTTTGTATATGATCATAACCATCAAATGATTTTATCATAGTCTATATTTTTATCAGTTTGGTTTGAAAAGGCTAGCCAATTTATAGCCTTTTGACTAGAGTCGAGATCTTCAAGATCGAGATCTTGTCCGACAGTTCGGACCAACACAACTTCAATAATCGTAAAATAGTAAAATTTTAAAAACAATATCAAGATTCATACTTATACCTTGGTTTGGAATACTGAAACTAAAGGAATTATAACATCTAAATACACAAATGATTAATAAAATATAAATATACAAATGATTAAATACTAATTTAGTGGAAATTAACTTTTATTAAAAGAGCCAATACAAATAAAGGTTGTATGATGTTCAATAAACTTATCTATATTTTAATATTAAAGTTGTGAGATGTTTCAAAAGAGATAATATTATTTTAGTATATAGAATAAAATTATTACAGCTAATTGTTTATGAAAATAGAATTATTACAGCTAATTGTCTATGAAAATAGAATGATTCATCCTGGCCTGCACAGGTTTGCTTTGCCAATATAGAATAATCAACAAAATATTCTTCCACAAACGTAATTATTAAAATGTTTAATTATTTTAAACATTATAACTTTCAAAGAAAAAAATTTCCTCTACTTTGGAGTCTGAGAATTCCATATGCATTATAAACATTAAAAATTTCATGTAGAAAAAAAAAAAAGATTATGTTAACAAGAACATGCTTTTTTTTACTTTCAAAACAAACGCGCTTTCATACATCAATTAATTGTTAACTAAGCGAAGGTTTATAATTCAAGTTTATAAAAGATTATGTTAACAAGAACATGACATAAAATTCAAAGTTGAAAAGAGTTTATAAAACTAGAAATATTTAAAAGAAACCAAATATGTTAAGGTTATTAAACCTCAATTGTTATGGTTTGTCATTTGTGTTTAATTTGTATTTTTATGTCCACAGGGTGGGGTGGGGGAGGTGTTTTATGTTTAAGGGGAATTGATCTGTAATGATCTCAATTAGATGCCATTAGCTATTAACAGTCTTACTTTTAAATATTCCTCTTATCAGTCTCATTTTTCACCTATTTTTCCTACATCGGCTCCTCATTAGAAAAACTTTAAGGGAGTTAAGTTTTTTTTTCCAAATTACAAACAGATTTTTTATGGTTTTTGATCAGAACGACAATACAAGTCTATTGACGTAAAACTTACCTCGAAATGGTGTTCCAAATGACTTGATTTTTGATAATTGGAAATTTAAACACCCAAATTGAAGCATCGTTTTTATCGTTTGAAGCATCGTTTCGAGGTAAGTTTTACATCAATGGAATCGTATCGTCGTCCTGATCAAAAGTCGTAAAAAAACTGTTTGTAATTTGGGAAAAAAACATAACCCCGTTAAGTTTTTTTTAACGGGGGGCCGATGTAGGAAAAATTGGTGAAAGGTGGGACTGATGGGGGGAATATTTAAAGGTATGACTGTCAATGACCAATGCTCTTTAGTTGGGATTATTATATGCCAATTCCCCTATGTTTAATTTGTACTTTTATAATTTTTATGATTTTGTATTTTAATGGTGGTGGTGAACGAAGTTAGACCATGGGGTATGGTGGGGCTTGGGTTGGGGCATTTGTTGACACGTGGAATGGGAGCCCCCCCACCGCCTGGTTACGTGTCCCCGGGGTATGGCGGGGCGTGGGTTGGGCTTGGGTTGGGTGTGGCAGATTGTTAAAAAAAATAATACAAAAAGAGCAAGCCAATAAGAGCAAGCCAGCTAGCATGTCCCCCCGCCCCACGCCCGACTTGAAAGCCAAGCCCCAAGGGCCACGCCCCAACCCAAGCCCACCCGGGGTGGTACCTTGGGCGCTTTCCCCCAACCCACGCCCAAACCCCCGCCCCATACCCCATGTCCTTAGGTGTTTTGTTTTAAAGATTTACAGCAACAGCAACAGTAGTAGTAGGAATAATAATAATAATAATAATAATAATAATAATAATAATAATAATAATAATAATAATAATAATAATAATAAAGACCCCACATCGCAATCGTTCACTCTCCTCCGTAAGTGTCACCGTCTGTCAGTTCTGATTTGCCCTAGTTTTATACACAAAGTTGACGATTATGTGAAGCATTGTAATTAGAGTTGTAATTCGTAATGATGAATTAGTTTTTATATAGAAGAAGAAGTGGTAATAGGTTATTATGTTTGGTCTGTTGTTATTGCTTATATGTAGATTAAGTGTTTGAAGAAATGATTGTATGTTGTTTTTTCGGTCGATTTAAAGTGGATGATGGTTGTGGTTGAAGTATAGGGGAGAAAAGGTCGATGAGATGAAGGTGGCTCCGGTGGTCAGAGACGTCGGAGATGGTGTTTGGCCGGCAGGAATTGATAGTGGTGGTGGGGTGAAAAGTTGTGGGTAGCATTGGAGAATGGAGAAAGAGGATGGGGAGACAAGAAGGGACTGTGGAGGTGGTAGTCGGCGATAGTGGTGGCGGTGTTTCGTGACTGTCTTCTTTGTGTTACAGAAGGGAGAAAGAGAATTGGTTTGGGTAAACTATTACTTAGGTTTTATAATTTTAATTAATATCTTTTTATAATAAAACTCATAATGACTATTTTGCCCCTAAAGAAAAGGATAAAATAGCAGGAATTAATTTGAGAAATATGAGCTGATTTGATTTTTAGACTAAAATGGCAATAAAAGTGAAACTACAGGGATCCAGATGCAAAATGTTTCAAATTTGGCCTAAAGTGGCAAAATTGACCAAACCTCAGGGACCAAAATGGCAGTTTACTCAATGCAAAAAAATAAACTATTGAACTAAGAGTGTTTATCTTAGACAACCCACTTTGACGAAAATTGAGATTAAGTATAAAACTTACTAAGGCTTATTAGAAATGTCAATCTTTTATATTAAAAAGAAAAATAATGGAGGAACAATAGATTGTTATTTTTTTTAAACATGAATTTCATTAACATACACTAACCCACAAAACAGGGCGGCCAAACACAACCAAAATTACATAATTACAAAATTGCACCAATCCTTCCACGACACGGATCTATTTTTAACTCTATTACTATACCAAAAAAAGCTTGTAGTCGTCAAATCTTTGATGATCTCTTCCGCCCGAATCTGCTTATTCTCGAACTTGAGTTTATTTCTAGCATGCCAAATACACCAACACCCCACTTTGACAATGCAATCAAAAGCCTCCTTCGCATTCCCAGCTAAGCCCACCGATTTATATAACTCCAAGAGCTCTCTAACCTACTCCGAAACGAGAAGAGCCACTTGATATGCGCAAAATGCACCTGCCACATTCCTCCATCATCCATATTTAGAGTGTGTGTAGTAGTATCGGGATCCAAGATTGGTTGTAAGAACTTTTGTCAAACAAAGCACATGCTTGGTGAAGACAAATCTTCATGTATCACTTCTGATTTCCAAGCTTTGGTTAACTTTTTAATTGTGTATATATTAATGACTTTAATAACTACTTTTTATATTGAATGTGAACTTTATTCTATCATCTTTTCATGTTTTATTGATTCACTCATTCGTGTCTTTACGGTCTATATAAAACATGTTAACTGTCTGGAATGGGGTTAGAATGGTGGATTGAGTAAATTTCTTGCCTCGTTCAGTGTATAGATCCTGCGAGGACTTGATTCAAGCTTATTAGGACTTCCTTTGAGGCATATAGCATCAAATCGGGGGAAGTAAGAACGGCTTGAATCCCTTATAAATAAACTACTAATAAAACTTTAAACCGGCCTTGCGGGACTGTATCGCTGCTGGCTAAGACCAATATGGCTGAGGGTAGCGTTGCCTCCAAAAGAGGGACATGCCACATTTTGCATTAATAACTTACTTAATTATCCTTCAATATTCCGGCCTTACGGGACTGTATCCCTGTTGACTCGGACCAATATGGCCGAGGGTAGTGTTGCCTCCAAAAGAGGGACATGCCACTATAACTAAGATAATCTCTTAAAAAACCCAAAGTGCGGAAATCATCAAAGGATACGTAAAAGAAGCGTCAGAACCAAGTGATTCTATCTTGTCTATTGTTTCTTTTTATTATTTTAGTTTATTTCTTCATTTTTATTTACCAAACACCCTTTTTCCTAAAAAATATGATTAGATTAGACGTTGATAATATTCCGGTATTAAAACTCCTGTGTCCTTAGACGACCTCGGTATTTTACCATCGCTATACTACACCAACAATGGGTGAACTTGCCCTAGTGTGTTGTAGAGAGTGATTGTGGTATATCGTGTTTTATAAATTTAAAGCTTGATAAACGAGTAAAAATGCTTAAAAATATGCTAAAAATTGTACTCACGCTCCACCACGTCACCACTCTACACCAGTTTCCAACGTATTGCCAAATACGAGCAACAACAAAACAGAAGCAAAACAAATGCATAGCAAATTCCTCGCTCATGTTGCATAGGGAGCAAGTATCATCTTCAATCGCTACGTTTCTCGCCTTTAATGCGTCTGCGGTAGGAATACGACCCATTTCAGCTCTCCACATTGAAACATTACATTTTAACGGGACTTGTTTGCTCTAATTCATGATATAGGTGCTACTGTTAACACCCTCTCCTCTGGTCAGCAACCTTCTCACCACTCCTACCGAAAATTCTTCATTCGACCGTCCTATCCATTTCCATCGATCACGCTGATTGGAGATCCTAACCGAGTCGAGGTCTCTAAGCAACCAATTAGCCTCAGATATTTCCAAAAATGACCTCAGACCACGTGAGCAGTTCCATGAGAATTCTCCTCCATTAGCATTAGAAATCACCTGGTCCTCCACGACACACTTTTTATCAGCTTCTAATTTAAATAAATTCGGATAGGTGTCTTTGAGAGCTTCATTATGAATCCATGGATCAATCCAAAAAGAAATATTACGACCATTCCCCACTTCTCCTTTAAAAAAATTCTGGAGCGGCGTGTCATCAATAACAGTTCTAGCGATATTCTTCACAATATTCTTCCACACCCCGTTTAAACTTTTATTGACCGGAATGAAATCCCACCTCCTCCTACTCGAATGTATCGCATCCACCACCTTGACCCATAATAGATTTTTATCTGTCTTATAACACTACCCCCATTTAGATAGTAACGCTATATTAGTGTTATTTAATCTACTCAAACCGGGCCCTCCGTCCTCTTTAGCTTTTATCACCCTATCCCACACCACCCAATGCATTATATTAACATCTCTTGAGCCCCTCCATAAGAATCTTCTAATAAGCTTTTCCAAATCGTTTATGACTTTTTAGGGGCCTTATAGATCGAAAAGTAACACCGACTTTATCAATGTTATCCTCCCACATATCGAGAGAACATGTGCCTTCAAGGACGACAATCTACCTTCCAAGACGTCATAAACCGGCTTTCAGTTATTTATCTGATTCATGTTAGCTAAAACCATCAACCCAAGATATTTGAACGGCGGGTCCTCGCCTTACATCCTACCATCCTAGCTTTGTCTTTCACCTCCGAGACTTCCACTCCGATTCCGTATAGATTAGATATTGGCAAGATTGAATTTCAGCCCCAAGCGCAATGAAAGATCGGAAGAATCCTCACAACATTAGCGATGGCTTCTTCATCCCACGTCCCCAAAATAATGGCATCATCCGCGTACAAGGATGAGAAATATTTGGGCCATCATTAAGAGCTTGAATTTCGTGCACCGCTCCCGCTTCCTTGGCTGCATCCAACATACAAGACAAATTTTCCATAACAATTAAAAATAAAAAAAGGAGAGAGAGGGGCACCTTGACGATAATTAACATGCTTCGTTTTCCTCTGTGTACGTGTTGGTTATGCGTAAACTATTTCGAACTCTATATGCTATTATCAAACTTGTATGCTCACCTTAACATTTTATGTATTGACTTTATTTTAACGTATGTGACAGGCAATTAGGATGCTTATCTGCTAGGAAGGCGAGCTTAGAATAAGCGTCTAGAGCATAGTTGTCTGTAGATCTTGCCGATCGAGTCTCTAGAAGCATTTGAACAATTTTTTTATATTTAAATCTGAGTTGTCGGAACAGAATATTTGACTTGATGTTATCTGTAATAATTTGTTTGCTATTTAAGGTACGGTATGGGACGTATTATATAAATTGAATAGTAATGATAGTTGTTATGGAAACTTCTGGACAATCTGTTTCGCTCAGTGCCATGCCCCGATGATTCCGCCATCGGTTGGGGTGTGACAGATTGGTATCGGAGCCATAACTATAGGGAATTAGGCTAGACTCGACCTAGTCTGGGTCGAAGTCTTTGAGACCTAGACTATAGTTAGGAATCAACAGACCAAGCCTATGTGCCATATATCCTGCAAATTCTCACTATCACCGCACTCGAATTTTCAGACAACGACAAGTGACTCAGTCGGGAATAGGTGTGAAAACCGCAAACTCTCGACTAAGTTGCTAGGTCAGTGTTGTTTTATCAAAGATTTCTTCACTATTTTTCAATAACGGACGCTTGTTTTAACGAGGAGAATTACACCGAATCAGGAGTGAAATCCATATTTTGATGAATAATCTCCTCTATTTTACCAAAAAACAAGGAAGAAGTTGCTAAGCCAGGGGTGGAACCCTAACCTTGACAACTTGCTACTACTTTTAGTTGACTTTTACTCATCTCACCAAAGCCTCGACGGACTCCAACGACCTGAACTCACGAGTATGACCTAGGGAATACGTGCTGAATGCCCAAGAATCGAGGCGGAAACACGATCCCGAAAGTCAAAATGTGACGACAAGTCTATTGAGAATAGTCAAATCGCTTTGGGTAGTCGATGTCTAATAGCCGCAGACAATCTATCTCTCGATTTTATGTGTTTCGATTCTGAGCCCGCAACTGCCGACTCTGACAATTCGTTGATTTTATGTGTTTTATGTGTAATGTGTAAAAAATTTTGGAGGATTATTCGATTTTGCTATCACTTTAATCAACACACACGAATCACATTACTCTTCTACCTCAAAACACTTACAAGTCGCTACAAATCTAAACGTCATTATGCTACGATACACGCTTATACTATACTCGACTTGCTATACGATTATACTATACTACTCGATATGCTATACGCGATCGCTATACACGAACGACACACGAACTTGAATGATAGGTTTCTGTATTCTGACTGCCTCTGTGATTAAATAGGAATGTGCTTCTGTTTTTATGTGTTTCTGTGCTCTACGTGCCCTACGTGCTTATGTGCTTTTGTGACCACGTGAATCTGTGATTATGTGCTTATGTGTTTATGCGATACGTGTTTCGACGTGTTCCTGAGCGTTAGTAAGTAGTAGACGTGTGAGGTGAGATTCGATTTTGATGTGTCTGAGACCTACGACGATGTCTGTTGCAGACCATGTCGTCATCCGGACACCGAACACCACTTACCCGCCAAGAGAAGAAAGACAGACGTCTTGCTGCTATCATCGCCAAGCAAGTAGCAAAAGCTGTGAGCGATGTCTATGAAAACGTCAGCAAATCTTCCGAGGAGTCGAGAACTGAAGCTCCCAAAGACGCTACCAAGACTGTTTTCAGCTTTAAACAGTTCAAGGCATGCGGACCAAAGGAATTCACCGGAGAAGATGGCCCAACAGCTATGTTTCAATGGTTTGATTCCATCGAAGTCACTCTGCGCCAAAGCGGCTGTCCAGAAAATCTCCGTACTCTGAACGCAACCGGCGTCTTCCAGTCTCGAGCTCTAGACTGGTGGACGGCCGAACGAAACAAACGCGGGAATGATGTAGCTTATGAGCTGACATGGAAAGAGCTGAAAGCCATGATGATGGACGAATTCTGTCCTCCCCATGAACGCCAAAAGCTGGAGGACGAGTTTTGGAACATTAAGCAGAAGGATGGAGATAACGCTGCCTTGACTGCTCACTTTAAACAGCTCAGCATCAGCTGTCCCAATCAAGTCAAGACGTCAGACATGGCCATCAAGAAGTACATTCGAGCTCTACCCGATTGTGTTGCCGACTTTGTTTATGCCGCCAAGACGTCATCAATTGAAGAGACCTGCTTGCTTGCCGCCGAGATCAATGACAAGCGAGTAAAAGCTGGTTTCTGGGATAAGCCCTCCAAGTCTCTGCATCAAGCTACCACTGCACCGATCGCCAAAACCGCCACTGCTCAACCATCCAACAATATAGTCAAACCACACAATTATATGAATGCACAGCGGAAGCATAAAGATAAATATAATTCAACCTTTTGAATGTAATATCAAGTGTATTACAGAAGTCGAATTGTATCCACAGGGGATCATAAATAAAATAAAGTATTGTTCAGTCAGATACAGCATCAAGTTTGCGAGACTATTCGTGATGCTAGGAAGCTATTACTAGCCAAATTTCGTGTAGTACCTGCACTTAATCTTTTGGGGAAAATACGTCAGTTTACACTGGTAAATACGTTCAACTGACACATTTGAAAATGTTTATTTAAAATTGATTTGAATGCTCGAGGCACAAACTCTTTTATAACTTGGGAAAATTATTAAAATCTTGTGAACGAATTACATGTCCTTTTATGCGTTCAGTAGCCCGGATCCTGTCCGGGTTAAAGATTAATAGACACACCACATTGCGTAAAACCGTAGTGTAAAAACCAACGGCTACGTCTTTCAATAATAATAATGTCGACATAATATACCGGGTGTACGCCTACACCGGGATGTCGAGGTCGTGGCCATTTCGTAAAATGATGCCAAGGATATCCGGGACAACGGTCATTAACCCCCCAAAGGCTTTTAAGAAACAAGACTGTTTAAATGAGCCGATCACATTATTCAATTAACCACCTAAGCGATGGAAGATATGATGCTCAATCAAGCGGTATTAATATACCGTAACCCAAGCCCGTATAAGGGAAAATAAGTTAAAAGTATTTACCTTTGCAAGTATATTCCTTAATGGATTACGTCACAAGTAGCTTTTACTGGGGCTCCTATTCTGGAACGAAGGTTTTAATTAACCTATTAGAATCCTAACGGGTCTTTATATTGGCCGTAGCCTAGATCGGTTGGTTCCGAAATATAAATATGGTTTAATCGCGCGAAAAGGCGAAAACCGAGAATGGAGTGTGATTCTGACCCAACAAGTTCAGAGACTTGTCTTATATGGGTTTAAGGTTCACACTCTGGATTTTGGGGTCATAATGATATAATTTGACCCATATCGGCTAATTTACGAAAACTAGTTTCATAAGCCGAACCGTGCGCGCATTAGGCGAAACGGTTAGCCATGAGAGTCCTACGCTTATTTCCTAAGTCAATATGCCTTAAAGAGGTTGTGGCATCAGTAGGATACCTTCCGTGATGCCCGTAACGAGTTTAAGTTATTATTACGCCCCATAGGGGTTTTTCGGTCATTTTAAAGACTTTTAAAGAGCTTTTCGAGTTCTACAGGAAATCTGAGTTTTCCGAACAGTTTATAAAGTTTAAAATACTTTATTTATCATTTAAAATCAGTAGCAACTGGAATCGGGTCAAAAGACCTTGTAGAACTCAAGTTTTGGCCGAAAATGGCATATTCGGTATTTACCGAACCGTAGCCATAACCGCAGGTTATGAGCAAGGTAAAAATAATTAAAAATCTTTAAAAATCCCAAAATATTATTTTATAACAGTGGGTAAAAGCTTTGGTGACGAAATCTTGGTTTAGATAGGCGTTATGCTAATTGCGCCGTTTATTACAAAAGTTTACTTTAATTGCGCTTTTTAGCATAACTCTCATTCTAAACCTCGGATTGACGTGAAATTTTAAGGACATGCTTATAATTTAGTAAGCAAGGTTATGGTCCATTCACGCGTCCGAAATACTCGTTTTATTTTAAAAAGGCCGTTACGGTCAACTTTTAGGCGATTAACGGAAACACGTAAAAGACTCGGACAAACAATGAACCGGTCACAGAGGGTTATACCATCATGTAACCTGGTCCTAAGAGAGTCCTAAGGCATATCTATACCTCACTAAAACGGGTCAGAACTGAAGTCAAAGCAAAAGTCAAACTTTTGCGACATTCGGCTCCGAACCGGGTCAATATAGCAAATGGTCGATTCAAACGAGCTTAGACAAGTTTATATACTTAATATCATGTGTTATAAGTGTCAAAACAGGTTTCATATCATCTGCATTACAATTTATACAAGAATCGCTAAAATAGCTTTCTGTTGACTTTTTAAGCATTCGTTTGACTCGACATTTGAACTAGTTAGAGTGGTGATCAGAGGGAACCCTTTTAGAGGTTTATTACCCACATGAATACCAACTCATAACTACTTTTGATCCGTCATAAGACTGAGCCATTACGGATTTATTTTGAAGTCAAACCGTAGTTACGACGGTTTGATTTTTAGCTATATTACTAAGTAAAATTGAACCACAAAGGATCTAAACGACTTACAGAAGCTTAGGCTTGCTTAGAGAACAAAGAAGAACACTTGGGAGCTTTTGAAGTGACCAGAGAAGTGTTTTTGAGTTGCGTGATAGTTATGAACCAAACATGCTTATTTATAGTGCTTAACATGCTTCAAGATCATCACACATTGGTCTACAACTGATCATGGATGATGGGCAGGTGTCCCATGGTGCTATGGGTCGAGTAGGGGGCGCCCATGCCTCATTTATTGTCCAAATGATCGTTCACAAGTTCAAAAGGCATAAAAATCCAAAGTTTCTGCATCTGGGCGTCCCACGCGGCCCGCCTGGAGGTTTAGGCACATTTTAACGTGGGCCGCCTGATGTTTAAAAATCAGTCGCGAATAAGAGGTGGCTCGCGGCCCGCCTCAACTTAACCCAAAACATAACGCGGGTCGCGAGAGGTTAGATTTACAGGTTTTTTAAATCTTTTGTAATTATGACAAAATCTTGGTAATTAATAACGAAATCTTTTGTAATTATTAACCTGACCTTTCGGGTTTGAAGGGGTAACTTTGCGGTTTGGCCCTCGGTTAATTACAACTAAGGATCTCGTGTTATTTACCCGCATTGTTAAGTCCCCGGTTAGTTTATTAATTATTCGGAAAGCCTTAACTTTCATTGTTGACGCTTTTAACCCTTCTCATACGAATTCGATCATAACTTTCTCGTTTTAAAGCGGAACTTCGCGAAATTTATATATTGCATTCTAGTGAGTGTATTATACTGTTACAAAGCCTCGGGAACGTTAAAGGGTCACTCAGAGGTATAATTAAACATGTTGACATAGTTAACCCCTGTAGTTTGTAATCTCTCACTTTCTTCCGCGTTTCGCTTCCGCACGATCCATGATTTATTCGTTTGAAGGTACGAGCATCACTTAGGGTTACTATACAGTATATTTACCCTTGGTTGACATTTATAACCCTCGAATTTACATACTTTCAAGGTTTGTCAAAATTGGTCCTTTATTTAATATTAATGACACGTGTAATCAAATGACACGTGTTAACACATTATTGAACACAAAATTTCGAGGTGTTACATCCTCACCCCCTTAAAATAAATCTCGACCCGAGATTTACTCAAATAAATAAGGGTATTTTTCTTTCATTGTGGCTTCGACTTCCCACGTGTATTCGGGACCTCTACGGGCATCCCATTTGACCTTTACAATCGGTACGTGCTTTCGTCGAAGCTTTTTCACCTGTCGATCTTCAATCGACAACGGCTTCTCTACGAATTTTAAGCTCTCATCTATATGCACATCTGTGTGTGGGATCACCAATGATTCATCGGCGAAGCACTTCTTGAGATTGCAGATGTGGAACACATTGTGAATTCCATTGAGCTCTTCAGGCAAGTTCAACTTATAGGCGACTGATCCGACACGTTCAATGACCTCAAAAGGTCCTATGTATCTCGGACTCAGTTTGCCTTTCTTGCCGAAACGCATCACCCCCTTCCAGGGTGACACTTTAAGCAACACCTTTTCACCTACTTCGAAGTGAAAATCCTTACGCTTCGGATCAGCGTAGCTCTTCTGCCTATCGCGGGCAGCCTTGAGACGTTCCCGAATCTGGACAATCTTGTCCGTTGTCTGGAAAACTATCTCTGGTCCTGATAATTGGACCTCTCCCACTTCCGCCCAACAAACAGGCGATCTACATTTCCTACCGTATAATGCCTCGAAAGGCGCAGCCTTTATGCTGGTATGGTAGCTATTATTGTAGGAGAATTCGATCAGGGGTAGATTCTTATCCCAGTTACCACCTAAATCGATCGCACATGCACGAAGCATGTCTTCTAGCGTTTGGATAGTACACTCACTCTGACCGTCCGTCTGTGGATGGTAAGCCGTACTGAAGTTCAAACGCGTGCCCAAAGATTGCTGAAAACTCTTCCAGAAATGAGACGTGTATCTAGTATCCCTGTCGGAGATAATAGACACATGTATGCCGTGTAAGGCTACAATCTTATCAACATACAGTTGGGCTAGCATATCGGAGCTATACGTCTCCTTGATGGGTAGAAAATGAGCTGCTTTAGTCAGCCTATCGACTATGACCCATATTGTGTCGTTTCCTTTCCTTGTTTTGGGTAACTTGGTTATGAAGTCCATAGTTACGCATTCCCACTTCCACTCGGGTAGTTCAGGCTGTTGTAGCAAGCCAGACGGCTTTTGGTGCTCGGCTTTGACTTGAGCACAAGTCAAGCACTTTGCTACATGGGCGGCTACAGACTTTTTCAAGCCTATCCACCAATAGTTTGCCTTTAAGTCTTGATACATTTTATCTGCTCCCGGATGGACCGAATATTTGGAACTATGGGCTTCCTGGAGGATAACATCTCGTAGTCCTCCATAAATCGGAACCCATATTCGTCCGTTTAATCTAAGGATTCCATCCTTGCTAAGAGTCAACTGTTCTTCAGTTACTCCTAACTTTTCCTTAGGATAATTAGCTTCCAACACAGCCTCTCGCTGTGCAGCTAATATCCTCTCAATCAAATTGTTCTTGACTTCAATGCTCTTGGCATTGATTCGTATAGGTTTTACCCTTTCTTTCCTGCTCAGGGCATCAGCGACTACATTCGCTTTGCCGGGATGGTACCTGATCTCACAATCATAATCATTCAATGTTTCCATCCAACGGCGTTGCCTCATGTTCAACTCTTTCTGGTTGAACAGATGTTGAAGACTTTTGTGATCAGAATAAATCACAAATTTAATACCATAGAGGTAATGCCTCCACAATTTCAGTGCAAATACAACGGCACGCAGTTCCAAATCATGGGTGGTGTAATTCTTTTCGTGCACCTTTAATTGCCTTGAAGCATAGGCAATCACCTTGCCTTTCTGCATAAGCACACACCCCATGCCTGTGTGTGATGCATCGCAGTAAACTACGAATTCATCTGTACCTTCCGGTAGTGTCAACACAGGTGCGTTGCTTAGCTTCTGCTTCAGAATTTTGAAGGACTCTTGCTGCTTTGGGCCCCAAATGAACTTTTCTTTCTTCTTGGTTAGGGAAGTCAAGGGCGCAGCAATCCTTGAAAAATTCTCAATGAATCTCCGGTAGTATCCTGCCAATCCCAGGAAACTACGGATCTCTGTGGGCGTCTTTGGCTCTTGCCAATTCATGACCGCCTCTACCTTAGCGGGATCCACTTGGATACCACGCTCGCTTACGACGTGACCCAAAAATTGAACCTCTCGTAGCCAGAATTCGCATTTAGAGAATTTGGCGTAGAGTTTCTCACGTTGTAGCAACTCGAGAATACAACGGAGGTGATTCTCGTGGTCAGCTTGGCTTTTGGAATATATAAGGATATCGTCGATGAAGACGATGACAAATTTGTCCAAGTACGGCTTGCAGACGCGATTCATGAGATCCATGAATGCAGCCGGTGCATTTGTGAGCCCAAAAGGCATCACTAGGAACTCGTAATGACCGTAACGAGTCCTGAATGCTGTCTTATGCACATCTTCATCTCTGACCTTTAGTTGATGATAGCCCGACCTTAAGTCGATCTTCGAGAAGTAGCTTGCTCCTTGTAGTTGATCGAATAGATCGTCGATCCTTGGCAAAGGATATCTATTCTTTATGGTAACTTTATTCAGCTCACGATAATCGATGCACAAACGCATCGATCCGTCCTTCTTCTTCACAAATAGGACCGGTGCTCCCCAGGGAGACGAACTAGGTCTGATAAAACCTTTTGCCAACAGTTCATCCAACTGGGTCCTTAATTCCTTCATTTCCGTCGGAGCTAGCCTGTAAGGCGCTCTAGCAATGGGAGCTGCTCCAGGAATGATATCTATTCTGAATTCTACTTGTCTATCTGGGGGTAATCCAGGTAGTTCTTCGGGGAAAACCTCGGGATATTCAGAAATAACAGGAAGATCCTCTATCTTCGGCTTGGGCTCTTCAATTATCACCTGAGCCATGTAAATGACACAGCCTCTGTTCAAGCATCTAGAAGCCTTGAGCATAGATACGTCCTCTGGTAATCCATACTGCGTGTCGCCTCGAATGGTAAGCGATTCACCACTCGGAGTCTTTAGTACTATATGCCTTTTGTTGCAAATTATTTGGGCCTGATTGCGGGATAACCAGTCCATGCCCAGAACAACGTCAAAACCTGCTAATTTGAAGGGAAGTAGAGATAGAGGAAAAGAATAGTTCTTAATGGACATTTCACATCCCTCTAGAACAGTGGAGACGGTTTCTATTGTGCCGTCTGCTAACTCTACCTCGTATTTTACGTCTAGGGTTTTGATAGGCATATTCAATAGTTCGCAAAATTTTTGGTCTACAAAGGATTTATGAGCGCCTGAATCGAAAAGTACTCTTGCAAATACATTATTTACGAGAAAAGTACCTGTAAGTACATTGTCGTTCAGCACAGCCTCCTTTGCATCCATACGGAAGACTCTCGCATTCGTCTTCTTGTTCTCTTCCAGTTTCCTGGCATTCTTGGGACAGTTACTCTTGATATGCCCCTTTTCGTTGCAACCATAGCATGTTGCATCCTTGATTTTCTTGCAATCCACTGTCTTATGGTCCTTGGACTTGCATAGTCCACAGGCAAAAGACTTTGGCTGGGACTGTGAATTAGACCCAAACCTACATTTCCCAGAGTGGGGTTTCTGGCAGATTTTGCATTTGGGCCTTTCTCCAGCTTGGCCATCTTTCTTTGCTTCGGTCCCTCTCTTGCCTTCACCGTTTCCATGGTGTTTCTTTCCTGACCTACGTGAGGTGTCGTCCTCACGTTTCCTCTTTTCCGCCTCCTTGTTCCTTAGCGTCCTCAGACGGACAGCGTCTAAAGTGAGAGACAAGGAGAGGTCAGTTACTGACCTGAAGGTCGTCGGCTGAGAGGCCTTTACACTCGCCTTTATAGCAGGCTCTAAGCCCCCAATGAAACGAGCGATTCTTCTGGACTCTGGTGTCACAAGGTACGGGACCAGGCGAGACATTGTATTGAAGCTCGTCAAATAGGCCTGGCAGTCCAGGTTTGTCATTACTAATGACACAAAATCAGACTCGATCTTCTCTACCTCATGCTGAGGACAGTAGTTCTCCTTAATGAGAGCAATAAATTCCTCCCATGTCATCTTGTATAGAGCAGACTTACCGGATGCCTGTACCAACGCTCTCCACCATGCTAGGGCCTCGCCCTTAAATGATTGTGACACAAACTTCACCACATCCTTCTCCGCACACCCACTGATGTCCACAATAGTGTCCATCTCATCCAGCCAGGTGATACAATCCACAGCACCCTTCTCCCCTGTGAATTCCCGGGGCTTACAAGACACGAAGTACTTGTAGGTGCAGCCCTTGGCACCGGACGCATCAGTATATTCTTGTTCACGACGAATGCTATTTTCAGCGGACGAGTGATTATCATCATCTTTCTTGGGTTTGGAGAGTGGTTTGGATTGTGACTTTGGTTTGGAGGGTGGTTTTGATACGGTTCTGCCTTGAGACTCAGTATATTGACGATCCAGAGCTGCCTGAACAGCGTTGTCAATTAGAGCCTTTAGCTGTGCGCCTGTCAGATGCACTTGCGCATTATCGTAGTCATCTTCGTTTGTATGGCTGTTTTCTCCGTTGGGATCCGCCATTGTAACTTGAATCTGTTACAGAAGATAACAAAATTTTATTCAGGAGTTTATTATGGAGTTGTCTTTTATGACAATTTTGTTAATCATGGTAACAGAGACCATATCTGATTAACTTATTACTCACTAGTTTTAGGATTTGAATATATCCTATTTTAGCTATAACAATAATATTAGCGGCATAAAGCCTAATCACGAGGATGTTTTATAATATTAGCCGAGATTTCAGAGAATCAAAGGCATAGAGGTTTGAACCGTAGTTATTTTACCCCTTTCTGACAGGGAGTCATAGACCACCACTGTCTTCTGTCCTTATAAGACAATTATTATGGCCCATAGGCACTACACCACTAATGGATGTTTTAATAAGGTTGGCCCGTAGGCACTACATCTCTAATGGATGTTTTAACAAAATAGGCTCGTAGGCACTACATCGCTAATGGATGTTTTAACAAGATAGGCCCGTAGGCACTACATCTCCAATGGATGTTTTAAATAAGGTTGGCCCGTAGGCACTACATCACTAATGGATGTTTTAATAAGGTTGGCCCGTAGGCACTACATCACTAATGGATGTTTTATAAATGATCATCTTTATTGATGATTTAACCCATGATTTATAAATCATTTATTTGGGTTTTGTAATCCCTTAAAGGATTATTGTATAAGAATGACGTGTGTGATTTTAACGAATCACATCTGCCATGATCATCAACATGCTTGCAGAGGTTAACAGGGAATCTGAATCTTTTAATTAGGTCGTACCATCTTGGCCGGATCTTAAAAGACACCAGGCTAGGTTTCACTCTTAAGATTCTTTATTTAGGCAGATCAATTGAAAAGGAATGGTTTTGATTTATTTCATGTATAGTGATAACAAAATGAAATTCATAATATAACATTCCATAATTTTAATACGATTACATACCGCCCTAAACGGGTCTTTTAAATAGTACATACCTCCATAGAGGTTAAAAATAAGTGATAAGTCCACGCAGGGACTAACATAAGATAAGTGTCCATGCAAGGACTAAAAGATAAGTCCACGTAGGGACTGAAATACGATAAATGTCCACGCAGGGACTTATTTCAAAGTAGAAATTACATTAGTACAACTTTTAAGGGCTAGTGGTGACGTTTCTTCTTTTTGCCCTTTAGTAGGTTCGCCAAGCCTTTGAGAAATCCTCAATGGCTCTTTTTCTCTTCCTCGAACTCTCTCTCCACACGATCCAGTCGGTGGAGTATCTCTTCATGCCCAGGAGGAGAGAAACGTGGTTGTGGCGCTTGTTGCGGAACTGGAGGTCTGGGAGGTATTGGATACCCATGAGCTGAGTAGTCCGGTGCTCCCATGTTCCCATGAGCTCCGTCAGGATAGCGTGCATTATACCTAGCCGACACCACATATGGGTCGCGCTCATAATTGTAGTTGTAATGCGCTTGCGACGGTTCGAACGGGTTGTAAGCCGTTGGACCCGTGTAAGCAGGTATGGGTTGGTCAAACCCAAATGGTGGCGAATTTGGTGCAGCTGGTGCGGAGTTCGCCTCCTGTATAGGACTTGAAGGTCCTTCTTCTTGTAGTGGCGGATAGTGGCTACTACTAGAGTGTCGAGAGGTGCTGAAGTGGAAATCCCCTCCTCCTCGTGTGGACATACGAGCATTTGTTCTCCTACGCCTTGGCGGATCAGGCATTACTGGCTGTACCGGTGGCGGAGGTGGTGGCGTAACTGCCACGAAGCGTGAATCCTCGGAGGGATCTTGCGGATGTCGCGGTTGTTGTGATGACTGCTGAGGTGGCGTGTAGTACTGTAACAACTGCCACTAAAATCAATAATTAGGACACTAATTAGTCAATAAGAAAACCCTAATTGAGACACCCAAGTAATTTTGCACTAACCCTAAAATTTTCATAACAATCGGAATCAGGATCAGGGCCCCTAAAACTCAGGGGGGATAAACCCTAGTTGGTAATATCTTAACAGTTTTTACGTGGGAGCTAAGTTTCAGTCGAAACCAACTCAGCAGGCCTATACCCACCACAAGGCTACTCTAGGCTAGATGGGTTTCCCAGGCGAGTCGCGACAGAATCACTGTCGTCTTACGCGACACGCGGGCGGGTTAAATTTTCAGTATAAATAGAAGGGGTTGGGACTTGAATTCTGTCTTTGGAACGACGTAAAATCGAGTTACGTAGAACGAGTTATCACAGAAACAGTCCAACACACACACACTAATCACGAGGTGCTGCCACAATCAGGGTAATAACTCGATCGCTATTACGATTCAACGTCCGATCGATTATAACTATCCAACGATAGTCCTGGTGCTGCTCAATTGAGCTTGTACTTTGATTATTCGTTGGGATTTTGACTTGAATATTTGAGTGCTGTTCGAATTCGGACTATACTCTGTTATTCGTTGTGAATCCGATTGAATTATCGAGTATTGCACTGATTAATCGTTGTGAGGGTTTAATCTCGAAAGCCACTGAAATTCATTTCAGTAATGAAATTGGCTAGTTATTCAAGAAAGCAGGAGATGGTGTATATGATTTCAGTAATCGTTAACACTAAGGATAAAGAACTTCAGGATATCCCGGTAGTGTCAGAATACCCAGATATTTTTCCAGAAGAATTACCTGGACTACCACCTGATAGAGAAGTAGAATTTAGAATTCATTTAATTCCAGGTACTGTACCAATAGCTAAAGCACCATATAGATTAGCACCTACTGAAATGTTAGAATTGAAAAAGCAATTAGAAGAATTATTAAGCAAAGGATTCATACAACCTAGTTCATCCCCTTGGGGTGCACCAGTGTTGTTTGTGAAAAAGAAAGATGGATCGATGAGAATGTGTATCGATTATAGAGAATTGAATAAGGTTACGATTAAGAATCGATACCCATTACCTAGGATTGATGATCTTTTCGATCAATTACAAGGAGCTAGGTACTTCTCAAAGATAGATTTAAGATCCGGATACCATCAGTTGAAAGTACAAGAGGAAGATATACCTAAAACTGCCTTCAGAACTAGGTATGGTCATTATGAGTTTACAGTCATGCACTTTGGATTAACAAATGCCCCAGCAGCATTCATGGACATGATGAATCGAATCTGTAAACCATACTTGGATAAATTTGTGATCGTTTTCATCGACGACATACTTATTTATTCCAAAAGCCAAAAAGAACATTGTGAACACTTACACGTTCTCTTAACTCTGTTAAGAAAAGAAAGGCTTTATGCCAAATTCTCAAAGTGTGAATTTTGGCTGCAAGAAGTACAATTCTTAGGTCATGTGGTAAATCATGAAGGTATCCATGTAGATCCTGCTAAGATAGAAGCAATTACAAAGTGGAAAGTCCCACAAACAGCTATGGAGATAAGAAGTTTTCTAGGCTTAGCTGGATACTATAGACGATTTATCAAAGATTTTTCTAAGATAGCCGTACCTTTAACTAAGTTAACCTGTAAAGCTGCCAAGATTGAATGGGGACCTAGACAAGAAGAAGCCTTTAAGATTTTAAAGCATAGATTGACGAATGCACCAATCTTAGCTTTACCTGAAGGAACAGAAGACTTTGAAGTATATTGTGATGCTTCAAAATTAGGCTATGGATGTGTGTTAATGCAACGCAAGAAGGTAATTGCGTATGCTTCTAGACAACTGAAAAAGCACGAAGAAAATTATACGACTCATGATCTAGAACTAGGAGCCATAATTTTTGCCCTTAAGATATGGAGACATTATCTGTATGGAAGTAAGTTTACTGTTTATACAGATCATAAGAGTTTAAGATATATATTTGGGCAAAAAGAATTAAACATGAGACAAAGAAGATGGATGGAGATGCTAAGCGATTACGACTGTGATATCCAATATCACGAAGGAAAGGCAAATGTAGTTGCAGATGCCTTAAGTCGTAAGTACCATGAGAAACAGAAACGAGTCCGTGCTTTGAGGTTAAATCTACAAGTAGATTTAATGGCACAAATCAAAGAAGTTCAGAAAACAGCAATCAAAGACGATGCTGAAGGAATGAAAGGTTACCTAAAAGAACTAGAACAAGGAAATGATGGAATTTGGAAATTCCATAAGAAACGAATTTGGGTACCTAAGCAAGGAGAGTTAAGAAATAAGATTTTAGAAGAAGCTCATAAATCTAGGTATACCATGCACCCAGGAAACCATAAAATGTACCAAGATTTAAGGAATAATTTCTGGTGGATAGGAATGAAAAAGGATATAGCCGAATACGTATCCAAGTGTTTAACCTGTTCACAAATTAAAGCTGAACACCAGAAACCTTCAGGACTACTACAACAGTTAGAAATGCCTGTATGGAAATGGGAACTCATAACAATGGATTTTGTTACCAAGTTACCCAGAACCAGAAAAGGTAATGATGCGATTTGGGTAATCGTAGACCGATTAACCAAGTCAGCTCATTTCTTACCAATGAAAGAAACCTTTAGCATGGAAAGGTTAGCACAACTGTACGTGGACGAAGTAGTATCCCTACATGGAGTCCCACTCTCTATTGTATCAGATAGAGATAGTCGTTTTACTTCTCATTTCTGGACAAGTTTTCAGAAAGCAATGGGAACTCGACTAAATTTAAGTACTGCATATCATCCACAAACAGATGGACAGAGTGAAAGGACAATACAAACTCTAGAAGACATGCTCCGAGCATGTGTAATTGACTTTGGTGGTAATTGGGATAGCCAATTGCCATTAATTGAATTCTCCTATAACAATAGTTATCATTCAAGCATCGAATCTGCACCATTCGAAGCATTGTACGGACGTAAGTGCAGAACTCCAGTATGTTGGGCAGAAATCGGAGAAAGTCAATTATCAGGTCCTGAAATTGTACAAGAAACTACTGACAAGATAACTCAGATTAAGGAAAGATTGAAAACGGCTCGAGATCGTCAGAAGAGCTATGCAGACAATCGTCGTAAGCCTTTAGAATTTCAAGTAGGAGATAAAGTACTTTTAAAAGTCTCTCCTTGGAAAGGAGTAGTACGATTCGGAAAGAAAGGAAAGCTAAGTCCAAGGTACGTTGGACCATTTCCCGTGATTCAACGAATAGGACCAGTAGCTTATCGGTTACAACTACCAGAAGAGTTAGCTGGAGTACATGATGTATTTCATGTATCCAATCTCAAGAAATGTTTATCAGACGAGTCCCTAATAGTACCTCTTCAAGATATAGAGGTAAATGAAAAGCTGAAATTCGTAGAGAAACCCCTACAAATAGAAGACCGGAAGATCAAGTTTCTCAAGCACAAACGACTAGTGCTAGTAAAAGTCAAATGGGAATCCAAGAGAGGACCAGAGTACACTTGGGAACTGGAATCAGAAATGAAGCGAAAGTACCCTCATCTATTTCAGTAAATCTCGAGGACGAGATTTTTCTCAAGGTGGGGAGAATGAAACAACTGCCACTAAAATCAATAATTAGGACACTAATTAGTCAATAAGAAAACCCTAATTGAGACACCCAAGTAATTTTGCACTAATCCTAAAATTTTCATAACAATCGGAATCAGGATCAGGGCCCCTAAAACTCACGGGGGATAAACCCTAGTTGGTAATATCTTAACAGTTTTTACATGGGAGCTAAGTTTCAGTCGAAACCAACTCAGCAGGCCTATACCCACAACAAGGCTACTCTAGGCTAGATGGGTTTCCCAGGCGAGTCGCGACAGAATCACTGTCGTCTTACGCGACACGCGGGCGGGTTAAATTTTAGTATAAATAGAAGGGGTTGGGACTTGAATTCTGTCTTTGGAACGACGTAAAATTGAGTTACGTAGAACGAGTTATCACAGAAACAGTCCAACACACACACACTAATCACGAGGTGCTGCCACAATCAGGGTAATAACTCGATCGCTATTACGATTCAACGTCCGATCGATTATAACTATCCAACGATAGTCCGGGTGCTGCTCAATTGAGCTTGTACTTTGATTATTCGTTGGGATTTCGACTTGAATATTTGAGTGTTGTTCGAATTCGGACTATACTCTGTTATTCGTTGTGAATCCGATTGAATTATCGAGTATTGCACTGATTAATCGTTGTGAGGGTTTAATCTCGTGAATTGACGTAACTGCTGTATTAGTTACTAACCTGTCTGTGTGTGCATTGTGTTAAACTAGGTGTAATCAAGGCTAATCAGTAGGCATTATCTATTTGCTCGTTAAATCTGCAATGTGAGTCATTCTTCTTTTTAACTGTTTTCTCACAGTTTGTGAGTAAGTATTACAATACCTCAAATTATTTTCAAGGTTATAATTACAGGGATTAAGTCTTTGTAATCACCAAATTACAGCTGGTATGTGGGGTATTGTGCACATTACTATTTTTATCACTCTATGTGAGTGAGTATTACTCTATGTGAGTGATTATTACTCTGTGTGAGTAAACCGTCACTATTAGGGCAACGGGACCCAATAGTGGTATGACCACAGTCACAGATCCGGTCGAGTGACAAATACCCATTCTTGATAATTGGTTGATAGAAACATTGTAATCACTCTTAATACTGTAAATTTATAACTAACGGGTCGTTTTAGAAAATGAAATGATTCACTCAGTATTTCCCCGCTGACAAAACCTTTTTCAAACATGTTTCAGGTGATCTGTGTGATCCAGGAAAAGTGCAGTAAAGCACTATCAAGCTCAGAGAAGTGGCTCAGTGTAAATAAATGAATAAAACATGTTTTGGAAAATAAAGATTTCTGTGTGAAATCAACTTATTGTAAATTATGGGATTCATCCCTTAAAACTTTGTGTAATATATTAAACGAGCATTTTCCGGTAAAAAGATCCTGTAATAAAAGACTTCCGCTGTCACATAAATTAAATACCACGGGTACCACTGGAACTGCTCGCGGCTCCCAATCCCGTCCAGGGTGGGTCGGGGGTCGCGACAGAAGGTGGTATCAGAGCTAATAGTTAAATTGAGCCACTGATCGAGCCACTGATTTAAGCCTATTACGGAATTAAGTATCTGACAAAATACTTAATCCTACTAGTTAACATTCTGTGATTATTTGTTGTATTAACTGATTATTTGATAGTTACAGTATGGGTAAACAAAAGCTGTCTGCTATCTACCACAAACTAGATGTTGCATCTTCTTCTAAAAACCCAGTAAATTTAGAAGAAGGAATCTTTGTCCGCAAGGCAAACTATGAGAATCCTCTTTCCCTGGAGAAAAGGGATTCGATATTTAAAAAGAGTCAGGAGAAAAAGAAACCCCGAACCAAGAGAGTTAGGTTTAACCCAGAAGTTCAAGAATTGGGTAATAATACATCTTGGGAAGATAAAATAGACAAGAAATGGGCAAATCTCTATATGCTAGCTACTGTAGCAGAAAATGCCAAAACTCTAAATATCCTATAAGTTGGGTCTAGTAAGGGAAATCACTACCCAGTAAATAAATAAAATCCCAGTGTGTTTATTTCTGTTATTTCTATACAAAAAGTAATATGCAATAAAACTTCAGTGTTTGTTTGTTAAACTTTGTTCCAAAGTTTTAACATTGCATTTTTGCATATATGCTATGCAGCATGAATGAGATGTCGGAAGCATTCCAGAATCTCAACTTATATCCAGTGCCTATCGAAGTCTCTCACGACTTTACTGGTTACATTGCTGACATAGAAGAACGTGTGGAATTCAAAGCTCCACCGCTGGAAAAAGCCAAACCTAAAAAGAAAAGAAGATACGTAGGGTGGAGGAAAGTACGCCGTAGGAAACCAACCACTAGGAGACTTCCTAAAATAGAAAATCCTATGAGCATGAACAAGGGAAAAGAAATAGAAACTGGAGAAAGTTCGAAACCACCAGAAAAGGAAATAGGAATAGATCTTAAGAAAAAGGGAATAGAAATTGGCGAAAGCTCTCAACGGTCTGAGGAAATCACGTTCCAGGACGAAATAGACCGCCTACTGGATAATTGTGATGTTCTAGAACCTATCAATGATAATCTTTTCTCTTATCCTGTTACAGCCCAATTTCCACTAAACCTAGGACCAGCTATTCCAGACCCACTAGTTCACACCAGACCATTAGGCCAAATGGAGGAATGGTGGACTAATGACTGGCAATTCCAAAATATAGTTAACAGTCCTTATAGTTTTCTTCCACAATTTGACCCAGAACCTATCCCTAATCCTCCCATGAGTAATGGAAACCTAGCTGAACTCCGTCAGTTCGGTGAAGAACTGATAGGTACAGGTAATAGGATCAGGGAAATGGGGGAGCATCTAACTTGGAAGTACGATGAGAGGGAGCGTCGTTACTAGAACAGTCAGTTAAACCACAGAAAGCCGTATTGTATGATAGTAACTTAAAATTCTGTAAAATGGGCAATAAAACTCTGTAAAATACGGTGTGTATGGATGCATATACAATATACCATAACAAAGTAAAAGTCGAGAAATCGACAATTTTGGTTATACTTGTATATTGTGATAATCTATGTGTTTATCTATGTGAATTTTGTCATTGATAAGTTAGACACTAATAATTTTTACCAACTAGCGGATGGAAAACGCTAACAATGAACCAATTAATGAAGTAAATCAATCTGAGCAAGAACAGGAAGATCAATATATAACTCGACAAGATATTGAGCACTTTATCGCCCAAGGGATAGATATTGATAATCTATGTGGTTGCACTTACAAAGAATTTCTTGCTTGCAAACCCGCTGAATTTGCAGGTAACGAAGGGGCAACTGCAACACTGCGTTGGTTAGAGAAAACCGAAGCAGTAATCTAAATAAGCAAATGTGCCGAAGAGGATCAAGTGATGTATGCATCAAATCTGTTCAAGGAAGGAGCACTAGAATGGTGGAACATGGTCCTCCAGGCAAAAGGAAGAAGGATAGCTTATGCCATGAGTTGGGAAGAATTTAAGAATCTTGTAGAAAGAAAATTTTGTCCCGAATACGAGAAGGAACAAATGGCAAACAAGTTCCTGAGTCATCGTATGCTAGGTGTAGATTGTCGGGGCTATACTTCGACATTCTTTGAATACGCAAGGATGGTGCCATCACTGGCTTCGCCAGAACCGGTACTTATTTCTCGTTACATCTGGGGGTTAATTAGTGAAATCCGAAACATCGTTAAAGCTGCGAGACCTCGTACTATTGACGATGCTGTAGAATTAGCTAACACCCTAAGAGATGAATTGGTACGCACAAGAGAGGACGATCGCAAGAAGGAATTAGCTCAAAAGATTACCCAAGGATTTCGTGTGGGTAATACCAAGAAAAGAGGAACCGGGCAATCCTCATCATCTCCGTTCTGCAAAATTTGCAAAAAGAAGCATTATGGACAATGCAACATGGTTTGCAATTTTTGCAAAATGAAAGGACATCGGGAAGAAGACTGCAGGAAGAAAACAAGAGTTTGTTATAATTGCAGAGAAAGGGGACACTTTCAATTTGAATGTCCTAAGATAGCTAAACCTGTAGTTAACCAAGCCAAACCAGCTGAAGGAACAACCAAGAGAAATGCGCGGGCATTCCAGCTAACCACTCAAGAGGCCGAACTCATTCCAGATGTGATAGCTGGTACGTTCTTAGTTCACAACGTATTTGCAAAAGTATTATTTGACTCTGGTGCGAACCAAAGTTTTATAAATACTTTATTTTGCCAAGATCTTAATTTACCTTTAACCCCTCTTAGGCAAATCTTTACAGTAGAAACCGCAGAAGGAAATTCTGTAAAAATAAATCAAGTCTGGCAAGAAGGAAAAATAGAATTACTAGGTCATAAGTTTTCTGCAAATCTGTTGCCAATGAATTTAGCCGGATTCGATGTAGTGTTAGGAATGGATTGGTTAATAGCCAACCATGCTCGAATCCTATGTGATAAAAATGTTGTAGAAATTCAAACACCTTCCGGAGAAGTAATTTTAATTACTGGAAATAAACCTCGAAAGCCACTGAAATTCATTTCAGTAATGAAATTGGCTAGTTATTCAAGAAAGCAGGAGATGGTGTATATGATTTCAGTAATCGTTAACACTAAGGATAAAGAACTTCAGGATATCCCGGTAGTGTCAGAATACCCAGATATTTTTCCAGAAGAATTACCTGGACTACCACCTGATAGAGAAGTAGAATTTAGAATTCATTTAATTCCAGGTACTGTACCAATAGCTAAAGCACCATATAGATTAGCACCTACTGAAATGTTAGAATTGAAAAAGCAATTAGAAGAATTATTAAGCAAAGGATTCATACAACCTAGTTCATCCCCTTGGGGTGCACCAGTGTTGTTTGTGAAAAAGAAAGATGGATCGATGAGAATGTGTATCGATTATAGAGAATTGAATAAGGTTACGATTAAGAATCGATACCCATTACCTAGGATTGATGATCTTTTCGATCAATTACAAGGAGCTAGGTACTTCTCAAAGATAGATTTAAGATCCGGATACCATCAGTTGAAAGTACAAGAGGAAGATATACCTAAAACTGCCTTCAGAACTAGGTATGGTCATTATGAGTTTACAGTCATGCACTTTGGATTAACAAATGCCCCAGCAGCATTCATGGACATGATGAATCGAATCTGTAAACCATACTTGGATAAATTTGTGATCGTTTTCATCGACGACATACTTATTTATTCCAAAAGCCAAAAAGAACATTGTGAACACTTACACGTTCTCTTAACTCTGTTAAGAAAAGAAAGGCTTTATGCCAAATTCTCAAAGTGTGAATTTTGGCTGCAAGAAGTACAATTCTTAGGTCATGTGGTAAATCATGAAGGTATCCATGTAGATCCTGCTAAGATAGAAGCAATTACAAAGTGGAAAGTCCCACAAACAGCTATGGAGATAAGAAGTTTTCTAGGCTTAGCTGGATACTATAGACGATTTATCAAAGATTTTTCTAAGATAGCCGTACCTTTAACTAAGTTAACCTGTAAAGCTGCCAAGATTGAATGGGGACCTAGACAAGAAGAAGCCTTTAAGATTTTAAAGCATAGATTGACGAATGCACCAATCTTAGCTTTACCTGAAGGAACAGAAGACTTTGAAGTATATTGTGATGCTTCAAAATTAGGCTATGGATGTGTGTTAATGCAACGCAAGAAGGTAATTGCGTATGCTTCTAGACAACTGAAAAAGCACGAAGAAAATTATACGACTCATGATCTAGAACTAGGAGCCATAATTTTTGCCCTTAAGATATGGAGACATTATCTGTATGGAAGTAAGTTTACTGTTTATACAGATCATAAGAGTTTAAGATATATATTTGGGCAAAAAGAATTAAACATGAGACAAAGAAGATGGATGGAGATGCTAAGCGATTACGACTGTGATATCCAATATCACGAAGGAAAGGCAAATGTAGTTGCAGATGCCTTAAGTCGTAAGTACCATGAGAAACAGAAACGAGTCCGTGCTTTGAGGTTAAATCTACAAGTAGATTTAATGGCACAAATCAAAGAAGTTCAGAAAACAGCAATCAAAGACGATGCTGAAGGAATGAAAGGTTACCTAAAAGAACTAGAACAAGGAAATGATGGAATTTGGAAATTCCATAAGAAACGAATTTGGGTACCTAAGCAAGGAGAGTTAAGAAATAAGATTTTAGAAGAAGCTCATAAATCTAGGTATACCATGCACCCAGGAAACCATAAAATGTACCAAGATTTAAGGAATAATTTCTGGTGGATAGGAATGAAAAAGGATATAGCCGAATACGTATCCAAGTGTTTAACCTGTTCACAAATTAAAGCTGAACACCAGAAACCTTCAGGACTACTACAACAGTTAGAAATGCCTGTATGGAAATGGGAACTCATAACAATGGATTTTGTTACCAAGTTACCCAGAACCAGAAAAGGTAATGATGCGATTTGGGTAATCGTAGACCGATTAACCAAGTCAGCTCATTTCTTACCAATGAAAGAAACCTTTAGCATGGAAAGGTTAGCACAACTGTACGTGGACGAAGTAGTATCCCTACATGGAGTCCCACTCTCTATTGTATCAGATAGAGATAGTCGTTTTACTTCTCATTTCTGGACAAGTTTTCAGAAAGCAATGGGAACTCGACTAAATTTAAGTACTGCATATCATCCACAAACAGATGGACAGAGTGAAAGGACAATACAAACTCTAGAAGACATGCTCCGAGCATGTGTAATTGACTTTGGTGGTAATTGGGATAGCCAATTGCCATTAATTGAATTCTCCTATAACAATAGTTATCATTCAAGCATCGAATCTGCACCATTCGAAGCATTGTACGGACGTAAGTGCAGAACTCCAGTATGTTGGGCAGAAATCGGAGAAAGTCAATTATCAGGTCCTGAAATTGTACAAGAAACTACTGACAAGATAACTCAGATTAAGGAAAGATTGAAAACGGCTCGAGATCGTCAGAAGAGCTATGCAGACAATCGTCGTAAGCCTTTAGAATTTCAAGTAGGAGATAAAGTACTTTTAAAAGTCTCTCCTTGGAAAGGAGTAGTACGATTCGGAAAGAAAGGAAAGCTAAGTCCAAGGTACGTTGGACCATTTCCCGTGATTCAACGAATAGGACCAGTAGCTTATCGGTTACAACTACCAGAAGAGTTAGCTGGAGTACATGATGTATTTCATGTATCCAATCTCAAGAAATGTTTATCAGACGAGTCCCTAATAGTACCTCTTCAAGATATAGAGGTAAATGAAAAGCTGAAATTCGTAGAGAAACCCCTACAAATAGAAGACCGGAAGATCAAGTTTCTCAAGCACAAACGACTAGTGCTAGTAAAAGTCAAATGGGAATCCAAGAGAGGACCAGAGTACACTTGGGAACTGGAATCAGAAATGAAGCGAAAGTACCCTCATCTATTTCAGTAAATCTCGAGGACGAGATTTTTCTCAAGGTGGGGAGAATGAAACAACTGCCACTAAAATCAATAATTAGGACACTAATTAGTCAATAAGAAAACCCTAATTGAGACACCCAAGTAATTTTGCACTAATCCTAAAATTTTCATAACAATCGGAATCAGGATCAGGGCCCCTAAAACTCACGGGGGATAAACCCTAGTTGGTAATATCTTAACAGTTTTTACATGGGAGCTAAGTTTCAGTCGAAACCAACTCAGCAGGCCTATACCCACAACAAGGCTACTCTAGGCTAGATGGGTTTCCCAGGCGAGTCGCGACAGAATCACTGTCGTCTTACGCGACACGCGGGCGGGTTAAATTTTAGTATAAATAGAAGGGGTTGGGACTTGAATTCTGTCTTTGGAACGACGTAAAATTGAGTTACGTAGAACGAGTTATCACAGAAACAGTCCAACACACACACACTAATCACGAGGTGCTGCCACAATCAGGGTAATAACTCGATCGCTATTACGATTCAACGTCCGATCGATTATAACTATCCAACGATAGTCCGGGTGCTGCTCAATTGAGCTTGTACTTTGATTATTCGTTGGGATTTCGACTTGAATATTTGAGTGTTGTTCGAATTCGGACTATACTCTGTTATTCGTTGTGAATCCGATTGAATTATCGAGTATTGCACTGATTAATCGTTGTGAGGGTTTAATCTCGTGAATTGACGTAACTGCTGTATTAGTTACTAACCTGTCTGTGTGTGCATTGTGTTAAACTAGGTGTAATCAAGGCTAATCAGTAGGCATTATCTATTTGCTCGTTAAATCTGCAATGTGAGTCATTCTTCTTTTTAACTGTTTTCTCACAGTTTGTGAGTAAGTATTACAATACCTCAAATTATTTTCAAGGTTATAATTACAGGGATTAAGTCTTTGTAATCACCAAATTACAGCTGGTATGTGGGGTATTGTGCACATTACTATTTTTATCACTCTATGTGAGTGAGTATTACTCTATGTGAGTGATTATTACTCTGTGTGAGTAAACCGTCACTATTAGGGCAACGGGACCCAATAGTGGTATGACCACAGTCACAGATCCGGTCGAGTGACAAATACCCATTCTTGATAATTGGTTGATAGAAACATTGTAATCACTCTTAATACTGTAAATTTATAACTAACGGGTCGTTTTAGAAAATGAAATGATTCACTCAGTATTTCCCCGCTGACAAAACCTTTTTCAAACATGTTTCAGGTGATCTGTGTGATCCAGGAAAAGTGCAGTAAAGCACTATCAAGCTCAGAGAAGTGGCTCAGTGTAAATAAATGAATAAAACATGTTTTGGAAAATAAAGATTTCTGTGTGAAATCAACTTATTGTAAATTATGGGATTCATCCCTTAAAACTTTGTGTAATATATTAAACGAGCATTTTCCGGTAAAAAGATCCTGTAATAAAAGACTTCCGCTGTCACATAAATTAAATACCACGGGTACCACTGGAACTGCTCGCGGCTCCCAATCCCGTCCAGGGTGGGTCGGGGGTCGCGACAGAAGGTGGTATCAGAGCTAATAGTTAAATTGAGCCACTGATCGAGCCACTGATTTAAGCCTATTACGGAATTAAGTATCTGACAAAATACTTAATCCTACTAGTTAACATTCTGTGATTATTTGTTGTATTAACTGATTATTTGATAGTTACAGTATGGGTAAACAAAAGCTGTCTGCTATCTACCACAAACTAGATGTTGCATCTTCTTCTAAAAACCCAGTAAATTTAGAAGAAGGAATCTTTGTCCGCAAGGCAAACTATGAGAATCCTCTTTCCCTGGAGAAAAGGGATTCGATATTTAAAAAGAGTCAGGAGAAAAAGAAACCCCGAACCAAGAGAGTTAGGTTTAACCCAGAAGTTCAAGAATTGGGTAATAATACACCTTGGGAAGATAAAATAGACAAGAAATGGGCAAATCTCTATATGCTAGCTACTGTAGCAGAAAATGCCAAAACTCTAAATATCCTATAAGTTGGGTCTAGTAAGGGAAATCACTACCCAGTAAATAAATAAAATCCCAGTGTGTTTATTTCTGTTATTTCTGTACAAAAAGTAATATGCAATAAAACTTCAGTGTTTGTTTGTTAAACTTTGTTCCAAAGTTTTAACATTGCATTTTTGCATATATGCTATGCAGCATGAATGAGATGTCGGAAGCATTCCAGAATCTCAACTTATATCCAGTGCCTATCGAAGTCTCTCACGACTTTACTGGTTACATTGCTGACATAGAAGAACGTGTGGAATTCAAAGCTCCACCGCTGGAAAAAGCCAAACCTAAAAAGAAAAGAAGATACGTAGGGTGGAGGAAAGTACGCCGTAGGAAACCAACCACTAGGAGACTTCCTAAAATAGAAAATCCTATGAGCATGAACAAGGGAAAAGAAATAGAAACTGGAGAAAGTTCGAAACCACCAGAAAAGGAAATAGGAATAGATCTTAAGAAAAAGGGAATAGAAATTGGCGAAAGCTCTCAACGGTCTGAGGAAATCACGTTCCAGGACGAAATAGACCGCCTACTGGATAATTGTGATGTTCTAGAACCTATCAATGATAATCTTTTCTCTTATCCTGTTACAGCCCAATTTCCACTAAACCTAGGACCAGCTATTCCAGACCCACTAGTTCACACCAGACCATTAGGCCAAATGGAGGAATGGTGGACTAATGACTGGCAATTCCAAAATATAGTTAACAGTCCTTATAGTTTTCTTCCACAATTTGACCCAGAACCTATCCCTAATCCTCCCATGAGTAATGGAAACCTAGCTGAACTCCGTCAGTTCGGTGAAGAACTGATAGGTATAGGTAATAGGATCAGGGAAATGGGGGAGCATCTAACTTGGAAGTACGATGAGAGGGAGCGTCGTTACTAGAACAGTCAGTTAAACCACAGAAAGCCGTATTGTATGATAGTAACTTAAAATTCTGTAAAATGGGCAATAAAACTCTGTAAAATACGGTGTGTATGGATGCATATACAATATACCATAACAAAGTAAAAGTCGAGAAATCGACAATTTTGGTTATACTTGTATATTGTGATAATCTATGTGTTTATCTATGTGAATTTTGTCATTGATAAGTTAGACACTAATAATTTTTACCAACTAGCGGATGGAAAACGCTAACAATGAACCAATTAATGAAGTAAATCAATCTGAGCAAGAACAGGAAGATCAATATATAACTCGACAAGATATTGAGCACTTTATCGCCCAAGGGATAGCTCATGCTATTCCAGAAATTGTGGCTGCTGTTCAGAAACCTGCCGAACCACAATTAATTCCTAGTAAAAGTATTCCAGAAGATAACGGCAGTAACAGCATAAATGGAGGCGGCAATCATGACGATCATGATCCGCAATAGGCCCCACTCCCTAAAAGAATAAAAGCTGCAACGCCTGGTTGCACTTACAAAGAATTTCTTGCTTGCAAACCCGCTGAATTTGCAGGTAACGAAGGGGCAACTGCAACACTGCGTTGGTTAGAGAAAACCGAAGCAGTAATCGCAATAAGCAAATGTGCCGAAGAGGATCAAGTGATGTATGCATCAAATCTGTTCAAGGAAGGAGCACTAGAATGGTGGAACACGGTCCTCCAGGCAAAAGGAAGAAGGATAGCTTATGCCATGAGTTGGGAAGAATTTAAGAATCTTGTAGAAAGAAAATTCTGTCCCGAATACGAGAAGGAACAAATGGCAAACAAATGGCAAATAGGAATGTGCTTCTGTTTTTATGTGTCTCTGTGCTCTACGTGCCCTACGTGCTTATGTGCTTTTGTGACCACGTGAATCTGTGATTATGTGCTTATGTGTTTATGCGATACGTGTTTCGACGTGTTCCTGAGCTTTAGTAAGTAGTAGACGTGTGAGGTGAGATTCGATTTTGATGTGTCTGAGACCTACGACGATGTCTGTTGCAGACCATGTCGTCATCCGGACACCGAACACCACTTACCCGCCAAGAGAAGAGAGACAGACGTCTTGCTGCTATCATCGCCAAGCAAGTAGCAAAAGCTGTGAGCGATGTCTATGAAAACGTCAGCAAATCTTCCGAGGAGTCGAGAACTGAAGCTCCCAAAGACGCTACCAAGACTGTTTTCAGCTTTAAACAGTTCAAGGCATGCGGACCAAAGGAATTCACCGGAGAAGATGGCCCAACAGCTATGTTTCAATGGTTTGATTCCATCGAAGTCACTCTGCGCCAAAGCGGCTGTCCAGAAAATCTCCGTACTCTGAACGCAACCGGCGTCTTCCAGTCTCGAGCTCTAGACTGGTGGACGGCCGAACGAAACAAACGCGGGAATGATGTAGCTTATGAGCTGACATGGAAAGAGCTGAAAGCCATGATGATTGTGACAACTCGAAATTCCAAGATTTCTATTTCGCATTTAATGCACGTTCTTGTATTATTTAGTTGATTGATATCACGATTAGTTGTTATGGAATTTGTATATGTTTTGATTCAATGAAGTGTGTTGTGTGATTATGTGATTATGCATGACTATGTGTTAATTGTGATAAACTTGTCAAATGTGTAAACTTGGTGGTGAAACTGTGAAATTAATTGAGATAGTGCACTATTGTAAAATGTAATACTTGAGGATGTAGAGGACAATTAGTGGAATTCTAGTAATATTTAACCCTAATCTCTTTCACTAATCATTCTCTAATCATCACAAGAA
The DNA here is from genome assembly GCF_002127325.2 of Helianthus annuus. Classification (NCBI taxonomy): domain Eukaryota; kingdom Viridiplantae; phylum Streptophyta; class Magnoliopsida; order Asterales; family Asteraceae; genus Helianthus; species Helianthus annuus. The sequence continues at coordinate 96,465,522 of NC_035445.2, read as the reverse complement.
TCAAAGCACGTATACCCACATTCCCTAATCCTCTCTACAACTACTTCTCATCATTCTTGGATTCACAAGTTCTTTGCATCAAGTTGTTTGCCAATCCATCTAGAATCGAATCAAGGTAATGGTTTAATCATTGTTTGATGTTAATTGTTGATTGATTGATTGATGTCAAAACCCTAGTTTCTCATATGATAATCTCTGCATGTTTGATTGTTTCTGATTCATGAAAATGATTTGAGTTGTTGTGGAATCATTGCTTGATGATTTAGAAGCAAGATAGGTTGAATGATAGATTGATGATTGATCATTGCACTGTACAAACGTATGAATTTAGGGTTTTCATGTTCGTAGGATAGCATAACGTAACTGTTATGATTCCAATGACTGTAGGAGAAATTGTTCATCTGAGTTTATTCGTGATTTGATAGTCTGAGTTTAAATGATTTACATATGGTCCGAACATAATGAGTTACATATTGGTCCGAATATAATTTACATATGGGTCCGAGAATAATGTTTGTTATTGGTCCGAGGTTATTAAGGGACTTGATGTCCGAGTTTAATGAAATGCCAATTGGTCCGAGTTAATTTAATCAAATGGTCCGAGTATGTGTTTGGGCCGAGTTTAATGGAATGACTATTGTCCGAGTTTAATTGGGCCGAGTTTAATGAAATGTCTATTGTCCGAGTTTAATGGATTGGATGTTGTCCGAGTTTAATGAATATACTTGGTCCGAGTTTATTGATTAGTGGTGGACCGAGTTTATTGATTTGTGATGGACCGAGTTTATTAAGTCCCCTTTGGACCGAGTTTATTGAGTTCTATTGGACCGAGTTTAATGGGCTAACCATTGGACCGAGTTTAACATGATCATACATGTCCGAGTTTCAAACAGGGGAAACCCCCCCCCCCCACACACACACTTGTCTGATATTGTGTAACTGTTTGATGCTGTGTAATTGTCAAATTGAAACAAGTAGCTACATGATATTATGTTAGTCCTGTTAAGCCTGTGTGACGTATGATTCTATGTGAATAATTGTGTGCAACAGCATGATTCTGCATGTGTGAACATTATATGTAATATCGTCGTGTACACAATAAACACACAAAGCACCGTTGTTTGAATATCGAGGATTTGTAAACCCTAATGGAACGAATCATGTGCAATATATCCTAGGTCGTGTGTAACGGACTTAGAGATTTATAAACCCCAGAAGCAATAACATACCGAGCAAACCAAGGTGAGTTCACACTCTTACCAAGGCATGGGATTCCCGGGGTGTTGGGAATGGGATTGAAAGGATAAGGATGAATAGATACACTACTGACACTATGACTAGACTACTATATTACTATCCTCGGATGTGAAGGATACTTATACTGATCACTATCCTCGGTTGTGAAGGATACTTATACTGATCACTATCCTCGGATGTGAAGGATACCTATACTGATCACTATCCTCGGTTGTGAAGGATACTTATACTGATCACTATCCTCGGATGTGAAGGATACCTATACTGATCACTATCCTCGGTTGTGAAGGATACTTATACTGATCACTATCCTCGGATGTGCAGGATACTTATACTGATCACTATCCTCGGTTGTGAAGGATACTTATAGATACGAATAGTCTAGTGGTTATACAACGTGGGAAGCCCCCACCAATAGAACGTACTAACGGCCCAGTAGAGCCACCTGTTACAAACGAACTTACTATTACACATTTACTTTCTGTGAACTCGCTCAACTAGTTGTTGACCCTCTGTTACATGCCTTGCAGGACGTTAGGTATATGGAGCTTGCACACGGAGGAGCTGGTCGTTGTGGAGCTTGGATCTTGATCATCTTGTTAAACACTTTTGATATTTGATACTTATTTGCTATGGGTTTTACAATAATACGCTTCCGCTAAACAATGACAACTTACTTATGTTTTGGAAACACCTTTCATATGGAATTGGTTTGGTTTATATTGCATTTACTTTTACTTTATACAATGTTCTGTATGATTGGTGGCTTGATCCTGGTCAGTCACGCTCCCAAGCGGTGATACCCCGCAGGTGGATTTTGGGGGTGTGACAGATTGGTATCAGAGCCATTGGTTATAGAGAACTCGGTTTTAATATGGGAAAACGTTTTTATTAAAACCAGACTATAACCAGAACAGTGCTCTCAACGATCCACAACGACGCTTCGCTCCACGTGCAAGACTCGACATCCTAGGTAATAAGGTTTATGTTTATTACCCGCTTGCTAGAATTGCATAGAACTTTGCTCGTAGTATGCTTACATTACTTTGCTCACAACTTGTTATTGCTTGAGAACACATACGTGCTTACACTCTTCTGTCATCGCACTATTCGCGAACTTTTCTCACTTATGATGCCTTTGATGTGAAGATCAATGGCCGGACGTATCAACATGACTCAAGCCCAGCTAGAGGCTCTCGTTCAAGCTCAAGTTGCTGCGGCACTTGCAGCTGCTCAAGCAGGTAGTATACCCTGCAGTATAGACACACACTAGAATCTTTAGATCCTACATTAACTCTCGTATTTAACCTTGTCCTATTCGTACACAATAGGTCAATACGCGTAGCAGCCTGTCTGCACTTTCAAGAACTTCATGGACTGTCGTCCAAGCTCATTCAGTGGCACCGAGGGGGCAGTGGGACTCCTCCATTGGTTTGAGAAGCTAGAATCTGTGTTCGAAATGTGTGAATGCCCTGAGGCTCGCAGGGTTAAGTACGCCACTGGCACTTTGGAAGGAATCGCGTTGACTTGGTGGAACGCGCAAGTACAGATCCTAGGGTTGGCAGCTGCTAACGCCACCCCTTGGAATGATTTCAAGGAATTGATCAAAAGGGAATACTGCACTCGTGAAGACATTCACAAGCTGGAAGATGAACTGTATCACTTGAAAATGACTGGGTCAGAAATCGAGGCTTATACCAAGAGGTCGAACGAGTTTGCTGTGTTGTGTCCAACTATGGTGGACCCTCCATACAAGCGCATTGAGTTGTATCTCAAGGGGTTAGCGCCAGAGATCCAGAGCCATGTGACATCGGCTAATCTTGATAATATCCAGGCCATTCAGCGCCTTGCTCATCGTATTACAGATCAGGCAGTGGACCAGAACAGGCTGCCAAAACGTGTCAAGGCTACCACTACTGCTGTCACTACTTCTGCTACTCCCAGTGACAACAAGAGGAAATGGGAGGGAGATTCCAGCAAGGGATCAGTTTCTGTTCAGTCTCAGCAGCGCAAGACAAATGACTACCAGAATTCGAGTCAGCAATCATCTGGCAGTCAGGGGCAGGGTGGATATCGGGGAATTCACCCACTGTGTAATAAGTGCAACAAACACCACAGTGGAAGATGTCGCAGGGAACAATGTCAAAGATGCCTCAAGATGGGTCATGAGGCTAAGGATTGTAGGAGCTCTCGGCCAGCAAATCAGAACCAGCAACTCCCACCGCCAGCTCCACAGAACCAGCAGCAGCAACCACAGCGTGGAAACCGGGGATGTTTCCAGTGTGGGGCAGAAGGTCATTACAAACGCGATTGTCCCCAGTTGAACCAGAACCAGAACCACAACAATAACCAGGGCAACGGGAACAACAACAACAACGGGGGAAACAACAACAACAATGGCAACGAGGCAAGAGGTCGAGTTTTCGTGTTAGGACGAGGAGATGCAATGAATGATATTTGAACTTATAACTTATTTTGGGTTTTCATTGTTATGTTTTCGCTACTCAAACAAAGTTTGGTTTGAACATTAATCGTGTTGGGTTTTATGAATTATTTTACCTATTATATTTTATGTTTGGTATGATGGATGGTTTGGTATTATTGAGCGCACCTGCCGTATTTATGGACCTTATGAACAGGGTGTGCAAACCCTATTTTGACAAGTTCGTCATTGTCTTCATCGACGACATTCTGATCTACTCCAAGAGTCAGGAGGAACACGAGCAGCACTTACGTCTTATCTTGGAACTTCTTCGAAAGGAGCAACTGTACGCAAAGTTTTCTAAATGCGACTTCTGGCTTCGTGAAGTCCACTCCTTAGGCCATGTGGTGAACTGGGATGGGATTCATGTTGATCCATCCAAAGTTGATTCGATCAGAAACTGGCCTGCACCGCGTACACCGACGGAAATACGCCAATTCTTGGGTTTGGCGGGGTATTGCAGACGATTCATTAAAGACTTATCGAAGATCGCGCAGCCGCTTACTATGCTGACACAGGAAGGTGTCACCTACCGTTGGGGAGATTCCCAAGAGACCGCTTTTCAGTACCTGAAGGACAGGCTCTGCAGCGCAACTATTCTCTCATTGCCGGAGGGCACAGATGACTTTGTGGTTTATAGTGATACATCGATACAGGGTCTCGGTTGTGTATTGATACAACGGGATAAGGTTATTGCTTACGCTCGCGACAACTCAAGATTCATGAACGGAACTACACGACGCACGATATAGAGCTGGGAGCGGTTGTTTTCGTGCTTAAGATATGGCGACACTACCTGTACGGTACCAGGTGCACGATTTACACCGATCACAGGAGTCTCGAGCATATTCTTAAGCAAAAGGATTTGAACATGCGTCAACGAAGATGGGTTGAACTACTGAATGACTACAAATGCGCCATCAAGTATCATCCAGGCAAGGCCAATGTTGTGGCCGACGCCCTCAGTCGAAAGGACACCCTACCCAAGCGCGTGCGAGCGCTACAGCTTACTATTCAGTCCAGTCCTCCTACACAGATACGAGCTGCTCAGATGGAAGCTCTGAAACCCGAAAACGTCACAGCTGAAGCCTTACGCAGTTCAAGGCAACAAATGGAACAAAAGGAAGACGGCGCCTACTATGTAACGGGGCGTATTTGGGTCCCACTTTATGGCGGTTTACGCGAACTTGTGATGGATGAAGCTCACAAGTCTCGCTACTCGGTACATCCAGGTTCGGACAAAATGTACCACGACACCAGAACTACTTATTGGTGGCCTAGCATGAAGGCCCACATTGCCACCTATGTTGGCAAGTGCTTGACCTGTGCCAGAATCAAAGTTGAATATCAGAAACCCTCAGGCCTACTTCAGCAACCCAGGATACCACAGTAGAAATGGGAAGAAATTTCCATGGATTTCGTTACAGGCCTACCAAGATCTCAACGTGGGAACGATACCATATGGGTGATCGTGGATCGACTCACCAAGTCTGCACACCTCCTAGCGATAAAGGAAACGGATAAGTTCTCCACTCTCGCAGACATTTATCTTAAAGAAGTTGTTTCGAGGCACGGGGTGCCCACCTCCATCATTTCGGATCGGGATGCACGATTCACGTCAGAGCTATGGCAAGCGAAGCACAAATATTTCGGCTCACGATTAGACATGAGCACAGCATATCATCCTCAGACGGATGGGCAGTCTGAGCGAACGATCCAGACTCTTGAAGACATGCTTCAGGCATGTGTTATCGATTTCGGCAACGGCTGGGGAAAAGCATCTCCCGTTAGTGGAGTTTTCGTATAATAGCAGTTATCACACCAGCATTCAAGCCGCTCCATTCGAGGCATTGTACGGACGTAAATGCTGGTCACCTCTCGGTTGGGCAGAGGTGGGGGATAGTTAGATTACAGGCCCAGAAATGGTAGTTGACGCTGCCGAACGAATTGCACAGATACGGCAACGCATGGCGGCAGCTCGCGATCGCCAGAAAAGCTACGCAGATAAGCGTAGGAAGCCATTGGAATTTCAGGTCGGGGACCGGGTTTTACTCAAAGTTTCACCCTGAAAGGGGTGTGGTTAGATTTGGTAAACGAGGCAAGCTCAATCCACGGTATGTTGGACCGTTCGAAATCACTGAAAGAATAGGCCAAGTAGCCTACAGACTAAACCTGACAGCTGAACTCGGTGCAGTTCACAATGTATTTCATGTGTCGAATCTGAAGAAGTGCCTGTCAGATGAGACCCTCATAGTTCCTTTTAAGGAACTCACTATCGACGAGCGGTTGCAGTTCGTCGAGGAACCAGTTGAAATCACGGACCGGGATGTAAAGGTCCTCAAACACAAGAGAATCCCTCTTGTTTGAGTTCGTTGGAACTCCCGACGTGGCCCAGAGTACACCTGGGAACGCGAAGACCAGATGACAGAAAAGTACCCCTAATTATTCGAAACCAATGCAACCACTACTGAGGCTGAAGCTACTACTACTGAATTTCGGGACGAAATTCCAAATCAACGGGGGGATGATGTGACACCCCAGGAAAACCAGTGAACGATGTAACTTACCTAGCTTCCTCAGTGAGTGCGTACCAAATTTCGGGACGAAATTTCTTTTAAGTTGGGGATAATGTGACAACTCGAAATTCCAAGATTTCTATTTCGCATTTAATGCACGTTCTTGTATTATTTAGTTGATTGATATCACGATTAGTTGTTATGGAATTTGTATATGTTTTGATTCAATGAAGTGTGTTGTGTGATTATGTGATTATGCATGACTATGTGTTAATTGTGATAAACTTGTCAAATGTGTAAACTTGGTGGTGAAACTGTGAAATTAATTGAGATAGTGCACTATTGTAAAATGTAATACTTGAGGATGTAGAGGACAATTAGTGGAATTCTAGTAATATTTAACCCTAATCTCTTTCACTAATCATTCTCTAATCATCACAAGAATCAAAGCACGTATACCCACATTCCCTAATCCTCTCTACAACTACTTCTCATCATTCTTGGATTCACAAGTTCTTTGCATCAAGTTGTTTGCCAATCCATCTAGAATCGAATGAAGGTAATGGTTTAATCATTGTTTGATGTTAATTGTTGATTTATTGATTGATGTCAAAACCCTAGTTTCTCATATGATAATCTCTGCATGTTTGATTGTTTCTGATTCATGAAAATGATTTGAGTTGTTGTGGAATCATTGCTTGATGATTTAGAAGCAAGATAGGTTGAATGATAGATTGATGATTGATCATTGCACTGTACAAACGTATGAATTTAGGGTTTTCATGTTCGTAGGATAGCATAACGTAACTGTTATGATTCCAATGACTGTAGGAGAAATTGTTCATCTGAGTTTATTCGTGATTTGATAGTCTGAGTTTAAATGATTTACATATGGTCCGAACATAATGAGTTACATATTGGTCCGAATATAATTTACATATGAGTCCGAGAATAATGTTTGTTATTGGTCCGAGGTTATTAAGGGACTTGATGTCCGAGTTTAATGAAATGCCAATTGGTCCGAGTTTATTTAATCAAATGGTCCGAGTATGTGTTTGGGCCGAGTTTAATGGAATGACTATTGTCCGAGTTTAATTGGGCTAACCATTGGACCGAGTTTAACATGATCATACATGTCCGAGTTTCAAACAGGGGAAACCCCCCCCCCCCACACACACTTGTCTGATATTGTGTAACTGTTTGATGCTGTGTAATTGTCAAATTGAAACAAGTAGCTACATGATATTATGTTAGTCCTGTTAAGCCTGTGTGACGTATGATTCTATGTGAATAATTGTGTGCAACAGCATGATTCTGCATGTGTGAACATTATATGTAATATCGTCGTGTACACAATAAACACACAAAGCACCGTTGTTTGAATATCAAGGATTTGTAAACCCTAATGGAACGAATCATGTGCAATATATCCTAGGTCGTGTGTAACGGACTTAGAGATTTATAAACCCCAGAAGCAATAACATACCGAGCAAACCAAGGTGAGTTCACACTCTTACCAAGGCATGGGATTCCCGGGGTGTTGGGAATGGGATTGAAAGGATAAGGATGAATAGATACACTACTGACACTATGACTAGACTACTATATTACTATCCTCGGATGTGAAGGATACTTATACTGATCACTATCCTCGGTTGTGAAGGATACTTATACTGATCACTATCCTCGGATGTGAAGGATACCTATACTGATCACTATCCTCGGTTGTGAAGGATACTTATACTGATCACTATCCTCGGATGTGAAGGATACCTATACTGATCACTATCCTCGGTTGTGAAGGATACTTATACTGATCACTATCCTCGGATGTGCAGGATACTTATACTGATCACTATCCTCGGTTGTGAAGGATACTTATAGATACGAATAGTCTAGTGGTTATACAACGTGGGAAGCCCCCACTAATAGAACGTACTAACGGCCCAGTAGAGCCACCTGTTACAAACGAACTTACTATTACACATTTACTTTCTGTGAACTCGCTCAACTAGTTGTTGACCCTCTGTTACATGCCTTGCAGGACGTTAGGTATATGGAGCTTGCACACGGAGGAGCTGGTCGTTGTGGGGCTTGGATCTTGATCATCTTGTTAAACACTTTTGATATTTGATACTTATTTGCTATGGGTTTTACAATAATACGCTTCCGCTAAACAATGACAACTTACTTATGTTTTGGAAACACCTTTCATATGGAATTGGTTTGGTTTATATTGCATTTACTTTTACTTTATACAATGTTCTGTATGATTGGTGGCTTGATCCTGGTCAGTCACGCTCCCAAGCGGTGATACCCCGCAGGTGGATTTTGGGGGTGTGACAATGATGGACGAATTCTGTCCTCCCCATGAACGCCAAAAGCTGGAGGACGAGTTTTGGAACATTAAGCAGAAGGATGGAGATAACGCTGCCTTGACTGCTCACTTTAAACAGCTCAGCATCAGCTGTCCCAATCAAGTCAAGACGTCAGACATGGCCATCAAGAAGTACATTCGAGCTCTACCCGATTGTGTTGCCGACTTTGTTTATGCCGCCAAGACGTCATCAATTGAAGAGACCTGCTTGCTTGCCGCCGAGATCAATGACAAGCGAGTAAAAGCTGGTTTCTGGGATAAGCCCTCCAAGTCTCTGCATCAAGCTACCACTGCACCGATCGCCAAAACCGCCACTGCTCAACCATCCAAGTCATCACGCCGCAAGAAGAAGCACAACAACAGCAGCTCTAGCAACAAGAACTGTGCTGTCACTACCACTGCTGCTCCTCTACAAGCCGTACCGGCTCAGCAGCAGTCTCATCATCGACCAGCACTAGTTACTCAAGCGCCGCCAGCAAAGTGTGCTTACACAGGTCCCCACCCGCTCTGCCCGACATGCTCGTATCATCACCCGGTGGGTCTTGCCTGTCGTTTCTGCGCTCATTGCAATTTGTACGGCCATTTTACTGCCAATTGTCGCTATGGTCCTCGTCAAGCCCCAGTTCAAGCCACTGCTCATCAAGCTCTACTCCCAGCCCCGCAAGGCCAACACGCAGCTCAGGCACCCGCGATCAATGCTCGAGTCTGCTTCGCATGTGGTGACCCTAACCACTTTGCAAACATGTGCCCGAACAAGGTTGTGAAGCAAGAGCCCCAGAAGCAGCAGCAGCAACAAGCAGCACGCGCCAGAACCTTCAACATCAATGCTCGTCAAGCCTAGGCTGACAACAACGTGGTTAATGGTACGTTCCTTGTGAATGGTATTTATGCATCGTGTTTGTTTGATACTGGAGCCGATAACAGCTTCGTGTCATTTGAATTTGAGAAGCTCCTTAGTCGTAAGTGCTCTTATCTCCCCTCGTCATTCAAAGTTGAAGTCGCTACTGGAAGAACTGTCGCCGTTAATTCTGTTCTTCATGATTGTACTCTTGAGCTCAACAATCACATCTTCCCAATCGACCTTATTCCGATGCAGCTCGGAAGTTTCGACATCATTGTAGGCATGGACTTTCTTCGTGAAAACCATGCTGAAGTTGTGTGCTTCGACAAGATGATTCGATTCTCGCTCGCGAATGGTGATTTATAATGTGTGTACGGTGAAACTGCTTCGAAAGGCCTCAAGCTCATGTCGTGTTTCCAAGCTAGCAAGTATCTCCGTAAGGAATACCGAGCTTTCTTGGCCAGCATCGTAGTAGCGGAGAAGGAAAAGAAAAGGAAGACAGAAATCAGAGACGTCCCTGTGGTCCGTGAATTTCCTCAGGTGTTCCCTGATGATCTTCCCGGATTACCGCCCAGTCGTGATATCGACTTCCGTATCGACCTCATTCCTGGAGCTAACCCCGTAGCCAGAGCCCCGTATCGACTCGTGTCACACCCCGATTTCCACGTGTCTCACCGGTGGGCCCGGTGGGGGATTACCGTGACGTAGTTGGCAACAATATAGTCAAACCACACAATTATATGAATGCACAGCGGAAGCATAAAGATAAATATAATTCAACCTTTTGAATGTAATATCAAGTGTATTACAGAAGTCGAATTGTATCCACATGGGATCATAAATAAAATAAAGTATTGTTCAGTCAGATACAGCATCAAGTTTGCGAGACTATTCGTGATGCTAGGAAGCTATTACCAGCCAAATTTCGTGTAGTACCTGCACTTAATCTTTTGGGGAAAATACGTCAGTTTACACTGGTAAATACGTTCAACTGACACATTTGAAAATGTTTATTTAAAATTGATTTGAATGCTCGAGGCACAAACTCTTTTATAACTTGGGAAAATTATTAAAATCTTGTGAACGAATTACATGTCCTTTTATGCGTTCAGTAGCCCGGATCCTGTCCGGGTTAAAGATTAATAGACACACCACATTGCGTAAAACCGTAGTGTAAAAACCAACGGCTACGTCTTTCAATAATAATAATGTCGACATAATATACCGGGTGTACGCCTACACCGGGATGTCGAGGTCGTGGCCATTTCGTAAAATGATGCCAAGGATATCCGGGACAACGGTCATTAACCCCCCAAAGGCTTTTAAGAAACAAGACTGTTTAAATGAGCCGATCACATTATTCATTTAACCACCTAAGCGATGGAAGATAAGATGCTCAATCAAGCGGTATTAATATACCGTAACCCAAGCCCGTATAAGGGAATATAAGTTAAAAGTATTTACCTTTGCAAGTATATTCCTTAATGGATTACGTCACAAGTAGCTTTTACTGGGGCTCCTATTCTGGAACGAAGGTTTTAATTGACCTATTAGAATCCTAACGGTTCTTTATATTGGTCGTAGCCTAGACCGGTTGGTTCCGAAATATAAATATGGTTTAATCGCGCGAAAAGGCGAAAACCGAGAATGGAGTGTGATTCTGACCCAACAAGTTCAGAGACTTGTCTTATATGGGTTTAAGGTTCACACTCTGGATTTTGGGGTCATAATGATATAATTTGACCCATATCGGCTAATTTACGAAAACTAGTTTCATAAGCCGAACCGTGCACGCATTAGGCGAAACGGTTAGCCATGAGAGTCCTACGCTTATTTCCTAAGTCAATATGCCTTAAAGAGGTTGTGGCATCAGTAGGATACCTTCCGTGATGCCCGTAACGAGTTTAAGTTATTATTACGCCCCATAGGGGTTTTTCGGTCATTTTAAAGACTTTTAAAGAGCTTTTCGAGTTCTACAGGAAATCTGAGTTTCCCGAACAGTTTATAAAGTTTAAAATACTTTATTTATCATTTAAAATCAGTAGCAACTGGAATCGGGTCAAAAGACCTTGTAGAACTCAAGTTTTGGCCGAAAAGGGCATATTCGGTATTTACCGAACCGTAGCCATAACCGCAGGTTATGAGCAAGGTAAAAATAATTAAAAATCTTTAAAAATCCCAAAATATTATTTTATAACAGTGGGTAAAAGCTTTGGTGATGAAATCTTGGTTTAGATAGGCGTTATGCTAATTGCGCCGTTTATTACAAAAGTTTACTTTAATTGCGCTTTTTAGCATAACTCTCATTCTAAACCTCGGATTGACGTGAAATTTTAAGGACATGCTTATAATTTAGTAAGCAAGGTTATGGTCCGTTCACGCGTCCGAAATACTCGTTTTATTTTAAAAAGGCCGTTACGGTCAACTTTTAGGCGATTAACGGAAACGCGTAAAAGACTCGGACAAACAATGAACCGGTCACAGAGGGTTATACCATCATGTAACCTGGTCCTAAGAGAGTCCTAAGGCATATCTATACCTCACTAAAACGGGTCAGAACTGAAGTCAAAGCAAAAGTCAAACTTTTGCGACATTCGGCTCCGAACCGGGTCAATATAGCAAATGGTCGATTCAAACGAGCTTAGACAAGTTTATATACTTAATATCATGTGTTATAAGTGTCAAAACAGGTTTCATATCATCTGCATTACAATTTATACAAGAATCGCTAAAATAGCTTTCTGTTGACTTTTTAAGCATTCGTTTGACTCGACATTTGAACTAGTTAGAGTGGTGATCAGAGGGAACCCTTTTAGAGGTTTATTACCCACATGAATACCAACTCATAACTACTTTTGATCCGTCATAAGACTGAGCCATTACGGATTTATTTTGAAGTCAAACCGTAGTTACGACGGTTTGATTTTTAGCTATATTACTAAGTAAAATTGAACCACAAAGGATCTAAACGACTTACAGAAGCTTAGGCTTGCTTAGAGAACAAAGAAGAACAGTTGGGAGCTTTTGAAGTGACCAGAGAAGTGTTTTTGAGTTGCGTGATAGTTATGAACCAAACATGCTTATTTATAGTGCTTAACATGCTTCAAGATCATCACACATTGGTCTACAACTGATCATGGATGATGGGCAGGTGTCCCATGGTGCTATGCGTCGAGTAGGGGGCGCCCATGCCTCATTTATTGTCCAAATGATCGTTCACAAGTTCAAAAGGCATAAAAATCCAAAGTTTCTGCATCTGGGCGTCCCACGCGGCCCGGCTGGAGGTTTAGGCACATTTTAACGCGGGCCGCCTGATGTTTAAAAATCAGTCGCGAATAAGAGGTGGCTCGCGGCCCGCCTCAACTTAACCCAAAACATAACGCGGGTCGCGAGAGGTTAGATTTACAGGTTTTTTAAATCTTTTGTAATTATGACAAAATCTTGGTAATTAATAACGAAATCTTTTGTAATTATTAACCTGACCTTTCGGGTTTGAAGGGGTAACTTTGCGGTTTGGCCCTCGGTTAATTACAACTAAGGATCTCGTGTTATTTACCCGCATTGTTAAGTCCCCGGTTAGTTTATTAATTATTCGGAAAGCCTTAACTTTCATTGTTGACGCTTTTAACCCTTCTCATACGAATTCGATCATAACTTTCTCGTTTTAAAGCGGAACTTCGCGAAATTTATATATTGCATTCTAGTGAGTGTATTATACTGTTACAAAGCCTCGGGAATGTTAAAGGGTCACTCAGAGGTATAATTAAACATGTTGACACAGTTAACCCCTGTAGTTTGTAATCTCTCACTTTCTTCCGCGTTTCGCTTCCGCACGATCCATGATTTATTCGTTTGAAGGTACGAGCATCACTTAGGGTTACTATACAGTATATTTACCCTTGGTTGACATTTATAACCCTCGAATTTACATACTTTCAAGGTTTGTCAAAATTGGTCCTTTATTTAATATTAATGCCACGTGTAATCAAATGACACGTGTTAACACATTATTGAACACAAAATTTCGAGGTGTTACAACTCGCGCCATCCGAAATGCGGGAACTCTCGAACCAACTCTAGGAGCTACTTAAAAAAGGCTTCATTCGCCCGAGCACCTCTCCTTGGGGCACACTAGTCCTTTTCGTCAAAAAGAAGGATGGGTCGTTCAGGATGTGTATCGACTACCGGGAATTGAATAAAGAACCGTTACCCCCTACCTCGCATCGACGATTTGTTTGATCAGCTACAAGGTGCTACGTGTTTCTCGAAGATTGATCTACGCTCAGGCTATCATCAGTTACGTATTCAGGAAGAAGATATACCCAAAACCGCTTTTCGTACTCGCTACGGCCACTATGTGTTCGTTGTTATGACTTTTGGTTTAACCAACGCACCCGCGGTTTTCATGGATCTGATGAATCGTGTGTGTAAGCCGTATCTTGACCGTTTCATCATCGTGTTCATCGACGATGTCCTGATTTATTCCAAATCGAAAGCCGAACACGCGCAACATCTACGTTTGGTTCTCGAGTTACTCCAGGGGAACCAACTCTATGCCAACTTCTCCAAGTGCGAATTCTGGTTAGAAGAGGTTCAGTTTCTGGGTCACATCGTGAATAGTCAAGGTATCCATGTCGACCCTGCGAAGATTGAAGCAGTTAAGAGTTGGATTACGCCAAAGAACCCGTCTAAAGTCCGTTCTTTTCTCGAATTAGCGGGCTATTATCGACGATTTATCGAATGATTCTCTAAGATCGCCGTTCCGCTTACCACTCTTACAAATAAAGAAAGGTCTTTTGTTTGGGGAACCGAACAAGAGTCTGCCTTCCAAACCCTCAAGCATAAGCTTTGCAATGCTCCTGTCCTCTCATTGCCCGATGGGAACGACGATTTCATTGTCTACTGTGATGCTTCCAACCTTGGCCTTGGTTGTGTTCTCATGCAACGAAACAAGGTTATAGCTTACGCATCTCGACAGCTCAAAGTCCACGAGAAGAACTACACAACCCATGATCTCGAGCTAGGCGCGGTTGTCTTTGCATTAAAGATATGGCGACACTATCTGTATGGTACCAAGTGTACGATCTTCACCGATCACAGGAGTTTACAACACATCTTTAATCAGAGAGAACTCAATATGCGTCAACGCCGATGGGTAGAACTCCTCAACGATTACGACTGCGAGATTCGTTATCATCCAGGCAAAGCAAATGTCGTTGCCGACGCGCTCAGCAGATGGAGTTATTTGCTCAGTATTCGTAATACCCAAGCCCAACACGATCTCGAAACCCTCATCCGCGAAGCTCAACATGCTTGCTTTAATGAACGCACCTTGAAGAAGGAGAGAATCTATCACGATGGAGCTCAGCTTGTAAGCAAATCGAATGGGATCTTCTATTTTCTGGACCGAATTTGGATCCATAAGCGGACCGAATTACGAAAGATTTTAATGAATGAAGCCCACAAATCTCGGTATTCTATACATCCTGGTGCCGATAAAATGTACCAGGATCTTCGCTACAAGTACTGGTGGCCGGGTATGAAAATGGATATCGCTCTCTATGTCGGAAAATGCCTGACTTGTGCAAGAGTCAAGGCTGAACATCAAAGACCCTCTGGCTTACTCGAACAACCGCCAATCCCTATATGGAAGTGGGAGAGTATAGCTATGGATTTCATAACCAAGCTTCCACCCACGTCATCAGGTCACGACAGCTTTTGGGTTGTCGTTGATCGTTTGACCAAATCAGCCCACTTTTTACCAATACGAGAAGACTACAAGGTAGAACGATTAGCCCGAATCTACACCGACGAGATCATTTGTAATCATGGTATGCCTCGTGACATCCTCTCTGACCGTGATGCCCGGTTTTACATCGCGATTGTGGGAAACGTTTCAAGCAGCACTCGGTACATCGCTTAACCTGAGTACCGCATTCCATCCGCAGACCGACGGACAGACTGAAAGAACAATTCGTACTCTCGAAGACATGCTCCGTGCGTGTGTCATAGACTTCGGTGGTAATTGGAACAAATACCTGCCGTTAGTCGAATTCTCGTACAGTAACAGCTATCATACCAGCATCCAAATGGCACCATTCGAGGCCCTATATGGAAGAAGATGTCGATCGCCTATTGTGTGGCACGAGATCGGTCACTCGCAATTAACCGGTCCTGAGCTATTGCAAGAAACGACTGACAAAGTCCTCCAGATTCGAGACAACTTGTCGAAAGCCCGGGATAGACAGAAAAGTTACACCGATAGAAGACGCAAGCCCCTGAAATTTGACGTTGGCGACTACGTACTCCTAAAGGTATCACCTTGGAAGGGTGTGGTCAGATTCGGCAAGAAAGGGAAACTAGCGCCTCGATATGTTGGACCTTTTAAGATTCTGGAAAGGATTGGAAAAGTCGCCTACAGACTCGAACTACCGGAGGCACTCAGTAACGTCCACCCGACTTTCCATGTGTCAAACCTCCGAAAGTGCCTAGCAGATCATGATTTGATTGTACCTCTCGACAACCTTCAAATAAACGAAACGCTACACTTCGTGGAGAATCCTGTCGAAATCATGGATCGCCAAACCAAGCAACTCAGACGCTCGCGCATTCCTATTGTGAAAGTCCGATGGGAAGGCAAACGAGGCGCAGAGTTCACTTGGGAACTCGAAAGCGACATGAAGGCGAAGTACCCGCAGTTGTTCAAGTGAATGTCTAGAGAGAGAAAGTTCTCAAGCATGATTCACGGTGATGTACAGCTTTCAGCCTAATTTCGGGATGAAATTCCCTAAACAAGGGGAGGCTGTAACACCCCGTGTTACCGAAAGTCAAAGTCAAAGTCAAGATTGACTTCCTTGACTGTAGTTAGTCTAATTTATGATTTTCGTTAGTTGTATTATGTGGAGTAAGTGTTATTAATCAAAGTAATCGAATGTTCAAATCAACGCGAAACGCTAAACGACTGTGAATGGTAGGAAGTAACAATGCGATAAAGTCAATTAACCAATAATCAAGCTAATCAAATCATCATCGAACTCGAAACTCGAATTATGCAACCTTGGTGTTATTATACGTGTGTGTGTGCCTTGTGTGTTACCTGTGCATGTTTACTTATTGTATTGTGTGGTAATCAATTGAAACTCGAAACTCAGTCGAACTCAATCGAAATCGAATTATGATAATTGGTGGCGAAAAGACAGCGCGAGACATAGGTGATTGTAGGTTAGATATAGTGGTTGGGATTAAAAGTAATTTGAATAGGAAACTCTATCGTATTCTCATCAATCGCAATCAAAATCGAAATATCGAAAATCGTTGCACCGAACGCTCGAATCAGGCAGCTGAAAGATCAGGCTCTCAGCCGATCGAACGGCCCAGCCGATCGGACTGCTGTCCGATCGGACAGGCTGTCCGATCGGGATGCCTGGCCGATCGGCCAGCCCTTTCCTCTTTTGGAAGCCTATAAATACCCCTGTTGTAACATTCCTATTTTTATATAAGAATTATAAGTTTGGTTAAATTTATTAACCACTAGTAACCAGTAACTAGCTTATTTTTAATATAAATATTCAACCCAAATAGTTTTAAACACTATTTTATATAGTTGGTTGAAATATTATACCAATTAATTGGCCTATGTATGGGTAACCTCTCTAATAAAAATAAAAGTATATAAAAACTTATATTATTAGACAAGTATATCGTAGGTAAGTCGACTGTTAGAAATATGAAGTACCTAGACGAAACTAGTGACCGTATATTAATTAAATTACAAAAATACATTATATTTGAACCTACTTCGGTTTTAATGAAACTTGGTTCAAATTGTAGACAAAAATATACTCGTCCTAATGACATATTTATTATTTTCTAGAAATTCATATTTTAGAAGTTATAAGCACCAAATAAGTAAAGCAATTGAATTAATTATAATATATATAATAATAATAAAATAATAATATTATTATGATAGATATCAACGTGTAAAGAAATAAAATATTAAATAATCAAAATTAAAACTAAAGTAGACATGTGTAAGTGTACGTGGCCGGCCGAAATTAAAGGAAATAATATTTTGAGTGCTTCCCAAGTAGTTGAAGGTACTATATATAGAAGTGGCCTCAAACATCTTCAGTTTATTCTTTTTACTCTCCTCTTCGCCATCTATCATTCAAGTATTCTTATTTTTTTATTATTATTTACACTATAATAATAATAAAGCATGTTCCGTTTTAAGTATTGTAACTTCCGATCATCGTTACCCTTTCCGATTGATCTGAGCCTCATAATATATGTCAGGGCTCTGCCCGACTAAGTTGTTGGGATTCTATCTCGAGACTTCGGGACAAGGTTGAACTAGGGGTACTATACTTAACACGAGTGCATTATATTTTTATAACTTAGAAGTTATACCCCAAAATTTATACCAGGAGATTTTCTAGTTGAACCCTAAAGTTACAAAGTAGGTTCATTCTCTTTTCTCACCATTTTATTTCCTTTTTTTGTGATTTACCCAAAACTATTATTTATTATTCTATTTTGTAAACAACTCTCAATCAAAAGTCATATTTATTATTTTAATTACCCGGAAACCCTAGTTGAGACACCCAAGTAATTCTGCACAAACTCTAAAATTTTCATAACAATCAGAATCAGGATCAGGACCCCTAAAACTCAGAGGGGGCAATTCCCATTCGATATTATCTTCAAAATTTGTTGTCAAAATTGAATTCAGTCAAACAACCGACTCAGCAAGCAAGCCTACCCAGGAACGTGGCAACCCTATGGTGAAAGACAACCCGTCGCGCCACGCGACGCCGCCCAGGCAACCCCTCGCGACACGCGAGGGGGTCGATTTTCCAGCTATAAATAGTAGGTTGTGGGGCTTGAATTTTTGCGTTGGAGCGACGTTAGAATTCAATTCGTATGCCGAGTTATAGTCTGTTTACTACCAAACACACACAATCACGAAATGCTGCTACGATACAGGGTATTAACTCGATCGCTGCTACGATTCAATATCCGATCGACTGAAACTATCCGACAGGATGTTTAAGTGTTATCCTTTGTCATTAATCGTGATTCCGACAGGATGTTTGAGTGCCGCCCAAACTCGGGGTAGACTCTGTCATTCGTTGTGAATCCGATGGATGTTTAAGTGATTACACTTTGTCATTCGTTGTGAGGGTTTTAATCTTGTGAGTTATCGTAAAAGCTGTATTAGTTACTTACCTAGTTCGTGTGCACTAGGTTACAAGGCTAATCAATAGGCTAAAGCTCTGCCTGTATAAATCTGCAATATATCAAGGCTTATCTATAGACTAAACCTTGCTCGTATGAATCTGCATACTTATACTGTGAGTCATTCTCTTTTTATCAAATTATTTCCAAAACCCTATTTATTTTCAAAGTTATAATTACAGGGATTAAGTCTTTGTAATCACCAAGTTACAGCCGGTATGTGGGGTTTTGTATACATTACTTGATAACCGTCACTATTGGACAACGAGTTAGCCAATGAGTGATATGACCATAGTCACAGACACCATCGGGCAAAGAGGCTACCGATGGATGTTCGAGTGACAAGTACTGTGGGTAGTTGGTTTGATATCAGAAACATTGTAATCGCTCTTAATACTGTAAATTATAACAAAGTTGTAATTGCAGTGATTGAGTCTTTGCCAATCTTAAAGAAGCAAATGTAAAAACTCTCAATGCTGTAAATTAGAACAAATCTGTTTTATAACCTGAATGAACACACTCAGTATTTCCCCGCTGACAAAACCTTTTTAAAACACGTTTCAGGTGATTACAGTAGATTGGAATAAGAGTTGGATACGGCACTGAAGGACTTCAAGAAGTGGTTTATTTTATTAATTAAATCAAATTAAAGAATATTGTTTTTATTAAAAGTTACCTTTGTAAAAATGGAATTTATTCCATCTATTTAAATAAAATCTGGTGTTTCTAAACTCTGATATTTTTCCTAACTCACGGTCCTGATAAAATTTCCGCTGCAATATTTTTCAAAATAATCACCGGTACCACTGGGCTGTTCGCGACTCCCGATTCCGTCCAGGGTGGGTTGGGGGTCGTGACAGTAAAGGTGGTATCAGAGCCACTGCTTTATGCCTATAAGTGTTGTGATAATAATACTTAAGCTTAAATAAAAGAGTTAGGAGATTGCTATTAACTGGTAGCACATCTGATAGCATTTAGACTTGAACATAAGAAAAGATGCCTTAGTATAAGCTAAGCCACTTGTTTAAGCAATTAGGTGTTGTAATAATACCTAAGTTTAAACGGAGAGTTAGGAAGTTAATATTATCTGGTAACACTCAGGATAAAATTTAGACTTAAACTTAAGAATTTTTCCTTAATATAAGCTTCAAGATAAATTACTTATATAAGTATAATGTAATAAATATTGATATGCCATAAGAATGACGATTAGCAGACAATAACACTTAATTACTATTTATTCTTGCCTATTGATATTACTTGGTCTAGATTAAGATATGTTATGGGAATACAAATTTCCTTGATTCTGGATAAAAGCCCTAATAAAAGAGGCTCTTTTAAAATCTTGATACTATTTATGGGAAATAGAAAATTTTCTCCGGCAAAACTGGGTATAGAGTAGCAGACTCTCCAGTTTGTCCGGATATACTGAGATTACCTCTCCGGCGCGAACCGGATAAGACGGGGTATATAGTATGTCAAACAAGTGACAAGATTTCCCTAAATAATATCATGATTTGATATCTGATTTGTTTTTGAAAATATGAATCTGTTAAATACATTGACCTGATAAATGGTATGTTTATTTCAGCATGTGAAATATGTGATTATATAGATAGGTATATCTATAAGGAAATCCAAAAACCATAAGGATTGACAATTTGAAATAAAGCACAAGCATCTGTGTCTAGATTTCTTTATCAGGAATCTCTTTTCCAATATCAAACATTATTTCGTTTGATCATTTACCTCGTAACTCGTACAATGAGAACCCTTTAAAGTTGGGATATCATCGAAAGTATAAGAATTTCCAATACGTTACCATAAACTATTAACGCAAGTAAGAAGCATGTAAAATTGTGCTAATACACAAGAAAATACATGAAACTTAAATTATACGTCCACAAAGGTCAAAGTATATCACATACGACTTCCAAGGCAAGACCTTTGAAAAATATAAATTAGGCACGGTGACACCAATGCTAATTCCGTCAGTAGAAAAACTACTAATCAAAAAGAAGCACTTTGCCATATGATCCTACAACCGACATAAATCTCGCCGAGGTACGTTGTAACAAGATTTCACAATTATCGATGCACAGTATAATCAGAGTCATAATTATTATCACTGCAAAAGGAGTCATATACCTTTGCAAATTCCCTATTTTATTTTATTCAACATTTCCTGGTAATGTCACTTAATAAACATTCCAGATAAAGTTTTTATATTTCTTTTCGTTGAAATTCTGACTTCTGCATATAATAAGTTGACTTTCGCATTTCTACTCCCTCTAATAGTCATCATACCATGAGAATTTCTTTCATAGTAGCAAATATTGATCTATTTCATTTCTTGGTAAATCCACACGTTACGCATACTCTGTTTGTTGCGAGTATGATTCGCTTGCTTTATGAAGACCACTGGAGGGCTTCATTCAATTTATCAAAACTCAAATATCATTTCACTTTTTGCACTATGAATCGCATTATTGTAAAACAGTGACTCTTTGATATCGAGTTAATGAATTTTGTTAAACCATTGAGGTAAAGAATTTATATTTTATATATATAAAAATTTTATTGAGATATACTCTCATTTAAGTTTATATTTAAGTTATTTATTATTAATAATTTTATTATCAGTAATAAATAACAGAAGTGTTAGTGTTATTTTTAGGTACTATGGTTATTGTCAGGGACAGGTATTGAATAGCCTAGCCTTAGTTAGGCATGGACTGGCCACCTATGCTTAAACAAGGCAGCATTAACCAATATCCACCCATGATAATGACTAGTTAATATATATAAATTAAGTCATCATACTTATTTAGTAAAACTTAATTATATAAAAAAAGTGGTAACCATTTACATATAGTAAAAATTTGTAACAAGTAACATATATTACATAGTATTTATATTTGATATGTAAGATACGGTTCAGACAGGAACACAAATAATATATATATTACATTTGCTTTACAAATATAATATAATGGTTGGTCATGCCAAAACAACTTGTTCTTATTATATTTCGATCTCTAGGACATAGTATGAAAAATATGGTCACTAATAGTATACTATCACATTGTTTCACAATTAAAACAACTTGCAACTCTAAACAATGATACACTAACTCTATTGTCTTTTCGTTTCACTCATCTCAGCACATTGATTTTCTCATATCATAAATATTTGACAAATCATTTTTCATGCTTTTATTTCATTTGGAACCTGTCAATTCTAAGTCTTCCTCAGTTGCCAATCAAAGTAAGCTTTCTTTTGACAAAGAATTTTTATTGATCCTAAATATCCTTCACATTCATTTTAAATATCTATTGATCATATATCTTTTGACCTGAACCTAGTCACTTTCGAACTTATATCATTTCATCTCATTCGTCTGTCATCGATTTCCTGAACGAATTCATTTGAACCATTGAATCCTACTTATGGTACAACTCGTATTCACAAAATTTGATATTTTAGTTCTGTGTCATCTACCTTAATATTATTTTTATTGACTAAAATATGACATAAGTCTAAAAGAAATATCGTAACCCAAATCTCGAGGACGAGATTTAAAACAAGGTGGGGAGAATGTAACATTCCTATTTTTATATAAGAATTATAAGTTTGGTTAAATTTATTAACCACTAGTAACCAGTAACTAGCTTATTTTTAATATAAATATTCAGCCGGGCCCAAATAGTTTTAAACACTATTTTATATAGTTGGTTGAAATATTATACCAATTAATTGGTCTATGTATGGGTAACCTGTCTAATAAAAATCAAAGTATATAAAAACTTATATTATTAGACAGGTATATTACGGGTAAGTCGATTGTTAGAAATATGAAGTACCTAGACGAAACTAGTGACCGTATATTAATTAAATTATAAAAATACATTATATTTGAACCTACTTCGTTTTTAATGAAACTTGGTTCAAACTGTAGACAAAAATATACTCGTCCTAATGACATATTTATTATTTTCTAGAACGTCATATTTTAGAAGTTATAAGCACCAAATAAGTAAAGCAGTTGAATTAATTATAATATATATATATATATAATAAAATAATAATATTATTATGATAGATATGAACGTGTAAAGAAATAACATATTAAATAATCAAAATTAAAACTAAAGTAGACATGTGTAACAGTACGTGGTCGGCCGAAATTAAAGGAAATAATATTTTGAGTGCTTCCCAAGTAGTTCAAGGTACTATATATAGAAGTGGCCTCAAACATCTTCAGTTTATTCCTTTTACTCTCTTCTTCGCCATCTATCTTTCATGTATTCTTATTTTTTTATTATTATTTACACTATAATAATAAAGCCATGTTCCGTTTTAAGTATTGTAACTCACGATCACCGCTACCCTTTCCGATTGATCTGAGCCTCATAACATATGTCAGGGCTCTGCCCGACTAAGTTGTTGGGATTCTATCTCGGGACTTCGGGACAAGGTTAAACTAGGGGTACTATACTTAACACGAGTGCATTATATTTTTATAACTTAGAAGTTATACCCCAAAATTTATATCAAGAGATTTTCTAGTTGAACCCTAAAGTTACAAAGTAGGTTCATTCTCTTTTCTCACCATTTTATTTACTTTTTTGTGATTTACCCAAAATTATTATTTATTATTCTATTTTGTAAACAACTCTCAATCAAAAGTCATATCTATTATTTTAATTACCCAATAGGAAACCCTAGTTGAGACACCCAAGTAATTCTGCACAAACCCTAAAATTTTCATAACAATGAGAATCAGGATCAAGACCCCTAAAACTCAGAGGGGGCAATTCCCATTCGATATTATCTTTAAAATTTGTTGTTAAAATTGAATTCAGTCAAACAACCGACTCAGCAAGCCTACCCAGGAACGTGGCAACCCGTCACACCCCGATTTCCACGTGTCTCACCGGTGGGCCCGGTGGAGGATTACCGTGACGTAGTTGGCAACAATATAGTCAAACCACACAATATATAAGAATGCACAGTGGAAGGAAAAGATAAATATATTATATTCCGAATAAAAGTAATATCCAAGTATTACAACGGAAGTAAGGGATCCACAGGCAGATCTATAAACATGTTCTACAGACTTTAGACGCCTAGAACTTGCAAGATTCCTTATTAATGTCCTGAGCAGCTTCCAGCCTATTACGTACTTGTACCTGTCACTTAGACTTTTGAAAATACGTCAGTTTTCACTGGTAAATACACTCAACTGACTCATTTGAAAAGAGTTTAGGAAAATTGATTTAGATGCACCAGGCACAAATTATTTTGACACTTTGATTAAAATGCACAGAGGCAAAATTAATCTTTTATAACTTGAGACAATCAAATTATAATCTTGTATATAGATTTACATGTTCGTTGTACGTTCAGGGCCCGATGTAGAAACCGAGTCAAGATTAACAGACACGTCACAAGTATAGGCCCACTGAGCGTGAGATACCGTTTCCCTTATGCAACTGTCAGGTGTATGCCTACACCCCGTGCATAAGGCGTGACCATTTTATAATACAATGATGTCAAGGATATCCGGGACATGGTCATTAACCCCTAAAGGCTTTTATTTCAAACAATACAGATCAAACCGGGTTACCTCAATAATTTAATCACAATCCGATTAAATATTCAATACCCGACCAAGCGGTATCATTATACCGTATCCCAAGCCCGTATAGGGAAAATAAGTTACGAGTATTTACCTGTGCTAGCTCCTGTCTTAAATAGCAAGAATAATAACTCAGTCATATTCACTTAAGTAAGCGTAGGTACAATTTACCGGAAGGCTCTAGTCTGGAACGATGGTATAAATAACCAATTAGAATGCTAACGGGTCTTTAATTAAGCCTAAGCTTAGACCGGTTAGTCTTAAAGAATTGTTACGGTTTAATCGCGTGAAAGGCGAAAACCGTGAATGGAGTGTGATTTTGACCCAACAAGTTTGAAGACTTGTCTCATATGGGTATAACAATCATACTCTGGATTTTGGGGTTAAAACAATATAGTTTGACCCGTTTCGGCTAAATTATGTAAACTAGTTACATAAGCCGAACCGTGCGTGCAAAAGACGCAACGGGTATCCGTTAGAGTCCTACATTGTTTTCCTAAGTCAATATACTTTAAAGAGGTTGTGGTATCAGTAGGATACCTTCCATAATGCCTGTAACGAGTTTAAGTTAATAATATGCCCCGTAGGGGTATTTCGGTCCTTTTTAAAGATTATAAAAAGGGTTTCTGAGTTCTACGGGAAATCTGAGTTTCCCGATCAGTTTATAAAGTTCAAAATACTTTATTTATTATTTAAAATCAATAGCAACTGGAATCGGGTCAAAAGACCTTGTAGAACTCAAGTTATGGCCGAAAAGGGTATACTCGGTATTTTACCGAACCGTTGCCATAACCGCAGGTTATGAGCAGGTTAAAAATAATTAAAAATCTTTAAAAATCCCAAAATCTTATTTTACAACAGTGAGTAAAAGGTTTGGTGTCGAAATCTTGGTTTAGGTAGGCGTTATGCTAATCGCGCCGTTTATTACAAAAGTTTCTTTTAAGTGCGTTATTTAGCATAACTCCTATTCTAGACCTCGGATTGGCGTGAAACTTTAGGGACATGCTTAGAATTTAGTATGCAAGGTTATGGTCCCTTCACGTGTCCGAAATACTCGTTTTATTTTGACAAGGCGTTATGGTCAACTTTTAAGCAATTAACGGAAATGCGTAAAAGACTCGGACAAACAACAAATCGGTCACAGAGGGTGATACCATCACGTGACCTGGTCCTAAGAGAGTCCTAAGGCATATCTACATTGCACTAAAACGGGTCAGAACTGAAGTCAAAGCAAAAGTCAAACTTTTGCGACATTTGGCTCCGAACCGGGTCAATATAGCAAATGGCCGAATCAAACGAGCTTAGACAAGTTAGTATACTTATTATCATGTTTTATGAGTGTTCAAACAGGTTACATATCACCTACATTATAGATTATGCAAGAATCGCAAAAATGGCTTTCTGTTGACTTTTTAAGTATACGTTTGACTTGATATTTGGCCTAGTTAGAGTGGTGATCAGGGGGAACCCTTTTAGGGGTTTATTACCCACATAAATACCAACACATAACTACTTTTGATTCGACAATTCACTGGACCATTCGTGATTTATCGCAAAGTCAATCGTTAGTTACGACGGATTGACTTTTGAGCTAAACTAAGCAAAAACTAAACCACAAAAGGGTTAGACAACTTACAGAAGCTTGTGCACGACTTAGGAATGTTAGAAGAAAGCTTGTGAGCTTCAGGAATGATCAGAAGATGTGTTTTGAGGTGTGTTTCATTTGTGAACTAAGAATGGCCTTTTATAGTGAAAATTTCACCACAACTCCTTGACACACAAGTCTACCAACTGACCACAACCTTCCAACATGTGTTCCAAATGCTTAGGGGTTGTTTAGGGGTCAATTGGAAGGATTTAAATGCATCTCATGGCGTTTAGAAGGCTGAACTGCCAAGTTAAGCATTTTTCTGCACCTGTGACCTTCACGCGGCCCGCATGAAAGATCAGGCAGGCTTGTACGCGGGCCGCCTGGATCTTCATGTCAGGACGTATATTTGCAGAAGGCTCGCGGCCCGCGTTAACTTACTCTAAACGTTTACCCGGCCCGCATTAGGTCTATTTTTCAAGATTTCTAAATCTTTTGTAATAATTAACGAAATCTTCGGTAATTAATAACCTGACCTTTCGGGTTTGAAGGGGTAACTTTGCGATATGGCCCTCGGTTAATTACAATTAAGGGCCTCGTGCCATTTACCCGCATTGTAAAGTCCCCGGTTAGTTTGTTAATTATCCGGAAAGCCTTAACTCTCATTGTTGACGCTTTTAACCCCTCACGTGCGAATTTGATCATAACTTTCTCGTTTTAAAACGGAACTTCGCGGAATTTATATAGTACATTCTAGTGAGCGTATTTTACTATTACAAAGCCTCGGGTACGTCAAAGGGTCACTCAGAGGTATAATTAAACATGTTGGCACAGTTAACCCCTGCAGCTTGTAATCTCTCACTTTCTTCCGCGTTTCGCTTCCGTACGATCCATGATTTATTCGTTTGAAGGTACGAGCATCGCTTAGGGTTACTATACAGTATATTTACCCTTTGTTGACATTTATAACCCTCGAATTTACTTACTTTCAAGGTTTGCCAACTTTAGTCCTTTATTTAATCTCTAATGCCACGTGTAAGCCCATGACACGTGTTAACACATTATTGGACACAAAATTTCGAGGTGTTACATCCTCACCCCCTTAAAATAAATCTCGACCCGAGATTTACTCAAACAAATAAGGGTATTTTTCTTTCATCGTGGCTTAAACCTCCCACGTGAATTCAGGACCTTTACGGGCATCCCACTTGACCTTTACTATAGGTACATGCTTCCTTCGAAGCTTCTTTACCTGTCGATCTTCAATCGACAAAGGCTTCTCCACAATTTTAAGCTCTCATCTATATGCACATCTGTGTGTGGGATCACCAATGATTCATCAGTGAAGCACTTCTTCAGATTGCAGATGTGGAACACATTGTGAATTCCACTGAGCTCTTCAGGTAAGTTCAGCTTATAGGCAACTGACCCGACACGTTCGATAACCCCGAAAGGTCCTATGTATCTCGGGCTTAGCTTGCCTTTCTTACCGAAACGCATCACCCCCTTCCAGGGTGATACTTTAAGTAAAACTTTCTCACCTACTTCGAAGTGAAAATCTTTACGCTTCGGATCTGCGTAACTTTTCTGCCTATCTCGGGCAGCTTTGAGACAGTCTCGAATCTGGACAATCTTGTCCGTCGTTTCGAAGACTATCTCTGGTCCAGACAATTGGACATTTCCAACTTCCGCCCAACAAACAGGCGATCTACACTTTCTACCATATAATGCCTCGAAAGGCGCAGCCTTAATGCTGGTGTGGTAGCTATTGTTGTAGGAGAATTCGATTAGTGGTAGGTTCTTATCCCAACTACCACTCAAATCGATAGCACATGCACGTAGCATGTCTTCTAACGTTTGAATAGTACGCTCACTCTGACCGTCTGTCTGAGGATGGTAATCCATACAAAAATTCAAACGTGTGCCCAAAGATTGCTGGAAAACTCTTCCAGAAATGCGACGTGTATCTAGTATTCCGATCAGAGATAATAGACACAGGTATACCATGCAAGGCTACAATCTTATCAACGTATAACTGGGCTACATGTCGGAGCTATAAGTCTCCTTGATGGGTAAGAAATGAGCTGACTTAGTCAGTCTATCGGCTATAACCCATATCGTGTCATTTCCTTTACTCGTCTTGGGTAACTTGGTAATAAAATCCATAGTTACACATTCCCACTTCCATTCGGGAAGTTCAGGCTGTCGTAGCAAACCTGACGGTTTCTGATGCTCGGCTTTGACTTACGCACATGTCAAGCATTTAGCTACATAGGTGGCTATTGACTTTTTCAAGCTTATCCACCAATAATTTGCCTTTAGATCCTGGGTAGCTGATGGCAAATTCTTAATCGTTGCCTAATTAGGGTTGCGGCAATTACTATATAAGCAATATGAACCGTCTTTCTTATTTAATAATATAAAACCTTCAGAAGATTGAGTCAGGCTATATGAGCCTATGTCTTAAAACCTACTTAATCAAGGTTTCGATTTTTCCATAATCAATATGGAGTTCTCACAATACTCCCGCCCACAGCGGGATGCCAAATCTTAATTACACCTGCCTCCCAGGAGGTAAGCAGGGAAATTTATGTGGAAATAATCAAGATGTAAGGAGTTACAGAGATTTTCCATAATTCAGGCTCTAGTTCATCCACCATTGCTCGTGTCAATTAAGTGACACATTTATGTTATAAGTACACGAATTCCCTAATCGGGAACCTTTATTTGAACAATTCCCTTCTGGATATCTTCTTTGAATACTACTAGTCGACATTAGTACAATATGACCATTGGGATATCTCAGGGGTTCCATGTATTAATCCTCCATACTGATCAGGCATGGAAATAATCTATGGGACACACTAGGATACGCCAATCCTCATACGGTACGTTTATCAAACACAGTTTGGCATTCGCAGGCGATAGAAAAACAATGAGAAAATAGTTAAAATAACATATGTTGTCGTACTCTATGCGAAGAAAGAGTACTCCTAGATTTTTCGGAAGGATTCCTTGCCGATACTAGAAGAATCGGTTAATTTGGTTTCCTTGGTAAGTTATACCTTGCGAATAATATAAAAGTTTGCTAAGCTTATGGTTTACGAAAGGTTTATTGGTATCCAATCCAAAATAAAACTCTTAGCATTTAAGTTTCTGATAAAAAGATAGGGAAAGTACCTGAGGCCATTATTTATGAACTAGCTCAGGTATTTAGGCGCTTTCATTCTTAGGCTTTCCTTCTTTAGCCGCATTTCCTTTGACATATTTAGGGCACGTGGTCTTGATGTGGCCCTTCTCATTACAGCCGAAGCAGACTGCATTCCCCATGTTCCCGCAGTCCAACGTTGTATGTTCCCTCGATTTGCAGATCCCACATACCCTTGGTTGTGATCGGGATTTTGGTTCGAACCCGCACTTCCCATAGTGGCACTTCTTGCAGGTCTTGCATACCGGTTTCTGGTTGGACTTTCGTTTGTTCTTCTTTATAGAGCTCTGGGAGTTATTTTCCTCCCTTTTTTATTTTTAGCTTATCTTTGGCATTTGAGGTATGAACAAAGTCCTCCTTATGAGTAAGGAAATGTGGTCCCAGATAAAATTGGGAACGAGTAGCCTGGGGCTCCTTGAACTTTTTCATAGCTTTCTTCACAGCCTTTCCAACAGTTGCGTCTACCATAGTTTGGAGAACGCTTTCGGAAATTCTAAGGCTCACAATTGTAGCTTCATCGGCATGTGTTACATCATTCATAATACGATCGCCGGCTGTCTCATTTGGGTTTGCCATTTTCGTTATTGGTCCCTAATGCCAATAAAATAATTTCTTAGTTACAATCCAACAACTGCTATTCTTGATCCTGATGGTCTTAACATATACTAACCATGGTATTTATAGACCATATAGCCTAATATAGTATTAACATTCTCAATGAATGTTATTTAATATATATATTCATTATGTTTAGCCTAGGTCACGAAAGACCATCAATGGCGTTTAAGGTTCGGGCCTAATTCATCATCTTTTTGACAGGGGATCAAAACGTCACATCTGTCTTTATTATATTGATGAATTTTGGATAGCTTGAAAGCTTTCCATAAGGATATCAGAAAAGAGTGATTCCTAATAGATACAAACATCAATCTAGGATTTTTTGGAGCGTTTTCTTAAGTATCAATGACCAATTTTCCATCTCGTATTAAATGATCGGAGTCCTGTTATATATTTATCATACTGCACCGTCTCCTGGGCGTTCATCCTGAAGACGGGCGTTCATCCTGAAGACTCATGCGTTTGTTCTTTTGGCTTCTTCGGGCTTCTTCTGATTCCTAGGGCAGTTGGTCTTGATATGCCCCTTCTCGTTACAACCATAACATGTTGCATCTTTTAGCTCCTTGCAATCCAGGGTTTTATGTTCCTGAGACTTGCAAATTCCACACGGTAGAGGCTGAGATTCAAATCTGCATTTCCCGAGGTGGTATTTCCTACAGGTTTCGCACTTGGTCTTCTAAACCGACTGCTGGCTGTCTCTTTTAAACCCGGTACTCTTCCTATCGGAGCGATGAGAATTCTCACCCTCCCTTTTTCTCTTTCCATCTTTAGAGGCCTTGGCAGCCATGTTTCTGACTACATCAAGTGTAAGAGATAGCGACAGGTCTGCCGCTGACCTGAACGTAGCAGGCCTTGAGGCCTTAACACTGGCCTTGATTTCTAGGGCTAAACCCCCAATGAAGCGAGCAATCCTCTTGGGTTCTGGTGTTACTAGGTAAGGAACTAGTCTGGACAGGGTATTGAAATTGGTAAGGTAAGCTTGACAATCTAAGTTTGTCATAACCAATGATAAGAAATCTGACTCGATCCTCTCCACCTCGTGTTGCGGGCAGTAGTTCTCCATAATGAGAGCAACAAACTGTTCCCATGACATGCTGTAAAGTGGGCTCTTCCCAGCGGCTTGAATGAGAGCTTTCCACCATGCTAGTGCCTCTCCTTTGAACAACTGGGATACATACTTCGCTACATTCCTTTCAGCACAACCGCTGATGTCAACCACCGCGTCCATTTCGTCTAACCAGACCATACAATCTACTGCTCCTTTCTCCCCAGTGAAATCCCGAGGTTTGCAGGAAACAAAGTATTTATAGGTACAGGACTTGGTACGTGGTTCATTATCGAACACTTGCTTCTTGGATGGAACACTGTGTTCATTTGATGAATGACGATCGTCATTCTTCTTTGGTCCTTCATTCTTAGAGGGCGGCTTGTTATGAGGCTCTGAATGAGTTTTTGGGACAGATTTAGAGTGAGGTATAGATGAGGCTTTACTATTAGTCTCACTATACTCCCTAAATCGCTCCTCTACAGCTTTAGATACCGCTGAATCAATCAATGTACGAAGCTCTCCTCTGGTTATATTAATCCTTTCATCATCGCGGTTTTCCAGAGGGTGACTGTTCTCTTCCTTTGACTTAGCCATGTAGTTTTATATGCTACATAAAATTAAACAAGGGCAAGGTTTATACGGAAGCTCTTACAGTTTTATCGTCTTAAACGATTTATTAACCATGGTAATATAAACCATATTGGTTAATTTGTTAGTTATATTTAATTATCATTTTCATTATAATTTATCCTAGTTATAAAACATCAAGGATATTAAGGTGGCGCAGAGGGCCTAGTCACAAGGACAAATTTTAAATCATAAGCCATGATTTCAGAGAATCAAGGCCTTTAAATATATTAGCACAACAGGCTTAGTCGCAATGACATATATAAATTATATGTTATGATTTCAGAGAATCAAAGCATTTGAGGTTTGAACCTAGTTCATTACCTTTTTCTGACAGGGGGTTCATAGACCATTACTGCCTTTTGTTTTATATGACAATTAGCATGGCCCGTAGGCACTACATCGCTAATGGATGTTTAACAAGTTTGGCCCGTAGGCACTACATCACTAATGGATGTCTAATAATGATCATCTTTATTGACGATTTAACCCATGATTTTCCAATCATTAATTTGGGTTTTGGAATCCTTAGAAGGATTCTTATATAAGAATGACGCGTGCGATTTTAACGAATCACATCTGCCAAGGATGTTAACATGTTCACAGAGGTTAACGGGGAGTATGAATCTTTTAATCAGGTCTTACCATCTTGGTCGGGTCTTATAGTGACACCTGGCTAGGTTTCACTCTTAAGATTCTTAATTAATGATTTGAATATTTTTAACAGGTATTACCATCTTGGCCCGGTCTTATAATTGACCCGAAGGCTAGGTTTCACACTTAAGATTCTTAATTTATAATTATCGCAGAACAATTTTAAATTGAGGTGTTAAATATGGATCTGAATCTAATTATGGAACTACCCTCTTGGCCCGATCTTAAAATGACACGTGGCTAGGTCTTGCCCTTTTTAGATTTTTCCATTTTATTATAATGGTAGATCTTACAAAAGGAAATATTATTCTTCCATTTATTTAATATTCTTGTTTAGAATGAAAGTTTAAATTTAATCATTCCACTTTATGAAAATCAAAGTATAAGGTTGCCCTAAGCGGGACTTGAAAGGAATAAGGTTGTCCTCGTAGGGACTGAAAGATAATTATGTCCCTATAAGGACTTATTAAGGAAACGATCTTCAGCAAGAGGAGTTTCTTCTTCATTCATTTCCTGAATGCTTTCTCCTTGGTTGCACGTTTCATCCTGGTCGCGGTACGAAGCTCACCATTTCAGGGCTCCAGATGTGGAGAATTCTTATTACGGCTTCTTCGCTTGGCGACGTATCCAATATATTTGGAAGTAAAAAATTCTAGATTAGGATTGAGAATATTCCTAAGTTAAGTCTAGACTCGAATATGTGCAATTGTGTCATTGAGATTAAACACAAAAAGATAGTGTTTAATTCACTCAATGTTGGCTCTGATACCAACCTGTCACACCCCGATTTCCACGTGTCTCACCGGTGGGCCCGGTGGGGGATTACCGTGACGTAGTTGGCAACAATATAGTCAAACCACACAATATATAAGAATGCACAGCGGAAGCAAAAGATAAATATATTATATTCCGAATAAAAGTAATATCCAAGTATTACAACGGAAAGTAAGGGATCCACAGGCAGATCTATAAACATTGTTCTACAGACTTTAGACGCCTAGAACTTGCAAGATTCCTTATTAATGTCCTGAGCAGCTTCCAACCTATTACGTACTTGTACCTGTCACTTAGACTTTTGAAAATACGTCAGTTTTCACTGGTAAATACACTCAACTGACTCATTTGAAAAGAGTTTAGGAAATTGATTTAGATGCACCAGGCACAAATTATTTTGACACTTTGATTAAAATGCACAGAGGCAAAATTAATCTTTTATAACTTGAGACAATCATAATTATAATCTTGTATACAGATTTACATGTTCGTTGTACATTCAGGGCCCGATGTAGAAACCGAGTCAAGATTAACAGACACGTCACAAGTATAGGCCCACTGAGCGTGAGATACCGTTTCCCTTATGCAACTGTCAGGTGTATGCCTACACCCCGTGCATAAGGCGTGACCATTTTATAATACAATGATGTCAAGGATATCCGGGACATGGTCATTAACCCCTAAAGGCTTTTATTTCAAAAAATACAGATCAAACCGGGTTACCTCAATAATTTAATCACAATCCGATTAAATATTCAATACCCGACCAAGCGGTATCATTATACCGTATCCTAAGCCCGTATAGGGAAAATAAGTTAAGAGTATTTACCTGTGCTAGCTCCTGTCTTAAATAGCAAGAATAATAACTCAGCCGTATTCACTTAAGTAAGCGTAGGTACAATTTACCGGAAGGCTCTAGTCTGGAACGATGGTATAAATAACCAATTAGAATGCTAACGGGTCTTTAATTAAGCCTAAGCTTAGACCGGTTAGTCTTAAAGAATTGTTACGGTTTAATCGCGTGAAAGGCGAAAACCGTGAATGGAGTGTGATTTTGACCCAACAAGTTTGAAGACTTGTCTCATATGGGTATAACAATCATACTCTGGATTTTGGGGTTAAAACAATATAGTTTGACCCGTTTCGGCTAAATTATGTAAACTAGTTACATAAGCCGAACCGTGCGTGCAAAAGATGCAACGGGTATCCGTTAGAGTCCTACATTGTTTTCCTAAGTCAATATACTTTAAAGAGGTTGTGGTATCAGTAGGATACCTTCCATAATGCCCGTAACGAGTTTAAGTTAATAATATGCCCCGTAGGGGTATTTCGGTCTTTTTTAAAGATTATAAAAAAGGGTTTCTGAGTTCTACGGGAAATCTGAGTTTCCCGATCAGTTTATAAAGTTCAAAATACTTTATTTATTATTTAAAATCAGTAGCAACTGGAATCAGGTCAAAAGACCTTGTAGAACTCAAGTTATGGCCGAAAAGGGTATATTCGGTATTTACCGAACCGTTGCCATAACCGCAGGTTATGAGCAGGTTAAAAATAATTAAAAATATTTAAAAATCCCAAAATATTATTTTACAACAGTGAGTAAAAGGTTTGGTGTCGAAATCTTGGTTTAAGTAGGCGTTATGCTAATCGCGCCGTTTATTACAAAAGTTTCTTTTAAGTGCGCTATTTGGCATAACTCCTATTCTAGATCTCGGATTGGCGTGAAACTTTAGGGACATGCTTAGAATTTAGTAAGCAAGGTTATGGTCCCTTCACGTGTCTGAAATACTCGTTTTATTTTGACAAGGCGTTACGGTCAACTTTTAAGCAATTAACGGAAATGCGTAAAAGACTCGGACAAACAACGAACCGGTCACAGAGGGTGATACCATCACGTGACCTGGTCCTAAGAGAGTCCTAAGGCATATCTACATTGCACTAAAACGGGTCAGAGCTGAAGTCAAAGCAAAAGTCAAAATTTTGCGACATTTGGCTCCGAACTGGGTCAATATAGCAAATGGCCGAATCAAACGAGCTTAGACAAGTTAGTATACTTATTATCATGTTTTATGAGTGTTCAAACAGGTTACATATCACCTACATTATAGATTATGCAAGAATCGCAAAAATAGCTTTCTGTTGACTTTTTAAGTATACGTTTGACTCGATATTTGGCCTAGTTAGAGTGGTGATCAGGGGGAACCCTTTTAGGAGTTTATTACCCACATAAATACCAACACATAACTACTTTTGATTCGACAATTCACTGGACCATTCGTGATTTATCGCAAAGTCAATCGTTAGTTACGACGGATTGACTTTTGAGCTAAACTAAGCAAAAACTAAACCACAAAAGGGTTAGACAACTTACAGAAGCTTGTGCACGACTTAGGAATGTTAGAAGAAAGCTTGTGAGCTTCAGGAATGATCAGAAGATGTGTTTTGAGGTGTGTTTCATTTGTGAACTAAGAATGGCCTTTTATAGTGAAAATTTCACCACAACTCCTTGACACACAAGTCTACCAACTGACCACAACCTTCCAACATGTGTTCCAAATGCTTAGGGGTTGTTTAGGGGTCAATTGGAAGGATTTAAATGCATCTCATGGCGTTTAGAAGGCTGAACTGCCAAGTTAAGCATTTTTCTGCACCTGTGACCTTCACGCGGCCCGCATGAAAGATCAGGCAGGCTTGTACGCGGGCCGCCTGGATCTTCATGTCAGGACGTATATTTGCAGAAGGCTCGCGGCCCGCGTTAACTTACTCTAAACGTTTACGCGGCCCGCATTAGGTCTATTTTTCAAGATTTCTAAATCTTTTGTAATGATTAACGAAATCTTCGGTAATTAATAACCTGACCTTTCGGGTTTGAAGGGGTAACTTTGCGATATGGCCCTCGGTTAATTACAATTAAGGGCCTCGTGCCATTTACCCGCATTGTTAAGTCCCCGGTTAGTTTGTTAATTATCCGGAAAGCCTTAACTCTCATTGTTGACGCTTTTAACCCCTCTCGTGCGAATTTGATCATAACTTTCTCGTTTTAAAACGGAATTTCGCGGAATTTATATAGTACATTCTAGTGAGCGTATTTTACTGTTACAAAGCCTCGGGTACGTCAAAGGGTCACTCAGAGGTATAATTAAACATGTTGACATAGTTAACCCCTGCAGCTTGTAATCTCTCACTTTCTTCCGCGTTTCGCTTCCGTACGATCCATGATTTATTCGTTTGAAGGTACGAGCATCGCTTAGGGTTACTATACAGTATATTTACCCTTTGTTGACATTTATAACCCTCGAATTTACTTACTTTCAAGGTTTGCCAACTTTAGTCCTTTATTTAATCTCTAATGCCACGTGTAAGCCCATGACACGTGTTAACACATTATTGGACACAAAATTTCGAGGTGTTACACAACCCTATGGTGAAAGATAACCCGTCACGCCACGCGACGCCGCCCAGGCAACCCCTCGCGACACGCGAGGGGGTCGATTTTCCAGCTATAAATAGTAGGCTGTGGGACTTGAATTTCTGCGTTGGAGCGACGTTAGAATTCAATTCGTACGCCGAGTTATAGTCCGTTTACTACCAAACACACACAATCACGAAATGCTGCTACGATACAGGGTATTAACTCGATTGCTGCTACGATTCAATATCCGATCGACTGAAACTATCCGACAGGATGTTTAAGTGTTATCCTTTGTCATTAATCGTGATTCCGACAGGTTGTTTGAGTGCCGCCCAAACTCGGGGTAGACTCTGTCATTCGTTGTGAATCCGATGGATGTTTAAGTGATTACACTTTGTCATTCGTTGTGAGGGTTTTAATCTTGTGAGTTATCGTAAAAGCTGTATTAGTTACTTACCTAGTTCGTGTGCACTAGGTTACAAGGCTAATCAATAGGCTAAAGCTCTGCCTGTATAAATCTACAATATATCAAGGCTTATCTATAGACTAAACTTTGCTCGTATGAATCTGCATACTTATACTGTGAGTCATTCTCTTTTTATCAAATTATTTCCAAAACCCTATTTATTTTCAAAGTTATAATTACAGGGATTAAGTCTTTGTAATCACCAAGTTACAGCCGGTATGTGGGGTTTTGTATACATTACTTGATAACCGTCACTATTGGACAACGAGTTAGCCAATGAGTGATATGACCATAGTCACAGACACCATCGGGCAAAGAGGCTACCGATGGATGTTCGAGTGACAAGTACTGTGGGTAGTTGGTTTGATATCAGAAACATTGTAATCGCTCTTAATACTGTAAATTATAACAAAGTTGTAATTGCAGTGATTGAGTCTTTGCCAATCTTAAAGAAGCAAATGCAAAAACTCTCAATGCTATAAATTAGAACAAATCTGTTTTATAACCTGAATGAACACACTCAGTATTTCCCCGCTGACAAAACCTTTTTAAAACACGTTTCAGGTGATTACAGTAGATTGGAATAAGAGTTGGATACGGCACTGAAGGACTTCAAGAAGTGGTTTATTTTATTAATTAAATCAAATTAAAGAATATTGTTTTTATTAAAAGCTACCTTTGTAAAAATGGAATTTATTCCATCTATTTAAATAAAATCCGGTGTTTCTAAACTCTGATATTTTTCCTAACTCACGGTCCTGATAAAATTTCCGCTGCAATATTTTTCAAAATAATCATCGGTACCACTGGACTGTTCGCGACTCCCGATTCCGTCCAGGGTGGGTCGGGGGTCGTGACACCTGTCATTGTCATCTTTACCACTTTTGAAAAGCTCTGACCGACCAGCTCATGCTCTCGTCCTTTTTATCAGATTCCTTCCAATTCAAGTAAGATTTCATCCTAAATCTTGTACTTTCTTGATCTATGCACACTCCTACACCTTTCTATCTTTCAAATCTTACTTTTTAACCGTGAAATCATCAAGATTCGAGTGTTCTAGGATGATGTCATCATGGTGTTCTTGAAGAACTTCATGTTTTGGCTTCAATCCACCAAGAATCACTTGGATCTAGCCGATTTCCACATAAACAAGCAAAGATCTTTCATAGATCTGAACATCCTCGGTGAAAATGGATTGAAAGATGGTTTTTCCAACTTTCTTTCAACTCTTTTACACTCAAAGCCTTCAAACCGATAGAAACGGAGCTTATGCCGACTTGCTAATCATTTCGGTGGTTACACGACTCAAGATTCGGGTTCTATCTACGAGGTCCACCGATTTCGGGTTAAACGTTAAACTCCGTCCTGAACAGTTCACTGGCCGGATTTGGGTGATTCCTGTTCGAGCAGGAGAAACAAGAACGAGGGTTCTATGGTTCAACTCGTTGTCAAAATACCTCGATATAACGACAAACAATTCAGAACAGCCAAGTGTTAGACGAACAGGATGACCAGGTCAGGAAGCTGACCGATCGGACTGACTGTCCGAACGGTCAGCCCAGCCGATCGGACAAGCTAGCCGATCGACCAGGCCAACCGATCGGCTAGCACATGGCCCCACACCTTAACAATTTCATGAAGTCTGGTATTAAACGAAATGTTGTTCGATCGGACTACGGTCTAATTTGAATTACTCTTCGGATCATGAGATACTATGCTTCAACACTTAATCGATTTTCAACTTGTTCAACGAATTGGAGTGCCATCTGATCGGTCGAGCCGTTCGAACAGGTGACACCCTGATAAGAACTTGTTGTTGAAGTACCTAACCGATCGGTTAAGCCGGCCGATCGAACGAACCGTTCGATCGATCGACCTGAAAGGTAAGGAAACTTCAATGTTTTCAAATGCTACAACGAAAACTTCAAAAGTCAAACCATTATACACAAACACATCCTTCTCAAAGGAAGAAACAATCCACTCGAACAGTCCATCCGATCGGCCTACCGACCGACCGGACAGACTGTCCGAACGGACTGGTTAACCGAACGATCAAGTCGTCCGATCGGACCTACCGTCCGATCAGCCAGGCTGTCCGACCCTCCAACAATTGTTTCTATTTCACGCGTTACTCATCGTTATGCTATCGAACTATTCAGGCTAACCCTACTCTCAAGTGCTCCCTTCAATCCATCAATCACTGTGAGTATACTCGAACCCTTTTTGCTTTAGCACTTTTGGGTGTTACATACGTTACTTATTCTAAATCACACTCGAACACACTACTCAATTACTTTAAAAGCTAACCGTTGTCGCATGTATTACGTGACTAAATGAATGCTTGTTGTTATGTGTACGCGTGGAATGCTGTCTACCTGCCTTAACGACGATAGTACTATAGTTTGGACTCAGCACCCGTTCACACGGGGGTTGTTAAGGACAATTTCTTGCATGGATTACGGTGGTAATCATGTATTGCGAACTGCCTCGGGCAGTCAACCCACAGTCATTGGTATCGATAGATCCATGTCGATAATTAACATGCTTCGTTTTCCTCTGTGTACGTGCTGGTTATGCGTAAACTATTTCGAACTCTATATGCTATTATCAAACTTGTATGCTCACCTTTACATTTTATGTATTGACTTTATTTTAACGTATGTGACATGCAATTAGGATGCTTATCGGCTAGGAAGGCGAGCTTAGAATAAGCGTCTAGAGCATAGTTGTCTGTAGATCTTGCCAGATCGAGTCTCTAGAAGCATTTGAACAATTTTTTTATATTTAAATCTGAGTTGTAGGAACAGAATATTTGACTTGATGTTATATGTAATAATTTGTTTATTATTTAAGGTACGGTATGGGACGTATTATATAAATTGAATAGTAATGATAGTTGTTATGGAAATTTATGGACAATCTGTTTCGCTCAGTGCCATGCCCCGATGATTCCGCCATCGGTTGGGGTGTGACACTTGCTTCTTGTTCATTTTGCTCCAAGTGATGAGTTCATTTACCACCAAGGGCCCATCCAATATAAGCTTCCCTTTCATAAACGCCGACTGTTTGTCCGATATTACATTGTCCAACACAATCTTGAGCCTATTCGCTAGAACCTTCTATATCACTTTACTAATGATTCAACGAAACGATCTTGTCAGCTTTTCAAAACTTGTTCATCACATTATTTATGCATATTATCTATAACTCTAATTCCTAACATTTCTATGCATTAACTGTTGTACCTTATGCTTTAGTTCTTTGACTTGCATCATAATATTGTAACTTTAGTTTAGTTGTTTGTAACTTACTTTTTGCTTTTTACCTCCTGTACATTTGGTTTGCTTTACACCAACACACAAACAATCCTCTTTTCCCCTCTTTTCTTTTCACTGTGGATGCTGGAATAATAGTTGCTTCACAAACAGAGCACAAGCAATCCTTCTCTTTTCGTCGTGAAACCTTTCACCTGGTGGAAGGGGCGTCTCGGTCGCACCATCGCCCCTTTATCCCGTGCGTTTTATTCCGTTTAAAGGTGAACAAATTTAGGGTTTGTTACTCAGCGAAGAAACACGTTTGTTTTTCTGTGATTTGGGCCTTTCATTTGCTTTTATGTTTTCTTTCTAATGTTTGTGTTTGTCTCATACTACAGGCTATGTAATGCTTCGAATTCTTTTGGGCCTTTAGATTTCTCTACTGGTAGTAGAGCTCCAATGAATGGAATACGAGGTATGTTTGCAAAAAGTATTATATGTGGTTGGGTGGTTAACCTTTTTACCTTGATTCAAGTGATCGTTTTTTGAACCTTAATATGTCAACAAGAATGATGTTTTTTAGGTCTAATTGATTGTGATTTGGGGTTTTATAAGTCTTTTTAAGTGTTGATTTCACTTGAGAAATTGAATTGGGATGTTAAAGGTTGCCTACCTACTGTTTGTTGAAATGTGAGTAAATGAATTTCGGGATTATTTGACTTTTGTTGTTTTCCTTGTCTAGGTAAGATGGTGAACTTCTGGCAGC
The DNA here is from genome assembly GCF_002127325.2 of Helianthus annuus. NCBI lineage: Eukaryota > Viridiplantae > Streptophyta > Magnoliopsida > Asterales > Asteraceae > Helianthus > Helianthus annuus. The sequence goes on along the minus strand of NC_035445.2, from coordinate 96,424,753 downwards.
ATATCTTTGTTGGCCGCAACATTTCTGGACACATTGTCTCCAACCACATGGTAAATTGTTATTCAGTAAATTCCAATGTTACCTTTTCATATATATGTTGGGTCATGATTTCAAATGAGATAAGCGACGTTGAACCTATGAATATGAATTTGTAAACAATATAAAGATAACATAGATTTACATTATTTTGGATCATGTTATGTGAATTTAAGTTACGGAATTAATATTTTTTTTATCTCTGATGTTATAAAAGTTGATCTTGATTAAATGGACTTCTTGCCATTTGGTGAAGAGAATGATGATCAAGCTCTAGCGTTTAACAGTGAGGATAGCAATCAATCTTGGAGAATGAAACACAAAAGAAATGACATGCCAACATGTAAGATGATTTCAGATTTATTATCTTTAGAAGACGAATCTTGTCATCTACTTGAAAAGGTTGACACAAGCCACGAAGGTCAACAATGCCCGAATGTTAAATGAGGCTTGGGAGAGAAGAGAGAGGGCTAGAAGGTTTGTATCTTTCACAAGCCAAATGCCTGGTTTGCTGTTGGTTTGGGCTCCAAAGCAGTCAAAGACCATGAAAGTAAAACCCGAGCCCAAAAGGAAGAAACAGATGGGAGTTAGTTATAGTGTTGTTTGTGAGACTCCATTGATCGGTAACAGACCTTTCTAAGCCATTATTTCAAGATGGCAGGTGAACAAATACAAATAAAATGATCACTAATCTAGCCTGGCTTCATATTATTATTAGATGAGACAGAACAAGCTGATGGCGCTCAAAGTTAGTCATATATGACTTGCTGGCTAAATATACAGAGTTAGTACTATATGATCATGTTGTTTGAATCTTAATTGTTTTTTCAAAAGTTTGGAGCATGTATTCTGTTAATTCAGAACATTCATCTGACGTTTATATGCCATACTGTTGTTTTAGAACACTTACCATTGTGTTATTCTTTATTTGTTTTTAATAAACATGTCTCATTTATTCTTAATTGAATTGTGCCTGAGGAAAAAGGCTTTCAATCCACATCATTAACGACAATCATGGTTTGTTTTCTTACAAATCTTCATCCACCAGACCATAATCTTAACTTCACTTTCCTTTATTTCATAGCTATGTTGGCTGATATATTTTTCTAATATGTTGTTTTTTTCTAAAGGACTTATGGAAGCAAGCCTTTCATGTTCAGACAGAGGTATGTGCTACAATCTATGTTAGTTTTGTGACATTGTGCATCAGGTTTGAAATTTATTTAGTGATTCGACCAGCTTCATTCAGAATGCAATTACTTTTTACTCTTAGTTCTTAACTAGGTGTCTTTTGATAAAATGTCTAAACTTTTGTATCATTAGATTACATTGATCAGAAGAATCCATAATCTTGATGCTGTTATACTATAATGATGAAAAAAACAAGAATTTATTGGGTACCAGTTCACTATATGTGTTTTGTGTTTGTTCCTTCAAAGCATGCACTTCGAGGGGCGTGCGGTGTCACCAGGGCTCTCATTGCACTTGGAGAGGCATGCAGGGTCACCAGGGTTTTAATCACATATCATATAAAGAAGTGGTGGATATATACTAGGTATTTCTAATGATGTATGCCGTGAATGGTGTAAGTTATCCCCTTTGATAGATGATGTAAAAACTGGTCCATAAATTGGTGTAAATTATGTCAATGCAGCACAAAAGAGCATGAAATTCTGGTCAAATTGATAGATGGGCAAGAAAATAAGAAATGCCTATTGGCGATATGCGGAAATGTAATTATCCTATGTTGTCCACTATAAAACAAAATTCCAAAGAACTTGTATATTGCACTTTGATAATGACTTTCGGGCGACAATTGGTATGTATCCCCTTGTCTTTCGGAGTTATTACCGGTGGTAATTGGTATGTACCCCGCCGCAACGCGGCGGGTATCTCTACTAGTTTCTTTCCAAATTCGACATGTCCTCTTACAGTTACACACAAACTCTAGACATATTAAAGTTATCTTTAACTCCTTTAATACCTTTCATTTAATAATACCTTTCATTTAAATAAAGATCTTGGATTGGCAAAGGATTGTATTGTTAAATGTTTTATAGACACTTTGGTTCTAATGTATGAATGAATATCCACACCTATGCGATGATACTTGTAAAATGTGATGTCTACCTTGATAAGTGTGATATGGGATGATATCTACTTTCTTAAAGATAAGCATTCCATGAAACAAATTATTAGTGGATATCAAAAAGTGTTCTACTGGTGGCAGATAATACTTTAATAATCTATCAATTATTCTAATTTGTCATTAAAAAAAATGGATTAGTTAATATTCACAGGAACGACTATAAAGATTTGTGTTTAGAATGTTGATTTTTCTTTCACTTTAAGACTTGGTCATAATTGTTATTTTGGGTTGAGTTATAATACAAAGTATTTAAAAAAGGGTAAAAGCCACCAGAGAATGACAAGTGTCCTAGAAAGAATTAAATGAAAAGGATAATTAGAATATGCACATGCAAGTCACATGTTATTTCCCACCTAATTTTTAAACGTCCGTAACTTTTTTATAAATCATTTGTTTTTAAAAAAATTATACCATAAAATCGAGCGTTTTTTAATCTTTAATATGAGTACCATATTGTTATATTTTTCAAAAAAAAAATTCAAAAACTCGGTTGCATATTACACAATGGACATGATGTAAAACACAATGTAAAGTATATAAAAAAACACAATCAATGACAACAGATAAAGACACAATGGACAACATACTAAAACACAATGACCATAATGTATAACACAATGGCGATAACATATAACACAATAAGTATCAGACTAAATAAAAACACAATTGATGACAACAGATAAAACACACAATTAATGACAGCAGATAAAAGACACAATGGAGAGCAGATGAAGACACAATGGAAAACAAACTAAAAACACAATACACAACAAACTAAAACACAATGAACAAAGATAATAAAAAAATTGAACAAATTATTAAAACACAATGGACAACATATTAAAACACAATGAATAACATATTAAACACAATGACCTGAACTAATCACACAATTTATAGAAAACCCAAATATAACATCATCTTCATTGTGTCATATATTGTGTTATAGGTTCTTATAAAAACACAATGGATAGAACTCAAATTAACATTGTGTTATAGGTTTTGATAATAACACAATGGACATGATGTAAAACACAACGTAAAGTATATAAAAAACACAATCAATGACAACAGATAAAGACACAATGGACAACATACTAAAACACAATGACCATAACATATAACACAATGGCGATAATATATAACACAATAAGTATCAGACTAAATAAAAACACAATTGATGACAACAGATAAAAGACACAATTAATGACAACAGATAAAAGACACAATGGAGAGCAGATGAAGACACAATGGAAAACAAACTAAAAACACAATACACAACAAACTTAAACACAATGAACAAAGATAATAAAAAAATTGAACAAATTATTAAAACACAATGGACAACATATTAAAACACAATGAATAACATATTAAACACAATGACCTGAACTAATAACACAATTTATAGAAAACCCAGATATAACATCATCTTCATTGTGTCATATATTGTGTTATAGGTTCTTATAAAAACGCAATAGATAGAACTCAAATTAACATTGTGTTATAGGTTTTGATAATAACACAATGTATAGAAACTCTACTGACCAAAACCCAGTTAAAAGACACAATGACCTGAAAACTTTAACACAATGCAAAAAAACCTAGTAAAAATGAAATTTTTTATTTTATTTTTATATGATAATATGGTACTCATATTAAAGATAAAAAAACGCTCGTTATTATCGTGATTTTTTTTTAAATGCCGTATGAAAAAGTTATGGACGTTTTAAATCGATGAGGGAATTGGCATGTGCCTTGCATGTGGAGAGAGAAAATCTATAAATATAAGATTCCCTTTATGCCCTTCTATTATTTTCTTTTTCCTACAACTAATCTGAACCCTTCAAATCTAAGATCAATGGACTAGAATCATTCTTACCCTTCTTATTTATTTTATCCTTTGTATTTGATCCTAACCACTATTATTCAATACTAAGTTCTTATATATTGTTAACAAACATTTTTTTTTCAATATTAAGTTCGTATATATTGTTAACAAACAAAATTTTATAAGAGGCTTCTTTAGATTTTGAGATATTCAGATAGTGTATTCACTTTCTCTTCAATCTCACAAATATATACACATGTATAATTTTGGTTTTGAGATGGTGTATTCACTTCCTCTAGTTATAGACTTATAGTCTCAAAATTTTAGGGCTATAATTTGAATATTCGTATAAAAGGGTACCAATAATGCTACACTCTTTTCTTATAAAACTAAATCATAATTTATAAAACTAAATCATAATTATAATATATATATTTAATCATATATAGCTCTTTCAAATTACGTTTGCATAATTTCTTAGAAAAGGAAACGTGGTTAATTAGAAAAAAGCAATTTCTAATTATTTAGGATATACAAACGTGATAGTCAAATGATCTTCATCCAACATACACATCCAACCTAGTTCTTAATTTAAAAAATCGATTCGATTCCTTCTAAAGTTGCGACCCATACCCATTGGATTCAATCAACTCCTTTTGTTGCTTCTAATACGAATATACTATAATGTCTTTTTGATCTAAAGATAGAAATGGTGTGTCTTGACCTTTTGGTTTAGTGACATCAAGTGTTTATCACTTTATCCCCACTAAAATGATGTTCAAGTCTCACAAAATTACAATAAAGTTCGAAGTAGACTTTAGAGGGGATTAACGAAAATCGTCGTTTTAAAAGGGTCAAAAATTGTGTAATTATGATTAGAAAATAATAAAAGTTAAAGCGCATCGAGATAATGAGCAGAGAGTGACTTTCTTTTATATGAAAACAAGTAGACGTAACTAACACTTGAAGATGGTCAAACTAACTAATAGCTTAATTATTAAAGATTAAGGTTAACTCTTTTGAAAATTAGTCAAGAAGCGTGCAATTCAAAGGTCTAAAGTATATATATAAAAAGAAAAATGTAACGATAAATACTTCCAAAATTCCACTTTTGTACTTTTATTATTGGTAACTTGATATAAAAATGAAGCCGATATTTATTATATTTCATTATTTTGAGATGAAAGCAACGTACTTTAATTACTATATATCAGTAACTCAATATAAAAATGAAGCCCTATATATTTATTATAGAGTTAAATGTCATTTTAGTCTATGTGATTTGGGTTATTTTGACACTTTATTCTAAAGGTTTCATTTTCCACCAATGGGTCCAAAAATGTTTCACCGTTGTCATTTTAGTCCACTGGGTTAACTTCATCCATTTTTTCTGTTAACGAGTGGGGCAATTCAGACATTTTATAAAATAACCGAATTGCCCTTTTCGTTAACAGAAAAAATGGATGAAGTTAACCCAGTTGACTAAAATGGCAACGGTGAAACATTTTTGGTACCACAGACGAAAAATGAAACCGTTGGACTAAACTGACAAAATGGCCCAAAACACAGGGACTAAAATGGCATTCAACTCTTTACTATATCTTGAGACGAAAGCAATGGTAAATTTATAAAATGTTTATAAAACAAACAAATAGGGACTAAAATGGCATTTAACTCTTTATTATAGCTTGGGATGAAAGCAACGGTAACTTTATAAAATGTTTATAAAAGAGAAAAATGCCCGGATAGTCCCTGTGGTTTCACCTTTTTTCACCTTTAGTCCACAACTTTCTAAAACTACCTGAATAGTCCCCAAGTTTTCGTTTTTTGTTCCCGGATAGTCCCTGGGTCTAACTTCAGTTACTTTTCTCTGTTAAGAGAATGTGAAATGACAAAAATACCCTTCCCTTAAAAACGCCAAACCACAGGGACTATCCGGGCATCTTCTTCATTTAAAGAATTATGAAACAAACAGTTAACACGTTGCAAATCAAGAGCTTGTTCTACTAATTGCAGCAATCTGTTTTCCGGTATCATCACTTTTGACGGGAATAGCTTCTGCAAATCCTCGTGTAGTTCTGACCGGGCCTTTGACTTGGCAAAATGTGACCAGATAGTTTGTTCACCCGATTTGAAGGAGACAAAATTCAAAATTGGCTGCAACCATCGTAGATTCGTTCTGGCCTGATATGTTTTTGACCACCACACACGGTGGTTTCAAGTTTCTGAATTGACGACTACACTCCACTTCAATAACGACCATCACATCACCGTCGATTTTCTTTTTTTGCAAACACCACACCAATGTCAGGTAAAAACCTTAGAGAGAGAGTCAGAAGATAGCAAATCGGAGAACGATTAATCAGTGTTGAGAGTTCCAGATTTTATGGCGGGCCGAAGAGGAAAGAACGGTGACGGAAGCTGCCTGAAATGTGGTTCCGGTTTGGATTCTTGTTTCGATTTTGGTTACCACTACGGCTCCGACTCCACTGCTGGTGCACGACGCATCGGAATCGCCTTTTACACCATCATGACAGAAACTACAAAAAGGGGGTGGGCTGGGGTGATCTTGATAATTTAGTTTTTGGTTCTCTTTACAGGTAAATGTTTTACTGCTAATTTGGGGAAATGATTGTAGTATTAGTTAGGAGTTTAGATTGTTTGAAGTGATGGGCCTTTTTGAAAATTGGAATTGGTGTTGTTTAGTCGAGGCGAGTCGAGGCGTGCGAGGAATCTGATCGGAGAACGGAGGCTCCGGCGTCGTGGAGGGTGGAGGAGGGTGATGGTGGGTGGAGGTTGAATGGTGGGGTTTTACAAATAAAAATGAAGAAGATGCCCGGATAGTCCCTGTGGTTTGGCCTTTTTAAGGGAAGGGTATTTTTGTCATTTCACATTCTCTTAACAGAGAAAACAAACTGAAGTTAGACCCAGGGACTATCCGGGAACAAAAAATGAAAAGTTGGGGACTATTGAAGTAGTTTTAGAAAGTTAGGGACTAAAGGTGAAAAAAGGCGAAACCACAGGGACTATCCGAGCATTTTTCTCTTTATAAAATAAACAAATAAATAGAGAAGAAGTCATTGCATTGCATGCCCGTTTTGGTACAAAATAAATAAATTACCTACTTAACTCATTACCAAATACCAACCTGTCATGGTCCAAATCAGCAACATGTATAATCCAAAATTTTAATTAAAAAATAAAATGGAAAATAGTGCAGGCTCACAACTCTTTTAGATAAACCGAGTGGTGACTTGTGGCAGAAGTAAAGTCCAAAAATTTCCACTATGAAACCTCAACTGATACAAAATTTGTCCAAAATATTACAATATGCTGCTCACACGACTTAGACAACCGATAATAACTTCATCATTATGTTACAAAAGAAGAATCGATATGAAGGGTAGAACTGTAATAAATCAAGCGGGTGCGGCTGTGGTGGTGGCTGATTGGTCCGCTAGCCACTGCCAAACTCTCACTTGTCCTGTTCCGTCTCCGGTGAAGAAAATATTAGGGCCGCCATGTATAGATCGAATCTCTTGTTTTGCGTATATTTTCCCCCTTTCAGAAAACCTAATATTATAAAACCAAACCAAAACAGCAGTTATTTCGGTTTGTTCAAGTGAGATATGGAGATGTATTTAAGTTGTAACATAACAAATGTTGGAAAAGCTTACGATGGCAAGTCATATGCACGAACAGTGTTGTCGTTGCAAGAGCAAAGGAGGACGGGCTTGGATTCTAGATCGTGCATCCCATATAAAGTGAGCAGGCCCTACACAAACATTATGGTACTATTTATAATGGCAAACAGTAACGTTTGTCAAATGTTATGCATGCAGTGATAACTTATAAATATCAGATATACTCATTTATAATAATACTTAGTTACTTTTTGACAATTTTACCCTTGTATCTCTCACTCAAACAACATTTCAAAGAAACCATGACAATGTTAGCAAATACCCCTAACACTCTTCTCAGAAAACCTCCAACTCCGCCTCCATTAAAAATATCCATTTTTAGTTGACTGAATGTACGACAGATTCAACTCAATCACCGTATGTGAAATTCCTTTGTTTTAATTCTTTTTTGCATGAATTACTTGCCTCAAAAACCAAATTTTGCTTAATTCATAGCTATTGTTTAATATGTTACTTGAACTGGAGTGAAATCAATTCAAAATTTGAACTACAGTAATTTTGACCTAGAATTGTAGCCATGATTTGTCAAGAAGGATTAATAGCCAAGTGGAGATTTAGACCTTAGATTTTCTTATGTTGGTTAAACGTTGACCAGAATATATAAATGTCAGTCACCAGTAATTGAAATTCCTTTGCTCTCATTATTACTATTGTTATATGCATATAACGTATTGCCTAAAAAACCTAATGCTGCTTAATAACTGTTATTTAGGCGGAATATAGAATTCTAATGAGTTTAGGAATTTAATGGGCAACGTTAACTTTTCTTCTTACACAAGAGGCAATAAGAGTATGTGGAGCACATAGAAATACTCGCCTACACAACACTCTACACTATATTAAAAGTCCTCACAGCTATCTCTGTATATTGCAATTCGCACAAAACTATAACCCTATTTGAACGCACTTCATACTGTTCTTCGCCTATGATCCAGAGTTGTATAACATAGTTGAATAGCTGGTGTTGAATCTAAAAATTCTAGCCGTCTCATAATTGTAATATTACATACGAGATAACCATATGACAGACCAGATGATAATATATAAAGAAAATAATTGATCTAACGTACATGTTCCTCACTATGCGTGTAGGTTACTTCCAAGTTCCCACTGTCTGTAGCCGCCCACACCTACATGAGTAAGCACAATAAGCAATCATAGAAAAAAAGTATAACTATGAACCTTCTTCAATATAGTATTATAAAGTTATGGTGTCAAAACCTTTATTGTTTTGTCTAGTGAACATGACAAAAGAAACTGATCCCAGCAAAGAACCGACATCACAACATCATTATGATCCGTCAATGTCTGTAGGCACTGCAAGTTCTCAAGGTTCCAAACCTAAAAAACAAGTCATTTAAGCAATTGTTCTTATAATAATAAAAAAAACCATGTGAAAATGAACTCACCCGTATGGATTTATCCATAGAACCGGAGTACAATCTATTTGCTCCAACAACAAGTGTCACAACAGCTGACGTGTGCCCGTGAAGTGACGCAGCTGGTTCAAAACAGTTAGTGGCAGCATTGTACTTCCATGCTAATATACTCCCGTCCTGAAACAAGCCTTACATTTTCAAACAAAGTACACTAAGCCCATCGTTAAATCAGATCTCGTCGCTCAAAAAAGTTTACCTGAGTACCAGCAAACAGTAACCCGTTGCCTACAACCATAGAATAGACTTGCCCAACAGGTCCATTAAGACTCAACTCGGCAGATGTTTGAACATTCCATGCCTAAAATGATAATCATAGCATAACGTTTGAGCAAAAACCACATCAGGATTTAAAAAAAAAAAAAAAAAAAAAAAACAAGATAATTTGGTTTGAAAATTACTTTTACAAGATTGGGCAGACCCACAAACATCCATGGGCCTTCACTGAGCATACATCCTACTTCACCACTCAAATTAATAACCCCTGCACACTACAAAGAAACCAAAAACAAAATCACAATAAATAAACCAAACTAAAACAAAATAAACTACCCTCGCAATCTTGGTTTTTAATGATGGGTTAGTTCTTAAATTATACTATAAAAATTTTCCAGATAATATTTCAAGTTGTTAACTTTCAAACACTTCAAAAAAAGATATCCTCATCATCTCTAGTCCATAGTTGTTGATGTCGAATAGCGATAAGGTGTACCTATATGCTACATAGCGAATAGTGATAAATACCGGGCGACTATTTTATAAATAGCGATACACTAGAAAAAAAAATTTAAATTTATATGTATGTTATATCAAAATACCCTGGTGTATATGCTATTTTACATGTATATTTAACAAAAACCTAAAATCCAGCCATTTTAAAGCAATACTTAATTGCAATTTATATCAAGAAAAAACAAAAAAAAAATGTCGCTATTATCGCTATCTATCGCTACAACCCTAACAGCGAGCCTAGACCTATACGCTACCTAGCGCGCCACGCTCGCTATTGACAACTATGCTCTAGTCAGACTGCAACGGTGCGATCTCATCACCACATCACGTGATGCGAGCATTATGCACCACGCAATTTTAACACCAAGCGCACAATATACATAACAATAATAACATATACAACATTGGTAAAAACTAAACATATAACAACCTGTCCAGATTGGCAATCCCAGACCCTGACAGTCTCATCTCTACTACCCGTATACAACTTATCCGATCCAGCCGGCAGCGCAATACCACTCACAACCTATCAATCAACCAACAAAAACAATCACATCAACATTATTATTACAAAAACATCAAAAACTACCAAACAATCCAATAAAAACTCACTTTCTTATGACCTTCAAGCTGTGTCAACATCCCAAAGCCACCAGTACACCATGAATGCATATACCTACACCTCTCCCCAAAACTACAACTCCCCTGTATCCAAAAATTACAAACCTTATCTTTCTTAACACCAACACCAGTACCAGTACCACCACCTCTACTATTAACATTATTATTATTATTATTGTTTATAACGTTTCCTCCTCTTCCACCACCGCGTCCCCACGTGTTAAGATTAGAACCACCGCGTCGTGCCACTGTGGACCGTTGATCATTATCAAAACCGTGAGATCTCTTCGACGACGACGACGAAGACGTCGTTCCGTTGACCGGCGCGGATAGCTCGCGGTGTAGAAACGGGCAGGGGAAGCGGGAGCAGTTGCCTGCTCGCCAATGGTAGCATACTTTTTGATTTCGATTATCAGTTTGTGGTTGAGTTGGGCCTAATCTGTTGAAAACTCGTTTTCCTCCATCGTAATCCATGTATGTGTGTGATCATCAGAGGGAATAGGATCGGAAATTGTGTGAATTTGTTGAGAATTTGGGGATTAGGGTTTTAATTGGAAGAAGATGAAGAACCCTAAGTTTGGTATGTAAGAGTTTTGGAGCGTTGATCTAACGCGTGATGGATGGCGTAGAGTTGGAGTTGTGAGTAGTGTGTTATAATGTCACGTGCGGTGTTTTGACTAATTTGGGATCGAATAATGGATGGTTTATTCTGGTGGAAAAAACCGAATTAACCAAAGGGGTTGGCTAAATGCACCCTCTTTTTTACTAGTCATACCCCTTTCTAAAAATACAGTTTCAAAGTTGTCAAATTCACCCCTCTACACAATTCAAATATTGTTTTCGAAGACAGTTTCTCTAACTAGCATTTTATTATTTTTGTATAAAACGTCACTACAAATTAATAAAAAAAGATATTCTTTTAAACAATAAAAAAGTTTTAGATTTTTTTGTTGAAAAAACAGTTGATTTTATTTTTTTTTTTTTTATTTCATATTTTAGTTCTCTTATCTATCTATTTCTATTAGTATCATTATTATATTAAAATGTATTATAATATAATTAACAACTTTTATTTATTAAAAGTAATAAATTGCAAAGAGAAAATAAAAAGTTAGCTAGCACATTAGGTAGTAAAATGCTTTGATCAAAACATGTAATATCAATCAGTAATCAATAATCGACATAAGTTGAAATTTAATTATTGTGAGGGTATGATTGACTAATCAAAATCATTATCTACAAATTAAATTGGTGATTCTCAAATATATTTATCTTCTTTTAACTCGAAAACTATATTAAGTTAGTTGGCTTCAAACCTTCATTTAAATTTGTGTATTATTGTTTATACAAACTAAATTCGAACTCCCACTTCAAGCCGTTATGAACGAAAAAAAAAATCCCATCTCAAAATTAAAATGACTCGCCTCAGTTTAAAACATATGAAAATGATTTTTTTTCAAATAACAAAAAAATCTTTTAAATAAAATAATGTTTTAAAAGCAAACGCTAGTAATAATAATAATTAAAGATAACAAAATAAAAAAAAACAAAACAAAATAAAAGGGTTTGAATTGTATTAATGTGAAAGTTAAAGGAGGGGGTACATTTAGTAGAAAATGAGGGTACATTTAGCAACACCCTTAACCAAATTATAACCGAATTAACCGGTAAAATCGAATCGAAAAAATCAAATCAAATTAAAAACTGGTTGGTTGGTTAATGTTTTTTTTTAAACCGAAAGTAGCGGGTCGGTTATGGTTATCAATGTTTCCATAACCACCATAACCGAACTGACATGTAATAAATCTTTGTAGGATTTAGAACTTTTCACCAGTTTTTTAATATTTAATGTTTTTGATTAATTTTTTTTCATATTTAGGCTGGAGGGTGTAGTGGCTGTAAACGAACTGAACGTTCAGCGAACAGTTCGTGAACCGTTCGGCGGGAAGTTCATTTATGTTCGTTCGATTAGCTTAACGAACGAACACGAACAAAAAATTCCGTTCGGTTAGCTTAGCGAACGAACACGGACACGGATCTCGTTCGTTCGACTGCGTTCGTGAACGTTCGGCAATATGTTCGGTTAAGTTTGTTCATGTTCGTTTGTTTGATTATATTAAAAAATAAGGGGAAATGGATTGTATGCAAAATCGGCCAATACCACGCCCAACTTTCAAATTGGCTCCCACCACCCTCTACTCGACAACTTGGTGTCACTGTCACCCCTTCGTTAAAAAACACTAACTGAGTTAGTTTTTTAAGCCTACATGGCATGCAGATGATGACTTGGAAGCATACGTGGACAGACTTGTTTTTTAATCCTACGTGGCATGGGGATGATGAGGTGGACAACCTATGTAGACTCACCCTTTATCATCTCACCTTCAACATCCACAGGAACCAGCTCTGTTAATCAATATTGCAGAACATCACGGTGATGAAGACCGTACGTATCGTAGAGGTAGAGCTTTTCAGCCGCGAGATCGACGAGGAAAAGTTAGATCTATGTCGCCGTTGAGAAGCAACACCGCGTTTCAATGGCTGGAGGAATTCAATGACGTAAGAGAATGTACGAAGATCAACGAAATCAACGAGAAATTGACAGTTGAAGATGACAATAAACAGAGAGCACATAACGAACATGAAAACGAAAATGAAACGAAACGTCGTCCGGTGCATCGTCACGGTCGTCCTCCATCGGCCGGAGCTCGAAACGTTGGATATTCTTGAAGGATTTACGTTATGGTTTTCACCTACCGGTAAGAAACCGTCAGATCCGGCGACCAGTAAGACCATCGGTGCAGCGGATGACACCAGCACGGCGGTGGCGGAGGTAGCGCTGGCGAAAACCGCCATGAAAAAAGTAGTAAACGGCGCAGTTACAAAACCATCAGATCTGGCGACCTATAAGAATGTCGGTGCGTCGGATGAAAGCAATATGGCATCGGTGAAATCCGCCGTGAAGAAGGCGGTGAACGACGTCGGAATGAGTTGGAAACGGAGAGTAGTACGACGTCGTTCAATATATGTATAGTTCGGTTCCATGAAGAGGAAAACATTTTTCATACATAAATAATAGAGAATTAATCATTCACTATCGTTCAATATATGTATAGAATATGAATATTACACAGGTGGAGGAGATGAGTCCATGTAGGTTGTCCATCTCATCATCCCCATGCCACGTAGGCTTAAAAAACTAACCCAGTTAGTGTTTTTTTAACGAAGGGGTGACAGTGACACCAAGTTGTCGAGTAGAGGGTGGTGGGAGCCAATTTGAAAGTTGGGCGTGGTATTAGCCAATTTTGCATAGTTTAGGGTGATACAGTCCATTTCCCCAATAAATAATAAATAATAAACTTTTATCTAAACATATTGAAAACTTGAAATCCTATTTTTTTCTAAGTTAGCTAAAATTTGGACATTCTAAGACATTTTTAGGGATAATTATGTCTAAGTTAGTTAAACTTGATTCTTCTTTTGGTGGTGTAGTAGACTTCTTGTGTTTTGATTTATCATTTGATGGTTGTATTTAACTACTTATATCCAATGTTTAAGGGTAACAATGGTTTTGTTTTTTATTTTCAAGTTAAATGTTCGTTTGCGTTCGTTTTTATTTGCTTGTGTTCGTTTGTGTTCGAGACCAGTGTTCACGAACTGTTCGTGAACAACTAAATTTCCTTAACGAACGAACACGAACATAAACTTATGTTCGGTATGCGTTCGTGAACAGTTCACGAACATGTTAATTTCCTTAACGAACGAACACGAACATGGCTTTGTTCGTGTTCGTTCGGTTCGTTTACAGCCCTAGTATAAAGGCACTAGGGGTTTTATCACGTCACATCAATGCCACATCAGTGCCATGTCACATAGGGGGCTTTAAAGCCACTCCTTTTAACTTGCATCTAATGATTTAAAGCCCTCTATTAAACAAAATAAAATAAAGAGAAGAGATCTGATTGATTGAAGAGAATGGGTCTCACCTACTTTCCCCTTTAACACGCCTTACTACAATGGAGCCCTCTCCATAGCGCTCCCCCTTTTGGCGCCCAGGGGGTGGCTATGGGGCGCTATAGGGCATTAATGATGGTGATGTGGCGAGGGGCTTTATACCACACGATAGTGAGGGGATGGCCCGGCTAGGACCAGGCAAGTGTTCCAGGACCTTAATAGGACACGATAGTGAGGGGATGGCCCGGTTAGGGAAAGTATTGTGTGAATGTATATCGTCGTTTACACAAATGGGGGGTTGTTCAAGGACATCACGTCTACAAAACCCTAGTAGACTAAGTATGCTTCACAAAGGAAGGTTCAAAGGCAAAACCTACCTATCCTGCAATACTCGACTGTCAAGGTTTTATCAGGGAATTTTTGGGTGTTTTCATCGATCTCCATTCATGTGGAGGATTGTTGGAAATTTAGTGAAAATGAGTTTTTCACTAAATATTTTGGACATCAATAATATTTATATATGTGTTGTATAAATAATTATTTATGGTTTGTGTTCAAACTATGTCCAAATAGAGCTAAGATGAATGAGATATCGAATCTTGAAGTTGTGTGTTTGGAACAAACAAAGATGATAAAATGGATTAGTTTTGTCAACTTGTCCCACATAGGTGGGATGACAAAACTTAAAGTGGTTTACAAGGAGGAGCACTCCTTGTACTCGTGCACATATGCGCACGTGTCGGGGGCTATAGG